>NW_016814655.1:5978297-6041355 GCF_001698545.2 Rhinopithecus bieti | reverse complement strand
AAAAAAAAAAAAAAAAAAAAAAAAAAGTTGGTATCCTCCAAAAGGACTGATGGGCAATTTATGAGCCAAATTCTATGAATCACATAGAAACCATCCAGTATAGCTTTCCCCTAAAATAATCCAAGACAAATGATTTTCTTTTCTTTCAGAAAATTTCTTGCCTTTATCTTATGCGTCTGGTGTTTTGTCACCTTTGTAATCAAAAATTATTTTTATGCCCAAGTGGAATAAGAACTCTAGCCATCAGAAAAAGTGAAAATGAAATTCAGTATAGATCATTGTTTCTTCTTAAGACTTCTGTTTTTCAAGATTTTCTGACTTAATTCCGAATTCCCCAAAGCATCATATAGTTAGCAGTCTAAGAGACCTCACTACTTTTTTTGTGGTTCTCTTAACAGTGCCATTTCATTAGAACTTCTGAAAGATATCTTTCCTTAAATAATTTTCTCTCAGAGTATGTCTCCAGAATGTCACTATAGGAAAGCTACGTAGTAATAAAGGTGACATTAAATATTCTCATTGACAGAAAACATTATAATAGGCATGTGTGTGCTTAGTGGTGTCCTTCCAAATTAATTTTATCAGTTGTTTATCTTGGATCATAAAGAGGAAAACAGTTAAAAATAGAGAACACTTGTAAAAGATAAATATTCATGGGCCAGCTTTCCTTCGAATTTTCATTAAATATATTTGGCTCTCTTTCTTTTTTTCTGTCTTTGAAATTTATTAACACATAGTAAATACAGTGACCTGTATTATACCAAATGCTTCAGAGGTTTTATCATTCTGGCTATTAGGAAGACTGTTTAATTTTTCTCTCAAATTGAATTAAAGGAACAAAAAAACTAGGCAATTTTTAGGCTATGTAGCAAAGAATATTGTTGGCCAGGCAGGGTGGCTCACGCCTGTAATCCCAACAGTTTTGGAGGCCAAGGCAAGAGGATTGTTTGAGCCCAGGAGTTTGAGACCAGGCTGGGCAACATAGTGAGACCTCATCTCTACAAAAAATTAAAAAATTAGCTGGGCCTGGTGGCACATGCCTGTAATCCCAGCTACTCAGGAGGCTGAGGCGGAAGGATGGCATCAGCCTGGGATGTTGAGGCTGCAGTGAGCTATGATCATGCCACTGTACTCCAGCCTGGGCAACAGAGCAAGACCCTGTCTCTTTCTCTGTCTCTCTCTCTCTCTCTCTCACACACACAGACACACATTACTACTTCTCAAATATGTTTTTTAATTCTCACTTATTTCACTACATAGAAAAATAGCAATCTTTTATAACTTACTTCATACTTTGAAAATAAACTCTTTAATAGTACAACAAAGCAAATAAAAATAGAGTTATATGGTACTCAGGGTCCATCATTTTGCTGAGTGCTGGGACCAGCCTTGGGGATACAGCAGGCAACTGTTTACATGGGAGAATTTTGGGGCAGCTGAGAAGATGTCTCTGTCCCTCAGAAAAAAAAAATGTCTTCTCCAAATAACTCCTGAAATTTCAATTAAGGGGATTCATTCCTTTAGCTATAAAGGTTCTGTTCCCTGTTAAAATACATTGTGTTCCCATTTGGATGGTAAATGACAGTAAACCTTCATCAGACATTGGGAGTTTGCTGAGTCCTTTTTTGAAGGCAGAAAAATCAAGAAGTAAGTAGGCAGTTCTTGGCAGATGGATATGAAAATGCCAAAGGTAGAAGGCTCCACAGGTTTGCTTGGGATTGGCACTAAATGGCAAGATCTGTTATGTTAGTTACAAAGAAAAAATGATCATTGAGAAGATGGCTTTTGAGCCTTTGTAAAGGGTAGGTGAAATAACCCAGGATCCAGCACTAATTACCACCTTTTTCCCCTATCTCTTTATCCACAGAAACCCATTCCCGCTCTTTTGAGTATCCTTCAGAGTTCTGACTATATCCCCTTGTCTTTGGGCACATTTATCCTCTTAATCCCATGATACACCCCATGAAATTCCAAGTATTTATACATCCCGTGTCGACTTCCTCCATTATTCCCTTGACTTTCTTGTTGCTGCTTCTATTTTTACATGTTGCCTTTATTCCTGTGTCAGTTGTCCTCCCTTTTTTAAAAAAAATTTTACTCCATCAGTTTCTTATTTGCTTCTTTCAAATTGTCTTACCAAGCCTGATATGTCAATAAAGTCTTTCTGTGTTATACCTTTCCCCATATGCTAGCTTTGAAAGGTTCTTCCATTTCTACTAATCAAAAATAGTAAGTAAATACAGTTTTCTAATAAAGCTTTGTATCTCTTAAGTTTTAACTTGGTCTTTGATGTTGTATTTTATGTCTAGATGGATTTGACAGTCTTCCCCTGGGAATGAACTCTGTAGTTTTTCTCTTTTGAATAATACTGAATATGCTCTCTGCTCAGTAATGGTAACTCTTAAAAGTATAATAAAAGACCACTTGGGAAAAGTCAATTTTCTTAATCAGCAGATCACATTTTATGATAACATTCTGAATTTAATATTTAACATTTATCATGTACTCACATTCTCGTAGGTACTAGGCATTTCACGTAGAAGTAGTCCCTGTTGTCAGAGATCTTCCATCATGAAAGGTTTTGACTTAAAACATAAAGACAGAAGCCAGTTTTCAATGCCTAGCCACCCCTTTCTGTAGCACTTTGATCTGAAGAAATTCAGGTACTTTACCAAGACATAGTAAATGCAGTGAGGTGGAAAACAAGATCAGAAGCTTATATGGGTTCTCTTTCCTTAGAATGTAGAGATAGTATCATTGTATAGGAAGAAAGTCTTGGAGTGCTAGAGATTAAAAGAAGACAGGAATCTCAGGAATGGTGGGCATTGAGAAACAAGTAGTTAAGAATGTGGGTGGGCTGAGGAATCAGACTTAAATAAATCTTCACATTCAAAATCTATTATTTGCCTGCAAAGTGTTTGTAGAATAATATTGTACAGAGAAATGTACCATTAATCCGGAATTCCTTCATAACACATCTTGTTTCCCCTTTTGTTTATGCTGGTGTATCATGTTTCATTAATCCCCATCTTTGTAAGTATTATTTTCACTTCTCTTTTTCAGATTTTCTTTTCTGTATTAATACAGAAGTTAGAGGCAGCTACCTTCCTGATAGGAAATTTTGTCAACTAATTTTCAAGGTGTATAATAGGGAGAGGGCAGGGGAGAAACACTCCTGGAGACACCAAACAATTAATTATATTGTAATGGAGCTATAGAGGGAGGAGTGGATGACTGGCCCAGAGAAAACATGATTTCTCTGGTGCCAGGATTACACTCAGAGGCATTTCTGCCTATCTCCACTTTGCAAGGCACAGTGCCAGTGAGAACAGCAGTTAGTACACCCATAGTGGGGTTTACTAGCTTCCACACCGTGTTTGGTGGGTTCTTAACTTCAGGATGAGGAATTAAATTTTTTACCCAGCAGGAAGTGATTGCCATTTACTGATTTTTTTTTTGTAGCAAAGATCTAGCTTGGGATACGAGTATTCCAGAGATGTGCTGTCATAAGGAAGGAGATACTAACAAATGTTGCTCACTGGAATCAGGGAAGGCGGTTAAGTACATGTATGTATATACACAGCCAGGAACACACCTGTGAAAGTCAGTTTCATGCCTTAGACTTGATAGCACAGTGCTCTTAGGCATTTCTTTTTTTCTTCTTCCCTAGCTGCTGCTGGACACACCTGTGATCCTTTTGTTTTCTGTTGAAATGAACTGAATTGCTCCTTTCAAAGCATAGTTGCACTGATTAGCAGCAGCCTGGATGACTGAGCAGCCACCTTACCCACACAGATAAAGACCTAGAAAAAGTGATCTCCATGCCAGAGGCATTGCTGCTGTATACAGTGCTGGGGACCACTACACAGTAAAAGAAAAAAAAAAAAAAATTATAGGGTGTGTGCTAGTTCAAAGGTAATACTTACCATTACTAACAAAATTTCCAAAAGATGAGGCCAGTGAATCTAAGCAGTAGTCTTAATAGACCAATAGATGAATTCTGATTATACATATTCCATTTGTTTACTGATATTATAATATTCCCAAAGGCTTGGTACTCCGATGTTCTACACTGGAAATAATGATGTTTTACCCAAAAGCAAATCAGTGTTGGTCAGATTCCTTAGAGCCCAGAAGGTTGCTCTTTGACATGGGACTCCTGAAATCAGGCTTACCTTTGCTCCTCCCTAGGCAGCTATGGAGAGTATATGGAATAGTAACTGTGAAAACACTTTGAAAATATATGAAGCTCCTTATAAATATATAATGTCGGCCGGGTGTGATGTTTCACGCTTGTAATTCCAGCACTTTGGGAGGACGAGCAGGCAGGTCATTTGAGGCCAGGAGTTTGAAACCAGCCTGACCAACATGGTGAAACCCCATCTCTACTAAAATACAAAAATTAGCCAGCGTGGTGGCAGATGCCTGTAATCGCAGCTGCTCAGGAGGCTGAGGCAGGAGAATCACTTGAACCCAGGAGGAGGAGGTTGCAGTGAGCCAACTCACGCCGCTGCACTCCAGCCTGGGCAACAGAGCAAGACTCTGTCTCAAAATATATATGTATATAAATATATAATGTCATGATTTTCATTGGGAAATATTTGTTTTTTTTTTAGGGGACAGTATTTATTCAAAAACAAACCTCCTGATGGGAATGCTCCTCCCAACTCTTTTTATAGAGCACTTTATCCTAAAATTATACAAGACATTGAGGTAAGAATCTATGTATTTTGGGGTATTTACCCAGTGGCACAGAATTATCAGCATTCTTCAGTCACAATATGGTTACAGCAAGCCCATTAAGGTTTATTGACATGAGTTGCAAATCAATCTCTTAGCTGGCTGTGGTGGCTCACGCCTGTAATCCCAGCACTTTTGGAAGCTGAGGTCAGGAGTTTGAGACCAGCCTGGCTAACATGGTGAGACCCCTTTCTCTACTAAAAATATAAAAATTAGCCAGGCATGGTGGCACACGCCTGTAATTCCAGCTACTCAGGAGCCTGAGGTAGAAGAATTGCTTGAACCTGGGAGGCACGAGTTGCAGTGAGCCGAGATCGTGCCACTGCACTCCAGCCTGAACGACAGAGTGAGACTCCATCAAAAAAAAAAAGAAAAAAGAAAAAATCAGTCTCTTTACAGGCAAGTAGGGTAGGTAAAATAAATTGCTAGGCAAAATTTTAAAGCTTTAAAAAATTGTTTACTAATAGATATGTAGATGAGAGAGATAAAGAGATTGATCCCTTCATACAATAGCAGTGTGACTGGTAAACTTGTCCTCAAATATCTTCTGAATTGAACCTCCACAGAAGTTCATCAGTAGCAATGGCCATCACATATGTAAGAGCACTGAGTGTATAACCTCACATAGTTCATAGCTTTTCTCCTCTTGATGAGTAGTCTCTTCCCACCAGATTTATTATTTAATTGAACAAATTATAGGCAGGGGAGTTCTAGGAAACAAACTTTAATTACCTTGCAAAAGGGAAAATATTTTATAAATGTAGATAGTAGCCTTTTAAAGACATTTTTAAGTTTTCCCTAAGTTGTGTATATCCCATAGAGTAAAGCATTGAGCCTTTGATTGTCATTAAAGCCCAAAAAGAGTTTGATTCTAGGCGTTTCCTAACACTGCCACTTTCCCATTCCTTCTTCTCAGACAATAGAATCTAATTGGAGATGTGGAAGACATAGTTTACAGAGAATTCACTGCCGAAGTGAAACAAGCAAAGGAGTTTACTGTTTACAGTATGATGATCAGAAAATAGTAAGCGGCCTTCGAGACAACACAATCAAGGTGAGGTCTGTTCAGTTGTAGGAAGGTAGCGGAGGGAGCGAGGCTGACCACATTCATAGCACAGTCCAAAGCATAAACTCTAAGCATTATTTCTAGAAAGTAAGTGAAGATTTTAGATTGTTTCCAGTTCCAAAGCCAAAATCATTTCCTTAAAGGACAGACATCTGCTTCCCCCCAGAATACTATACAAATGGGTAGTCCTAGGGTTAAATTCTCTTCCTGAAATGCACTGAAATGGGTTATTACTCTTTTGGCCCTCACATAATTATAGACTACCCTGTCCCTTAATGAAAAGGATAAAAGCTTGCGTAGTACTGAAGCTATATATATGTATATGTGGGTGTGTGTGTGTGCGCTTAGCTATACCTATAGGGACGAATGCTTTCCACACTACTCTGGGCTTTGATTATTTTGGGGGATCAAACACATAATAGGACCAACAAGTCTCCACAGCATCCCATCATCACATTGATCAAAAGGATCTTATTTGCCATCCTAGATCTGGGATAAAAACACATTGGAATGCAAGCGAATTCTCACAGGCCATACGGGTTCTGTCCTCTGTCTCCAGTATGATGAGAGAGTGATCATAACTGGATCATCGGATTCCACGGTCAGGTAGAAAATTTCAAATGCTCTTTTGAACTCTGAAACATCAGCTCTACTCTGTTCTTTGTCATAGATAGTAATTTTGTATATATCGGCACAGTTCTGAAACTAAAGAAGAATAAACCACCAGGTCCCCATCATTTCTGTCAGTCTAGAACTAGAAAACTTGATTTAGGGATGCTTGAGGTAAGTTTACATTTTCGCACATTTAAGAAACTACACATTCTGTATTAATTTGGAGGATCATCTATTACAGAAACTTTTCTTATCCTTATGGTAAACTTTGCATTCCTTACAAAAGCCATCTCATGAGGGAATGACATGAATGCAATGAAGCCTTCCTTTCAGGTAGTTTTAACTGTAGTGCAGGTCTGTATTATCTCCTTTGAAACATGTACAGGTGAGCTGTGCTCTCTTTGCCAGCCCCTCCCCTGCCATCCCTGCAGTTTTTAATTGCGAGCTTCACTCAGGGAGGGGCCCTCAATTTCCAGAGGCATTAGTGATTTGATGACATAGCCATTATACTGCTGGAGTCTGGGATAGCTTGAGTTCTGGGTACCAGCAGCACTGCTGGGAACCTCTGTTAGGAATTTTGCCTTAAGCTAAAGGATTTAGCAAACATAATGCTTCAAAAGTAACTTTAAAAAAAAATAGACCTAGGAAAAAAGCAGTTAACTGCATTGTTAGATACTCTAAAGTTAAATGTTTACCTTTCCAAGTTACCCTCTGTGAATAGAAAAGACTGTTCCTGTTTTTTGTCTTTTGACTTAAAGGCATAGCAAACTCGTCCTTGTAGTTACTGACATTTAACATTTATTGGTGCTTGTGGAGCGAGTGCCCCACAGAATCTGAAACACTGTAGATGCTAACATCATTTATAAAGAAAAAATGATATTCTATAAAAGGGGCTAAACTGGAAAAAGGAAATAACATGTTATAAAACCCAAAGTAAATAAACAAAAATAGAATAATCAAAATATATCATCACACAAAATTCTCAAGCTATCCCAGGACCCCACACTCTGCTGTGAAGCCCATATTTACAATGCAGGGGCTGTTTTAAACCTCTGCCTACTTCAAAACACAGAAATGGGGGCTTAGAATTAGAGTTGTGGTTATCTTGGCCTTTGACCTTTATGATAAAACCTGAGATCCAGGGTAATCAAACTCAAATTCACATTACTAAGTATGTGACAGAAGCATCTTAGCCTGTGTCATTTCTGGCTCCTGAGGGCTATCATTGGGATGGGCACTAATGCTACTGTTATTAATCAGATTCCCCATTTAAAATGTATCTTACTAATGGTATCCAATTGAATGTCAGAAGTTTTACAGTCTGGGCCAAATTATTAGGTAACAGTGGCTGCCACCTCATCCTTGCCCTCCATAACGTGCCCGTATTTCAAGCAGTATGTCTTAAGGACACACTGGCAGCATCCCATTCCCTTCCTTCTCCCACTCTCCCGGTCTGGCACTCTCTCTAAATATAAGGGGTGGAAGGGCGCATGATGGTCAAATATAGGTAACAGATTGTAGCTTGAATACCATCTAAATCTCATCTGTCGCTTCCAGAGTGTGGGATGTAAATACAGGTGAAATGCTAAACACGTTGATTCACCATTGTGAAGCAGTTCTGCACTTGCGTTTCAATAATGGCATGATGGTGACCTGCTCCAAAGATCGTTCCATTGCTGTATGGGATATGGCCTCCCCAACTGACATTACCCTCCGGAGGGTGCTGGTCGGACACCGAGCTGCTGTCAATGTTGTAGACTTTGATGACAAGTACATCGTTTCTGCATCTGGGGATAGAACTATAAAGGTAATATGGCATTTTTCAGTAAGTTTCCAACTTAGAATCGGGGAATTCATATGAAAATTTGATCAAGGGCAATTTCATATTTAAACATTGGTGCAGAAAAATGTAATATTTAATTCAGAGACTATTCTACAAGTGAAAAGGTAATAAGTGAGACGTTGTGTGACAATTTGGCCGAGGTATTTTATTCCTATAAATAATCGTGAGTGTGAGAAGAGACTAACCCTAGAAGAGTAAATCAATTTGAGGAATTCTCATGTGATAACAGCCAACTGCAAATTAGCCTCTGTTACCATGAATTTAAATTGTCCTTTGTTTTATTTGTTTGAGAAGTTGACTTCCCTCTAATGGTTCAGTCCTGTTTTCTGCTTCCCTAAGACTCCAGTTGCCATAGATTTTATCAGTAAAAGCACCAAATCAACTGCTCAATGCCATTTTCTTTTTCAGGTATGGAACACAAGTACTTGTGAATTTGTAAGGACCTTAAATGGACACAAACGAGGCATTGCCTGTTTGCAGTACAGGGACAGGCTGGTAGTAAGTGGCTCATCTGACAACACTATCAGGTGAGCACCTAGTACCTTGTATCATAAGGGATCGATATTATGCTCCCATTCATTACTAATGCACAGATCATACAAGTCTGTAATTTTGTTATGTTTATAATCAACTGTGTTTCCTTTCTGTAGCTTCTAACAGGTTACAAGTTTGCCCCAAGCAGAGAAGCAGCACAGCAAAGCCTTTTGTTGGCCTTCTTTTTAAATTTCTCCTGTCTACAGTTGAAAAGTGCTGATAAACAGCTAAAAGCCTTTTCTTTGCCATTGTTTTCAAGAAATGAAAAGATTTGTTTCCTTACTAGAAATTATGTAATTTTTGTCTTAGCATTACATAATTGGCCAGAGAGTTACCTGTATTTGAAATTATGAAGGTTTCACAGTTGGAAGCCCTTTTTGGGGTTTTCCCTTCACAAAGATGAATGACATAGACATGATTAGAATTTGGAAGATTTATCCATCATCACCCTTCAGTGAAGTACTAAAAGGATGAAAAGGCCATTAAAAAAACAACAGAGCTACTGTTTGTTATATCTAAGGAAATGATTCCTAGAAATCACTTGAATTGCTCTGAAAACATACAGTTTTTTTAATTAATACACAAAAGTTTTTGAGATTTGCATTTCCATTCTCTGAGAAGAACTGTCCTGGACAGTGGTGAAAGAAGTGTCCACCATGGCAGAGGGGGAGGTGTTTTGTGAGAACAGGACATCACTGATAATCTGTATCTCATTCAGTTTGATGACTTCAGGAAACTACTTTCTTAGCTCGGTCATTTCCTTCTCAGGCAGCTGTGTACGTTGAATTCGTTTTATGCCTGGAAGAACCTGTTTACAGAATTATATAAAGCACTGTGCTTTGAAAATACATTTTATGTTTGAACTTAAACCTACATTTTTCTGTGTGAGTTATATAGCAGAAAGGAAATAAATTACATTGAAAGCAGTACATATCTGTGTGGGTGGTGATTAATTTTATTTTGTGAATTTTTAGAAGGCATATAAAGTGTATTATAACATTTCAGGCTTAGAAAAGAATATGTGAAAATTCACTTGACTCAATTTTCTCTTCCAGATTATGGGACATAGAATGTGGTGCATGTTTACGAGTGTTAGAAGGCCATGAGGAATTGGTGCGTTGTATTCGATTTGATAACAAGAGGATAGTCAGTGGGGCCTATGATGGGTGAGTGTGCTAACAGAGTGTAAAAAGAGAAAATCTACATCTTAATCCTTCCTTATGTTTATGGTGTTAAACATTACCATTCCTTGTTTCTAAAAGCTTATAGATTTTACACAAAGTGATACCATATTTCTTTAATCTGTATATTTACCTCTCCTTGGTTTAGTGTCCTGAAATATTCTTTCCAGTCATTTTATTATACTTGTTTGCACATGGTTGCCATTCATATTTTGGTTATTTGGTTATGTATTTGACTGTTTTGCCCTGTAAAGCAAAACAAGAAAAACGCAGTGTTAACAGGCTACCCATGTAAAATGGTAACCTGTTAACAAAACAGAAACACTAGAGGGCAGTATTTGGGGACTTAGTGTGGTAAGATCTCGAATTTTGATCTCTTGGATTTTTTATCTCTTTTAGTAATTTTTAAAAGTACAGTTCTCTTGTCATCACTTGTCATCCTAGCATTTCATTTATGAGTTTAGTCATCTTTATTTTCTTCTAATTTCTAGTGGTTTATGGAATCCATTAATGTGAATGGACCCCACGTCCACCAATCCTAAACACAGAGTAAATTCAAACAAAAGTAGGCTGGGCACAGTGGCTTGTGCATGTAATCCCAACACTTTGGGAGACTGAGACAGGCGGATCACTTGAGGTCAGGAGTTCAAGACCAGTCTGGCCAACATGGCAAAACCCAGTCTCTACTAAAAGTACAAAAATTAGCCAAGTGTGGTTGCAGGCGCCTGTAATCTCAGCTACTCAGGAGACTGAGGCAGGAGAATTGCTTGAACCAGGGAGGCAGAGGTTGCAGTGAACCAAGATTGCACCACTGCACTCCAGCCTGGGCGATAGAGCAAGACTCCGTCTCAAAAAAAAAAAGAGTTATTCACCTACGAAGGACTCCTTATCGTTTCTTTTTGTCAAACTGCCTGATTTTGGGGGTGAAGGGTAGAAGGCTACAGTTCAAATATTGGCAACTTTTTAAATATCAGAAACTGACAACATTATTTTAGTTCATGAGCTAACTATACTGATAAATGAATTAGCCAATGCAAGCAGCAAGAACCTGCTCACTTCTTCTGCTTTGGGTCAGCCATCACTGTTACAACCTTGGGAAATTGTTCAGAGTGTGGTGACATGTTCCAGCTTGGTCAAGACAATATTTTCTTACTGCCCTGGCTTTGATCTGTACCTACCTGTCTTGAAATTTTTCTGTTATGTACCTTGAGGAAACATGGCCTATAAAAGATTTTTGGAAGAGCTACACTTACTTAAATCAAAAGATGAGGGCTTACTTATATAAACTCCATTGCTCTTACATGGACCCCAGTCCCTCAGTACATGTGATCTGGACCACTCTTAGAAGTGACCAGGAAGAGGATGCCTCAGAGTTGTAGATTTCTAGGTCTATGTAATATCATTAAGAGGTCTAATGTACAAGATCTCCTCTTGATCCCAAAGTGTGGTTTAACTTTACTATTAAATGTCTTCAGTTTGGTTAAAGCTAGCCTGTTTCTCATTTGTAGGTTAATCACGTACATTTCAACTATACTCACCATCCATATTTATTGCCATGAATTTCTGCTGTTCTTCCCTGTGTTCTCTTACTTTTGCTTTTAACTAGCATTTTTGTCCCCTTTTTGATCTTTAGAAAAATTAAAGTGTGGGATCTTGTGGCTGCTTTGGACCCCCGTGCTCCTGCAGGGACACTCTGTCTACGGACCCTTGTGGTAAGAGCCTTACTATTTAGAGAGCATTGGAGAGCAGGTGGGGGAAGAAATTAAACATTGATGTGCTGTGGAATATGGATTTGAATTTAATAGTTACAACCTCACAAAACCTACAACTAAGTGGTAAGGCAACCAGTACATGACAATAAAATATGTTTATATAATTCCTTTCATCCAAAAATGCTTTAGAGACTATATATGGAGAGAAATGTGGCAGCTGTTTAACAGCTGCACAGCAACTCTATACAACAGTTTAGTGCAGGAAGTGAATAAGAATTCTGTATCCACCAGAAACAGCAGGGGGTACTAAGGGAGAGAGAGTATAATTATTCAAATTGGAACCTGTCCAAAATCTGAGGACCTGTACACCTGTGCCTTCAAAAAGTACCCTGGGGGCTGGGTGCGGTGGCTCGTGTCTGTTATCCCAGCACTTTGGGAGGTCAAAGCGGATGGATCACCTGAGGTCAGGAGTTCAAGACCAGCTTGACCAACATGGTGAAACCCTATCTCTACTAAAAATAAAAACAAATTAGCCGAGCATGGTGGTGGGCGCCTGTAATCCCAGCTACTCGGGAGGCTAAGGCAAGAGAATCGCTTGAACCTGAGAGGCGGAGGTTGCAGTGAGCCAAGATCACGCTTGCACTCCAGCCTGGACAACAAGAGTGAAACTCGATCTTAAAAAAAAAAAAAAAAGTGCTCTGGGAATCTGCTTGAACCCGCCCCCCCCCCCCTCCGTCAGCCCCTTAGTTCTGCAGCCTATTCATGAGCTAGTGCCTCCAGCAACTTGAACCCATCTTTTTTATTCCCCATATACCCACTTTTGACATTTGGGGAAAAAAGTGATTCAGAAGGAGAAATATCACTTTCAGAAGCACTAAATTCTTTATCATGTTGTTAGCTAGGGGCCCGGATTGATAAATACTACTTCCATTAGAAAATTAGTTGGAGCAGCCGGGCGCGGTGGCTCAAGCCTGTAATCCCAGCACTTTGGGAGGCTGAGACGGGCGGATCACGAGGTCAGGAGATCGAGACCATCCTGGCTAACACTGTGAAACCCCGTCTCTACTAAAATACAAAAAAAACTAGCCGGGCGAGGTGGCGGGCGCCTGTAGTCCCAGCTACTCCGGAGGCTGAGGCAGGAGAATGGTGTAAACCCGGGAGGCAGAGCCTGCAGTGAGCTGAGATCTGGCCACTGCACTCCAACGCAGCCGACAGAGCAAGACTCCGTCTCAAAAAAAAAAAAAAAAAAAAAAAAAAAAAATTAGTTGGAGCAACAGGGTGGACAGAATCTTTTGCAGCACTCGGAGAAAAGATGAGAGCAAGCATTTGAAACCCAGTGTACTAAATCCTGACTGTCAACATTTAGGCATTCTTGGCTCTCGAGAAGAGAAAGAGGTTATATTTCTTGTCTTCCTTGTTGGATTTATGTGTGTATGTGTAACACAGGGTCTTCCTCTGTCACCCAGGCTATAGTGAAGTGGCACAATCATAGCTCACTGCAACCTCCAACTCCTGGACTGAAGCAGTACTCTTGCCTTAGCCCTCAGGTATAGCTGGCATTACAGGCTCTAGCCACAGCACCGTTTTAATTTTTGTGGAGACAGGGTCTCACTATGTTGCCCAGGCTGGTCTTAAACACCTGGCCTCAAGCGATCCTCCTGCCTTAGCCTCCCAAAGTGCTGAGATTACAAGTGTGAGCCGCTATGCCCCGCCCATTGTGGTATTTAAAGCACATTCTTACCATACCAAACATGCTTTACCTACATGTTTCACACATATCTTTTTAAATGTATACTTTTCCTTTTTAAGAAAGTTTTCTTTTAAGAGAACCTCTCTCTTAAAAAATGACTGTGCTTTAAATACAACAAGGGGCAGGGCACAGTTGCCCAGGCTAGAGTGCAGTGGCTATTCACAGGCATGAACATAGCTCACTGTAGCCTCAAACTGCTGAACCCAAGTGATCCTTCTGCTTCTGCCTCCCTGTGCCAGGCCTAAAATGTGTATTTTCTTTCATTTATAATTAATCTAAGTCTGGTTTTTAGGCACAATTTATATGCAGCAAAATTCACTCTTTAAGACATTTTTCTATTAATTTTGCAGTTGTGTAACCGTCACCACATCAACATGTACAACATTTCCATCATCCTCAAGAGTTCTTTATGCCCCTTCATATCAATTTACTCCCCTTACCCATTAGCAACTGTTATTGACTATTCATCTGATTTTTATCCCTATAGTTTGCTGTCTCATGAACATCTAATAAATCATGGAGCATGTAGCCTTTTGTGTTTGGCTTTTTTTAAGTTCATTGGAGATTCATCCATGTGGTTGTATGTATAAATACTTTGTTGCTTTTTATTGCTGAGTAGTATTCCACTGTATGAATTAGCCAGTTTGTTTATTCATTCACCAATATAAGGACATTTGGAATGTTTCCAGTTTTTGTTGATTCTTAGTAAAGCCACTGAAAACATTTCCATATAGTCTTTTCTATGTCCATACTGTTTTTATTTATCTTGGGTAGATATAGGAGTATGATTTCTGGATTTTATGAAAGTGTATTCTTAAAATTTAAAAGAAACTGCCAAGCTATTTCCCAAAGTGGCGTGGGATTTTGCAAATTGAGACCAGTCTGGGCAACATAGCAATACCTCATCCTTATTTATTTTAAAAAATTTTGCCGGGCGCGGTGGCTCAAGCCTGTAATTCCAGCACTTTGGGAGGCCGAGACGGGCGGATCACGAGGTCAGGAGATCGAGACCATCCTGGCTAACATGGTGAAACCCCGTCTCTACTAAAATACAAAAAACTAGCCGGGCGACCTGGCGGGCGCCTGTAGTCCCAGCTACTCGGGAGGCTGAGGCAGGAGAATGGCGTGAACCCGGGAGGCGGAGCTTGCAGTGAGCTGAGATCCGGCCACTGCACTCCAGCCTGGGCGACAGAGCGAGACTCCGTCTCAAAAAAAAAAAAAAATTTTTTTAATTTAAGCATTTTACATTTTCACCAACAATGTATAAGAGTTCAATTTTTCTATATCCTTGCCAGCACTTGGTATTGTCAGTATTTTTTTAAATTAGACCCATTTGTGGGGGTGTGTAGCGATATATCATTGTTAGCTTAATTTGTCTTTCTATTGTAGCTAATAATACTGAACATCTTTTTGTGAATGCTTATCTTCTTTTGTGACCATTCAGATCTTGCAACCATTTTATTTATTGAGTTGTTTATTAAAATAGATTTATATAGGTATAATGGACATATTATAAATGGACATACTGAAAGTGTACAACTTGGACAGGCATAGTTGGTCATGCCTGTAATCTCAGCCCTTTGTGGGGCTGAGGCAGGCAGATCGCTTGAGCTCAGGAGTTAAAGAGCAGCCTGGGCAGCATGTTGAGACCTCATCTCTATAAAAACGAAACAAAAAATTAGCCAGGCATGGTGGCAAGCACCTGTACTCCCAGCTACTTGGGAGGCTGAGGTGGGAGGATTGCTTGAGCCAGTGTACTCCAGCCTGGGCAACAGAGTGAGACCCTGTCTCAAAAAAAAAAAGGAAGTGTACAAGTTAATAAATTCTGACATATGTATATACCAGTGAAACCACAAATAATGAAGATACGCTCATGCCCCTTGGTTAGTCCCTCCTTCCTTTTCCATCAGAGCCCATCCCACCTCCCCCTGCCCCAATCTCCAGGCAACCATGGATCTGCTTTCTGTCACTGTTGATTAGTTTGCACTGTTGATTAGGTTGTATAAAAATGGAATCATATATTAAATACTTTTTTGCCTGTCTCTTTTCATTAAGCACTTTCTTTTTTTTTTGAGACAGAGTCTCACTCTGTCGCCAGGCTGAAGTGCCGTGGTATGATCTCGGCTTACTGCAACCTCTGCCTCCTGGGTTCAAGCGATTCTCCTGCCTCAGCCTCCCGAGTAGCTGGGACTACAGGTGTGTGCCACCACACCCAGCTAATTTTTGTGTTTTTTTAGTAGAGACGGGGTTTCACCATGTTGGCCAAGATGATCTCAATCTCTTGACTTCGTGATATGCCCACCTCAGTCTCCCAAAATGCTGGGATTACAGGCGTGAGCCACCATGCCCAGCCTCTTAAGTACAATTATTTTTGAGATTCACCCATGTTGTTGATGTATATCCATATTTCATTTCCTTTGAAAATTTGCTGAGTAGTATTCTATTGTATGATTATACCCATTCACTGATTGTTTCTCATTTTTGGCTGTTAACAAAGTTTCTATAAACATCTATGTAGAAGTCTTGGGATGCATGTATGCTTTTTGCTTTTATTTCTCTGAGGTAAATACCTAGGAGCAGATGACTAGGTCATATGGTATAAGTGTGTGTTTAAAATTTTTTTAGAAACTGCCAAACTGTTTTTCAAAGTGGTTTACCATTTTACATTATAGTATAGCAGTGTATGAGAGTTCCAGTTACTCCACATTCTTGCCAGTACTGAGCACAGTCTTTAGTTTAGTCATTCTCATTGTGGTTTAATTCATGTATCTCTAATGATTAATAAAGTCGAACATCTGTTCTTGCCATCTGTATGTCTACTTTGGTGAAGTGTGTTCAAATCTATTCCCATTTTTTAATTGAGTGGTTATTGAGTTTTGAGATTCTCTTATGTGTTCTAAGTTACAAATGCTTTATCAGATGTCATTCACAAATATTTTCTTCACATTCATAATTTGTTTCTTTGTTTTCTTAAAAGCGTCTTTCAAAAAGCAGTTCTTAATTTTAAGTTCACTGTATTGACTTTTTCTATTATGGCGTATGTTACTTGCTATTGTATCTCAAAAAAACCTTTGACTAATCCACAGTCACAAGGATTTTTCCCTGTGTTTTCTTCTCTAAGTTTTATAGTTTTCAGTTTATATGTTCGTCTATGATCCATTTTGAGTTAATCTCTGCATATGGTACAAGGTATAGATCAAAGGGTTGGGCTTTTTTACACATGAATATCCAGTTGTTCCAGCACCATTTATTCAAAAGACTGTCCTTTCGAAATGCTTTTGCAGCTTTGTCAAAAATGAATTGACCATATATGTGTGACTCTACTTTGGGAATCTGTTCTGTTCCATTGATTTTTGTCTGTCTTTATTCCAGTATAATTTTATTTTGATTACTGCAGCTTTTTACCGACTCTTGAAGTCAAGTAATACGAGTCTTTCAGCTTTGTCTTTTCAAAGGTTTTGGGGCCTTTGATTTTCATGTTAATTTTAAAATCAGTTTGCTAATTTCAACCAAAAAAAAGTCTGCTGGGAATGTTTTTTAATTTTTTAATAAAGTAGGTATGGGTTCTCAGTGTGTTGCCCAGACTGATCTCAAACTCCTGGCCTCAAGTAGTACTCCTACCTCAGACTCCCAAAGTGCTTGGATTATAGGCCTGAGCCACTCCACCTGCTGGGATTTTTGTTGGACTTGTTTTGACTCTAGATCCGTTTGGAGAACATTGACTTTTGAACAATATTGAGTCTTTATCTCTCCATTTGTTTAGGTCTTTTTAAATTTCTCAGCCACATTGTAGCTTTCAGTGTAAAGGTTTTGCACATCTTTTGTCACATTTATCCCTAAATATTTTGTATTTTTAATGCTATTGGAAAAGGTATTTTTAAACCTTGGTTTCTGATTGTTCATTGCAAATACATAGAAATATACTTTTACTTATTTCCCAATCTGTGTATCTTTTATTTTTCTCTCTCTCTCTTTTTTTTTTTTTTTTAATTGCACTGGCTAAGACCTCCAGTACAATGTTGAAAACAATTGGTAAGAGTGAATGTCACTTTCTTGTTCATGATCTTAGGCGAAAGGCATTCAGTCTTTCACCATTTCACATATATGTATATATAGATGTATGTCAGCTATAGGTTTTTCATAATGACCCCATTATCAGGGGAATAGGCAGTTCTCTTCTGTTCCTAGATTGCTGAGAGTTTTTGTGAGGAATGCATGTTGGATTTTGTGAAATGCTTTATCTGATCCATTGAGATAATCATATGGTTTTTCACTTTTATTCTGTTAATTGGTATATTGCATTGAATTTTTTAAGCTTTAAATCCTTTGCATTGCTGGTGTAAACCCCACTTGTTCATGAGGTATAATCCTTTTTATGTGTTGTTGGATTCACTTTGCTAATATCTTTTTAAGGATTTTTGTGTGTGTGTGTGTATCTGTGTTTGTAAGGGATATTGATTTGTTGCTTTATTTTCTGTGTCTCTGGTTGACTGTCATGATAATGTTGGCTTTATAAAATAATTTTTGAAGTGTTCCCTCATCCATTTTCTAAGAGTTTGCATACGTGATATTATGCTTCTTTAAATGCTTGATAGAATTCACTAGTGAAGCATCTAGACCTGGAATTTTCTTTGTGGAAAGTTTTAATGACAACTTCAGTTTCTTTAATAAATACAGCACTCTTCAGATTTAATATTTCTTCTGAAGTCAACTTTAATAATTTGTCTTCCAAGAAGTTTGGCCATTTTATCTAAATTATCAAATTTATTGAAATAAAGTTATTCATCATATTCCCTTATTATCCTTTTAATGTCTGTGGGAGCACAGTCATGTTTCCTTTTTCGGTTTCATTGATTTTGTTTTTCTTTTTCTAGCTTCTTAAGGTAGAAACTAAGGTCATTGACTTTGAAACTTTTTTTTTTTAAATATAATCAGTCGAAGCTATAAATGTTATTAGAAGTAATTCTAATCACTATTTTAGCTACATCCCAAAAAATGTCAATTAAGTTGGTTTATAATATTCAGGACTTCTGTATCCTTAGTGATTTTTCTATTTGTCCTTACCAATTATTGAGAGGAATTTTTATGTCTCCCTGAATTTGTCTATTTCTTCTTACAGTTGTGACAGCCTTTGCTTCATGGTTTTTGTTTGTTTGAGACAAGGTATCACTATGTCACCCAGGCTGGAGTGCAGTGGCACACCTATGACTCACTGCAGCCTCAACCTCCCAGGTTCTATCAATCCACCCGCCTCAGCCTCCTGAGTAGCTGGGACCACAGGCGAGTGCCACCACGTCTGGCTAATTTTTTTGTATTTTTTTGTAGAGATGGAGTTTTGCCACGTTGCCCAGGCTGGTCTGCAACTGCTGGGCTCAACCTCAACAAAGTACTGGGATCATAGGCATGAGCCATGGCACCTGGCCTGATTCATGGTTTGTTGTTGTTGTTGTTGTTGTTTTTGAGATGAAGTTTCTCTCTTATCATCCAGGCTGGAGTGCAGTGGCATGATCTCGGCTTACTGCAACCTCCACCTCCTGGGTTCAAGCGATTCTCCTGCCTCATCCTCTCAAGTAGCTGGGATTACAGGTGCCTACCACCACACCCGGCTAATTTTTTGTGTTTTTAATAGAGATGGGATTTCACCGTGTTAGCCAGGATGGTCTTCATCTCCTGACCTTGTGATCCGCCCGCCTCAGCCTCCCAAAGTGCTGGGATTACAGACATGAGCCACCAACTTCTGGTCTTTTAAAGAAATTTTTTAATGGAAAAAAGAGAGTTTATTTTTACCCACATGTTTACCTTTTCTATTGCCTCCCATTCCTTTGTATAAATTCTATTTCCATCTGATATCATTTTCCTTCTGCTTAAAGAACTTACTTTAACATTTCATATATGCAGGTACACTGGTGACAAATACTTTCACTTATTGTTTACTTGGGAAAGTTTTTTTTTTTTTTTTTTTTAAGGGATAGGATCTCATTCTATAGCCCAGGTTGGAGTACAGTGGCAAGATCATACCTCACTGCAGCCTTGGACTCCTAGTCTCAAGTAATCCTCCTGATAGTCTCCCACATAGCTGACTACAGGCTTGTGCCACCATATCTGGCTAATTTTCTTTATTTTTTTAGAGATAGGGTCTCATTGTGTTGCCCAGACTGGTCTCGAACTCCTGGCCTCACATAATCCTCTTGCTTCACAATCTCCTGAGTAGCTGAGATTATTACAGGTGCAAGCCACTGCGCCTGGCTCTGAAAAAGTTTTCATTTTGCCTTCATTTTTGAAAGATATTTTTGCTGGCTAAATAATTTTGTATAGGCCAGACATGGTGTCTCACACCTGTAATCCCAGCACTTTGGGAGTCTGAGGCAGGTGGATCGCTTGAGCTCAGGAGTTCAAGACCAGCCTATCAACATGGCGACCTCTTCCCTTCAAAAATACAAAGATAAGCTGGGCATGGTGGCACATGCCTGTAGTCCCAACAACTTTTGGGAGGCTGAGGTATGAGGATCCTATGAGACTGGGAGATTGAGGCTGCAGTAAGCCATGAATGTGCCACTGCACTCCAGCTTGGGTGAGAATGAGACCCTGTCTCAAAAGAAAAAAAAAAGGAATTCTAGATTGACATTGTCTTTCAGCACTTTAATGATGTCATTCCATTTTCTTCTGGCTTGGTTTCTGACTAGAAGTTAGAAGTCACTCGTCTAAATTATGTATCTTTTTCCTCTGACTGCCTTTAAGATATTCTCTTTATGATTAGTTTTCAGCAATTTGCTTATGTGTCTTGGCGTGGTTTTCTTTGTATTTTTCCTACTTCACATTAAAAAATAGAAATTGACAGAGCAATTTGAAGAAGGCTAAGCTATATGTTGTCTACAAGAAAGCTACTTTTAACTATAAAGACACATACCCCTTAAAAGTAAATGGTGAAGGCCGGGTGCAGTGGCTCAAGCCTGTAATCCCAGCATTTTGGGAGGCCGAGATGGGCGGATCACGAGGTCAGGAGATCGAGACCATCCGGGCTAACACGGTGAAACCCCGTCTCTACTAAAAAATACAAAAAAACTAGCCGGGTGAGGTGGCGGGCGCCTGTAGTCCCAGCTACTCGGGAGGCTGAGGCAGGAGAATGGCGTGAACCCGGGAAGCGGAGCTTGCAGTGAGCTGAGGTCCGGCCACTGCACTCCAGCCTAGGTGACAGAGCGAGACTCCGTCTCAAAAAAAAAAAAAAAGTAAATGATTAACGAAAGATATAACACATGTTATAGACTGGATTGTGTTCCCCTAAAATTGATATGATGTCTTAACCACCAGTACCTCAGAATGTGACTGTATTTGGAGTTATAGGAGCTTTCAAGAGGTAAATAAGGTTAAATGAAGTCATTGGAGTAGGCCCTAATCCAATATGACTGGTGTCCTTATAACAAGAGGAGATTGGGACACACAGAGACCATGTGAAGATAAAGGGAGAAGATGACCATCTACAAGTCAAAGGAAGAAGCATCAGAATGAAACCAACCCTGCCAACACTTTGGTCTTGGAATTCTAGTCTCCAGACTGTAGGGAAATTAATTTCTATTTTTTGAGACCCCTAGTGTATGCCATACTTTGTTATGGCACCCCTAGCCCTGATGGACCATTCTAACACTAGTCAGAAGAAAGTTGGGGTAGCTGTATTAATTACAGAGAGAGCAAACCTCATAGCAAGGAATATTATCAGGGATAAAGAGAAGTACTGTATAATGATAAAGGGGCTAGTTCTTCATGAAGACCTAACAGTCCTTAACATGTACACACCTAATAACAGAGCATCAAAACATGAGGCAAAAAACCATAGAACTGCAAGGAAAGAATAGATGCATCCACTATTATAGTTGGAGATTTCAGCACCCCCATCAGTAATGGACAGATCTGGCAGGCAGCCAGTTCAGTAAGAACATAGTTGAATTTAGCAGTACCATCAATCAAGTGTATATAATTGACATCTATAGAATGCTTCCTCCAATAGCAGCAGAATACACATTCTTCTCAAGCTCCCAAGGAAATTACACCAAGGCAGACCACAGTCAGGGCCATAGAATGCACCTTAAAAAATTTACAAGAATAGAAATCATACTGCATATGCTGTCAGATTACAGTGGCATTCAGTAATGGAAAGGTAGCTGGAAAATCCCAAAATATGTGGAGATTAAACAATACACTTCTAAATAACACGTAGGTCAAGAAGAAATCGCAAGAGAAATTGAAATGTATTTTTTTTTTAATTTTACTTTTAATTTTGTGGGCACATAGTAGGTTTATATATTTATGGGGAACATGTGATGTTTTGAAAAGTATTTTGAAGTAAACAAAAATGAAAACAGCTATCAAAATGTGTGGGATGCAGTGAAAGCAGTGCTTAGAGGAAAATTTATAGCAATGAATGCATATCTTAGAAAATATCTAAAATCAATAGTCTAAGCTTCTACTAGAGCCAACTAAGAGAAGAGCAAAGTAAGAGAAAGAAAGTAAGTAGAAGAAAAGAAATAATAAAAACTAGACCAGAAATCGATGAAATTGAAAACAGGAAATCAATGGAGTACATCAAGACCAAAAGCTAGTTCTTTGAAAGGATCAATAAAATGGATGAGCCTCTAGCCAGACTACAAAAAACAAAGAAGACATACTTTACTAATATTAGAAATGAAAGCGATCCCAGATCTTCACAGAATCAATACTTAATAATCTTTCCAGAGAAACTAAGCCCAGGTAGATTCACTGGTGAATTCTACCAAACATTTGAATAAGTTATATCAATTTTCTATCATTTTTTCTAAAAGATAAAAACAGAATGAATAACTTGCTAACTCATCCTATGAAGCATTACCCTAAAACCAAAACCAGACAAACACAATATAGGAAAAGAAAAATACAGACTAATAATGGCTAAGCTGTGAAGTTCAATAGGTTAGGCAGATCAAATGCATTTTCAGCTTAGGATAGTTTCATTTACAACAGGTTCCTCAGGATGTAGCCCATTGTAATTTGAGGAGCACCTGTATTTTAAACGATTTGATTCATGCTTGAACCCGAGAGGCGGAGGTTACAGTGAGCCAAGATCACATCACTTCTAGCCTGGGCAACAAGAACGAAACTCCGTCTCAAAATAAATAAATAAATATTTGATTCAGACATATGTATGGTATTTTCTTTTTCTTTTTTTTTTTTTTTTTTTTTTTTTGAGACAGCGAGGTTTCCTTCTTGCTTGCGCCAGGCTGGAGTTGGAGTGACACAATCTCAGGCTCACTGCAACTCTGCCTCCTGATATGCAGCTATTCTCCTGCCTTAAGCTTCCGAGTAGCTAGGATTACAGGTGTGCCCCCACCACACTTGGCTGGATTTTTGGTATTGTTTAGTAGAGACTTGGGTTGTTTTCTCATGGTTTGGCCAGGGCTGGTCTCGAACTCCTGGACCTCATGTCTGCCTGCTCGCCTCCAAAGATCTGTGGATTACAGGCGTGAAGCCCACTGCATCCAGCCCCATGGTATGGTCCTTATTATTGGCCTTATGTTTAAGCATTTCTGATTTCAAAAATTTTTTTTTTTTGTTTTTTTTGTTTTTTTTTTTTTTTTTTTTTTTGTTTGAGACAGAATCTCGCTCTGTCCCCCAGACTGGAGTGCGGTGGCTCGATCTCAGCTCACTGCAAGCTCCGTCTCCTGGGTTCACGCCATTCTCCTGCCTCAGCCTCCCAAGTAGCTGGGACTACAGGCACCTACCACCACGCCCAGCTAATTTTTTGTATTTTCAGTAGAGATGGGGTTTTGCTGTGTTAGCCAGGATGGTCTCGATCTCCTGACCTTGTGATCTGCCCATCTCGGCCTCCCAAAGTGCTGGGATTACAGGCATGAGTCACCGCACCAGCCTCTAAAATATTATAAAATGTAATAATGTGCCAATAAAATGTAGTAACTCTTAAATTTAAAAAATCCTTGACAAAATATTAGCAAATTAAATCCAACAATGTATGAAAAGAATTATACCCCGTGACCAAGTGAGATTCATGCCAGGTGTGCAAGGCTGGTTCAGCATTCAGAAATCAATTAATGTAATCCATCACATCAGGGGACTATAGAAGACAAATCACATGCTTATATCAATAGATGCAGTAAAAGCATTTGACAAAATCCAACACCCATTCATGATAAAAACTCTCAGCAAACAAGGGATAGAGAGGCTTTTCCTCAATATTATAAAGAAAAATGCAAATTAAAATTATAATAAAACACTACTATAAACCTACCAAAATAAGTGTAAAAGATTGGCAATATCAATTTTTGGTGAAGATGTGGAGTAATGAACTCTGATAAACTGTTGGTGTGAGTATAAATTGGCATGACTTTTAAAAAATTGTTTCATAGTATCTTCTAAAGCCAAACATACACCTACCCCATGGCCCAGCAAGTCTACTCCCAGTTGAAATGAGTGCATATATTCAGCAAAAGACACATACATAAATGTTCATAGCAGCTTTGTTGCCATAAACTATAATCAGCCCCTATGTCCACCAACAAGAGAATAGATGGATTGTAGTATATTCATACAGTAGAATATCAACCAGTAATAAAAAAGAATGAACTACTGTTTTACATGCAGCAACATAGAAGAATCCTACAATGTTGACTGAAAGAAGCCAGGCATGAGCTGTGCTCGGTGTCTCATGCCTGTAATCCCAGCAGTTTGGGAGGCTGAGGCCGGCGGATTGCCTGAGTTCAGCAGTTGGAGACCAGCCTGGGCAACATGGTGAAATCCTGTCTTTACTAAAATACAAAAAATTAACCAAGCATGGCGGGGGGCGTCTGTAGTCCCAGCTACTCAGGAGGCTGAGGCAGGAGAATCACTTGAACCTGGGAGGCAGAAGTTGCAGTGAGCCGAGATCGCACCACTGCATTCTAGCCTGAGCGACAGAGCAAGACTCCGTCTCCAGAAAAAAAAAAGAAGCCAAGCATGGCTGGGCGCAGTGGCTAAAGCCTATAATCCCAGCACTTTGGGAGGCCGACATGGGCAGATCACAGGGTCAGGAGATCGAGACCATCCTGGCCAACATGGTGAAACCCTGTCTCTACTAAAAATACAAAAATTAGCTGGGTGTAGTGGCACGTGCCTGTAATCCCGGGTACTCGGGAGGCTGAGCAGGAGAATTGCTTGAACCCAGGAGGCGGAGGTTGCAGTGAGCCAAAATCACACCACTGCACTCCAGCCTTGCCACAGAGCAAGGCTCTGTTTCAAAAAAAAGGCAGGCATAAAAGAATACATACTATATGATTATATGAAATTCAGTAAGAGAGTAAACAATAACAATAACAACATTGGGCCAGGCAAAGTGGCCCACACGTATAATCTCAGAGCTTTGGGAGGCCAAGGCAGAAGGACTGCTTGAGTCCATGAGTTCAAGACCAGCCTGGGCAACAAAAAGACCTGGTCTCTACAAAAAAAAGAAAGAAAAGAAAAGCTGGGCGTGGTGGCATGTGCCTGTAGTCCTCACTACTTGGGAGGCTGAAGCAGGAAGATCACTTGAGCCCAGGAGTTTGAGGTTACAGTGAACTATGATCACACTGCTGCATTCTTACCTGAGCAATAAAGCGAGACCCTGCATCTAAAAAAAAACGATCATGATGACGCCTGTAATCCCAGCACTTTGGGAGGCCAAGGTGGGCGGATCACAAGGTCAGGAGATCGAGACCATCCTAACACAATGAAACGCCATCTCTACTAAAAATACAAAAAATTAGCTGGGCGTTGTGGCGGGCGCCTGTAGTCCCAGCTACGTCTGAGGCAGGAGAATGGCATGAGCCCAGGAGGCAGAGCTTGCGGTGAGCGGAGATCACGCCACTGCACTCCAGCCTGGGCAACAGAGCAGGACTCTGTCTCAAAAAAAAAGGTGATGATGATGATAAAATTGAAGTAGAGATAACATTGTTTAGTAAGGGGTGTGAGATTGTTTTCCAGTATGCTGGGAACATTCTACATCTTTATCAGGGTAGTGGTAACTGCCAGTGGTGTGCTAGAACAGGCTCATACTCACTTATGAGAGCCAACTATTCATGAATTTTGCAAGCTGGTTGACTATTACTAGCTTATAATTGGCCATGGTAGGAGTTTTTAATGCTGTGGAAATCTACCAGTGGTTTTACAAAGTAGCAAGGTTTGGTTGATAAACATTTATCAGCATACTGCTTATTGCTCACCAATGCTTGACCTCTGATTATAGAAGGAACTTAGAAGGTAAAACCGGGGAGGTAGTAAGGAATGCTGTCATCCACCCTAAGCCAAAAAGGGTTGGCATGAGAAACTATTAATAGCATGCTATTTAGCATGTCTTGGCCAAAGAATATTACTTTGTTTACAGCTGCCTAGTATTTGACTTTTCCATGCTGCCTTTAGCCAAAGTAAATTTTCTTTTTTTTTAATTAATTTATTTATGTATTTATTTAGATGGAGTCTCACTCTGTTACCTAGGCTGGAGTGCAGTGGCGTGATCTCAGCTCACTGCAACCTCTGCCTCTCAGGTTCAAGCAATTCTCCTGCCTCAGCTTCCCAAGTAGCTGGGACTACAGGCATGTGCCACCATGCCCAGCTAATTTTTTGTATTTTTAGTAGAGATGGGGTTTCACCATGTTAGCCAGGATGGTCTGGATCTCCTGACCTCGTGATCCACCCGCCTCGGGCTCCCAAAGTGCTGGGATTACAGCCATGAGCCACTGCACCCGGCCTCTCTCTTTTTTTATAAAAACAACTTCATGGTAGAAAATTAACAGCAAACCATAGCCTTTCTGTAGACTCCTTTTGACATCTTGCTGAATTTGTGTCCTATTGATTTTGAGTAGTTCAAGTTCCTACCCTTTTTGTTTCTACTTCTTTAGGAGCATTCCGGAAGAGTTTTTCGACTCCAGTTTGATGAATTCCAGATTGTCAGTAGTTCACATGATGACACAATCCTCATCTGGGACTTCCTAAATGATCCGGCTGCCCAAGCTGAACCCCCCCGTTCCCCTTCTCGAACATACACCTATATCTCCAGATAAATAACCATATACTGACCTCATACTTGCCCAGGTATCAAAATCTATTATGTACATAACACTGTGGGTAGGAGACAGGATATTAGCTGTAAGGTGTTGCTAGTTCACGGAGCTTTCTCCTGCCGTTTGTGTCACCAAGTCCTGTAAAGCCGAGGAAGCAGACAATGTGAGACAGGGCTGAAGCTGCCACAGTATGGACAGTGCCTTTCACCAAAGTAGCCAGCCTCAGTTCTAGGTGATTCTAGGGTCCTACGTGTGTGGTAAGCCTAGTCATTCCTGCCCTAGTTATCTAGTAGTACTGTTATGAAAATAAAATGAGATTTGAATCAGTTTGAAAACTAAGTAATGACCCAAAGGCCTGTGATGTTTAAGTTCCCAGATCACACAATACCTACAGTAGAGACGTTTCAAGCCAAGTAGACACTCTGATGTCTAATGCGTGAATGGAAACATCTCTTGGTGAAAGTTCACACTGACATAGAAATAAAAGGGCAGATTTTAAAAGGAATATAAAAAGTAGCTTTTATATCCCTATCCCCATTCCTCAACCCTCCAAAAAGAGGACCTGTCTTTTGACCTCTGACGTTGGTGAGAACTCCATGTATCCTCCCACTCAAGTCTCCAAACTCTTTCAGGCAGGGGAAGAGCCTAAAATACCCAGGTGGTCCATACATATTATGGTATATTCAGATCATACCTGGTGTTCTGACCAGTTTGAATACACTAGGTTGTTGCCAGTTTGAGAAGGCTGCCCTAGCTGCTGAGGAGCGTTGCTGTCGTTACGATTTCCCACGTGTGCCTCAGTTCTCCTGGCGGAAGTACATATTCGCTACAGGTTTCTGCATCTCTCTTTGCAGTGTTCCACTGAGGGCAGTGATTCACGCCCAGCTGGGCTTGCCTCAGCGCCTCTTTCTCTCACAGAGGACACGGTTCATCGTTCCTCAGCCAAGTTGCACAGGCTGTGTGCCCTTGGACAAGTAACTTCCCAGAGCCTGAATCTCCTGATGAGTAACATGAGGGGCACTGTTCACTTCATGGAGCCCTGTGAAGGCTGCATGGAGATACTGTATGGAAAATTCCTAGTGCTTAGCACAGTGCCGAATACATAGCATGCCCTCAGGAAAAACTGGTCATTAGTATTAATACTGCAATCTCCCTATACCTACCCCCTCCTTTTGCCCAAAATTTTCTCTTCCTTAGACTTCTGTGACACTTTGCTATTTTTAATATTCTTCCTGGCTCTCTGATTATTTGTGCCTCTTTCCCCTCACTCCTAAGAGTCTGTTTCTGGCTTTTCTTATTATTTTTATTTTATCTTATTTCTTTTTTTTTTGAGACGTAGTCTCGCTTTTTCGCCCAGGCTGGAGTGCAGTGGCGCAATCTCGGCTCACTGCAAGCTCCGCCACCTGGGTTCACACCATTCTCCTGCCTCAGCCTCCTGAGTAGCTGGGACTACAGGTGCCTGCCACCGCGCCCGGCTAGTTTTTTGTATTTTTAGTAGAGACGGGGTTTCACCATGTTAGCCAGGATGGTCTCGATCTCCTGACCTCATGATTCACCTGCCTCGGCCTCTCAAGGCCAAGCCACCGTGCCCAGCCTATTTTATTTTATTTCTTGAGAAAGGACTTCGCTCCTGTCACCCAAGCTGGAGTGCGGTGGCACGATGTCAGCTCACTGCAACCTCTACCTCCCAGGCTCAAGTGATTCTCCTTCCTCAGCCTCCTGAGTACCACGGGCACACAACACCATACCCAGCTAATTGTTTGTATTTTTTTTGTAGAGATGGGGTTTCACCATGTTGCCCAGGCTGGTCTCGAACTCCTGAGCTCAAGTGATCCACCTCCCTTGGCCTCCCAAAGTATTGGGATTACAGGTGTGAGCCACCATGCCTGGCCTGTCTTTCTTCCTTATCTAAATTCCTTCTTAGGCTGCCTTCTCTCTTCCCAAAGCTTCAGATCTCTTCTCAGTGTAGAAGACTCAAATTTCTGTCTCTAGTCCAAGCCTCTGCTTTAATCTCCAGGCCACATTTCCAGCTGCCATCCACACAGCTGTCCTTGAAGATAGCAAGAGCACTTCTAGTACTCACATCCTCAACTACACTGTCCCCTCCTTTACACTGCTGGTACCCTCCAGCCACACAGCTGGGCCAGCTTTCCTTGATTCCCCCACTTCTGTTAGTGGCACCACCATGCTCATGGTCACTCAAAGGCAGGGCCCACAGACCATCCCCGACCCCTGCCCTGCCATTCTACAGGGCAGGTGAAAGCTATGCCAACCATGGTCACTCTCAGCCTAAAGACATCAGAGTCACTCTGCTTGAACACCACAGCCCTGAGCATGTCAGCAAGCCCTGCCTTTAGTATAACTTCTCCATCAGTCCAGGTCACCTTTGACAGAAGCTCCTGCATGGCATAGACAGAGAGCAGGCATTAGGAAGGACTCCTAAGCCTTTTCCCCATTGGCAGCTACGTGAATGCTCTTTTTTCTTCAAGCAAGTAAGAAATATCGAAAAAGGGGCTAATGACTGTTTGCTCTGTTTTCACACAGGACCCGTTAAAGTTGCGGTATTTAACATATCTGCCAATACCAGGACAAGCAACAACAGTAACAAACTACTGCCCAGTTTCCCCGGACTAGCTGAGGAGCAGGGCTTTGAGACTCCTGTTGGGACACAGTTGGTCTGCAGTCGGCCCAGGACGGTCTACTCAGCACAGCTGACTGCTTCAGTGCTGCTATCAGAAGATATCTTCTATCTTTTGTGAATGATTGGAACTTTTAAACCTCCCCTCCTCTCCTCCTTTCCCCTCTGCACCTAGTTTTTTCCCATTGGTTCCAGACAAAGATGACTTATAAATATATTTAGTGTTTTGCCAGAATCTCTCTTGCTTTGCCATTAAGCAGAAGAACTAGTTTCCCTGTACAGCCTGCTGGGAGAGACCCAGTTCTAGGGGATGGGGGATGCAGCTTCAAGCCAGACAGTACCCAGTGTCTCCCTGTTAACTGCAGGAATGCCAAGCACCTGGCCAGAGCAGCCCAGCCCCAATATGCTTAGGAGGAGACAGAGCTCCCTTTGTGTAGCCTCTGGGGCAAGAAAAAGAAAACACAAAAATGTATACACTGGAAGATTTGGGCCTCCTGCCTGCCTGCCTTCTCTTTGTTTCTGTTCCTCTTCCCATCTACTTGCCTACTCCCCTTCAACCTTTCTTCTCTGTCTGCTCCACCTGAGAAGAAAGTGTATGAAGAGAGTGTCCTCCTCTAGCATGAGCCAGATCAGCCAGAAAATGCAACACTTGGAAGAGTTAAATGCTGTTCAGTGAAGATTTCAGCCTCAGACCTTTGCTGCAAGTGACCCTGTGGCAGCAGTGGATTCTCGGACATGATACTCTCATCATATTTGCAACTCTTCCCTCTCCTTCTTCCCCACACCCAAAAGGAGGATGGGGGGCGGGGGGCGGGTAGCAGGGGGCCAGGAGAAGAAGTTTCCTGGGCTCCATCAATGGCTGCGTCTTTTCTGGACTCAGCAGTGTCCTTGATTCCATGTAGAGTGTGGAAAGGAGTTGCTGATTGCATTTCCTCTCATTAACAATTAGGTGTGTAATAAAAAGCATTGTACTTCATCTTAAATCACTGGTAAGGCTCAGCCTACAGAAAGGTTTGAAATGGCCAGAGCCAATTGCTTGGTGCATTCTGCATAATGGTTTCCATCTCCGATTTCCTCATTGGGGCCTGTGAGTACCCAGGTGCCTGTATCTTTGCCAAGACTGTGATCAGGGTAGCTTAAGAGAGATAGGAGAAAACACTGGTGTTTTTGTTTGTTTGTTTTTTGTTTTTGTTTTTTGGCCAGTTAAATATCATCTCTCAAAAATTGATTTCACCGTGTCAACTTTGCACTGCAGAACCTTCCTTCTGCTCCTCCCACACCCAGTATTTGCAGAAGGGCAAAGCTGCCCAAGAGAGAGGATCAGGGTGAAGTTTGGCATACAGGGTTTATAAATGGGACAAAAACTGCCTTTTCTTCCTCCTCCTGACCTTATTTTGCTCTTCACTTTCCCCAGCCAATAAAATGTCTGTGGCGATTGGTGAACAGCATAAATGGCTGGACCTCGGCAAGGGTCGGGTAAACCTAGCCACTCGGAAGGCAGCTGGGTGAGCTGCCAAAGCTAGTGGGCTTCAGGTGCGAGGGCACCTGTGCCATACCAACCTGGGAGCACACAGAATACTATTCATGTGCACCCAGCTGGTCTCCCCAGGCAAGAAGGTATCCTCTTCTCAAGGTGTACCCAGACTGGATGTTGTGACTACATATTTGAGAGTCAGTTTATGCATATGCATTCTGCTTTCCTGCTTTATGAGTATTTTTAAGCTTTTAGTTCAAGGTTATATTCAGAAAATATTTCCAGCGTAATGATACATCGTAGCCTAGGAAATATTTTCTCAATGTAATTCCCTTCCCAGCTACCCAAATGCTACAGAGAAATGTTTTCTACTTGGGCACTATCAGGGTTCGTCATCTATTGTGTTGACTATTAATGGCTTTTTGATTGGGTAAGGATTTTGCTATAGATGAAGATAGAGGGCTGTCAGCCCTGAAAAACACACAGGTCAGACATTTAAAAGGCATGGGTTTCAAGCTTTCTCAAAATATTGTCCAATAGCCATAATTTTACCAGCCCTTCTGTCATATGCTGCTATTACAAAGTGGAAGCTGTTGAATGTTTATTGGTGCCCTGGGTTTTGCTCTCCAATCTAGGTTCAGTTGAAGGAATATTGTTTCTAAGACTGTTTTGAAACATGTCCAGTACATCACAAAGGAGATCAGGTCGAACCCTACAGATGTGGAGCCATTCCCCCAGTTGAGAATATTCTCCAAGTTGTCCTCTCTGCTGCTGATGGAAATGGGAATGAAGTTAAGTGGTCTGAAAAACTTGAATCGTTCACATTTCTCAGCTCTGGGGGTCATTTACCAGTTCATTGTAGAAGAAATAATCAGGTAAGTAAAAGTTCATTTCCAGAGAAGGTAAACCCCACTTACCATCTCTGCATGATTTCAATGGGAATTGATTATCACTAATCCCCAGCTGGAATAAATGTAAAGTTTGACCTTTTTAAAACAAAAAGAGAGACAAAGTCTCAGCACATTCCAAGGAGTGATAGAAACAGAGCTGAAGGTGTCCCCATGGTAGATTAGTCTCTTCTCGCTAAAATTTACTTTCCAATATAGGGCCTAAAGGAAACCTTTTTTAAAGACAGGCTGAAACCCTGTTTGAAGGCAGAGGAAGAGGTACAGACACGTGACCTTTTGGTGCACACTGGGGCTACTTGGACAAGACCAACATGCCTTGCTGCACGTGTGTGTATTTCACTGCTGAGAACATCCTTTAACTTTGTGTGCAATTTGAAAGGATGTGAATCATGGATGGAAAGCCGTTTGTACATGTCCCTTAGCAAAATTCTTTCTGGTGTCTCCTAACTTCAGAGACAGCGACTCTTTTGGATCTCTATTGACAGGTAATAAAGTCTGGCCCTCATAACTTGTTTCCGAACTAGAAAAGACTGTGAGACCCCTACATCATTCTTGTTTTTCTGCTTGAGTAAGAACAATCCTTTTTTATTTTTCTTCTGTACAGTCTAAAGCTACAGAGGAAAAAAATGCACTCTTCCCTTGCCGGCTGCTGGTACCATTGGTCTGAACAGCTGTAGTTGGTCTGCTCCTTACTTAGCACTTGATTGTGTGGGGAAACAAAGGTAGGAGGGGTGGAGAATACTGGAAATAATCAGGGCAATTTTTTTTCTTTCCTATAATTGGATTAGATACCTTGGTACTGTTGACCTTCTCAGCATCTCCCTTTTGCCTTAGATGGCAACACCCTCCAGCCTGAAGCAGAGCAGTCCAACCCAGATTAGTGCAGCCCTGAGGCTTAGGGTACAGCCTCCCTGGTCTTCCTCCACACAGCTGATCACCAATGGACCAGACCTCCTTTAACCACAGTGTCAACATAGTGTTGGAAAGAGAGCCATCTTTTAGGGGAATAAAACTGAGTTTCACTTCTTTACCTGTAGCTCATCTGTGGTGTCAGAATCCTTTGAGCTGAAGAGAGAAATCAAAAGAGCATGATGACTGCCTGGTTTCAGGTGGAACTTAATTCATTGATCTTTAGAAACCCCTTCTGTTGAAGTAGAGTACCTATGATCTAAAATGTCCTGGAGGCAGATGACATCGAAAATATGTGCTTTCCAACCAGCACAGCTGGCGCGCTTAGCTCCTGATTGGATGTGTGTGTATTTTATTAAGGATCAGTGCAGTAAGTGTTTTAAAGTGTTACCTCCTCTCCTAACCCTTCCCCTTCTTGGACACTGAAGGAAAAGGCCAACTAGGATGTTAGCCCTCTGGGCACCAAGGAAACTAACAGCTTTCTCAAAGCAGTGACCACTCAGGCCAGCCCAGACAGATCTGAGGGATGGCCAGTGCACTCCAGCAATGGGACAGGCCTAGCAACACATGTGAGCTTCCCCGAGAGCTTTCAGCTGGTTCAGCTCTTTGTTCTCTAGACTCTTAAGTACTGACTGCTTTGACTTTTGTGATTATGTTATAGTGATGTGTAGTCAATGTACCAATATGTTCACAACCTAGGATCATGGTAATAGAGTGTGTTTTGGTTTTTTTAAACTGTTCAGGAAAAAAGTAACTTAAATTACAAATATAAGATTAAAGTGAATTTTCTAAGTGTCTTGTCTCCTTGCCCCAACATCAAAAAGGACAATACACTTTTCGGTATACAGACTGAGGGAGTGCACAGATAGGATACCTTTGCAGATAATCTGACATGAGAAAACAAGATGAGAGAAAGCAGGACTGGACGCTGTGGGTGAGTGTGTAGTGCCAGCATACACCTACTGTTCCATGTTGAGTTAAATTGAAGCCAAAGTCAGGTCTCATCTGTGAATTGGTCACCTTAGCCAACCACAGCCCAACCTGAATGCAGAATTTACATTTTTCTCAGCCCTTCAGCGGTGAAAATACTTGAGTTTCCCCTACATCCCATTTGATCAGTTTATAGGCAAGCAAGCTCACATCTGGGAGCAATTTCCAGAAGGACTCTTAACAAGCTGTAAGAATGAAGGCACCCTTGACTATCTGGGGTATGACATTGCAGTTCCTGAGTGAAATCCCCATTCCCTCCTTCAGCCAAACCTAGGGAGGTACAAGGTTGCAGGCAGTGGCCGAATGGGACTCTCTCTCCCCGTTGGCCCTGTTCCCCTCCCCTCTCTAGTGTCACAAACAGGATCCTTGTCAAAATTGACCCATCCTTTTAGATCTATGAGCTTTTTGTATTAATAACCCTTCCACATGACCAAGGCTCTCTGGCCTCCATCAGCCTTTTAGTCTCATTGTCTTGTCTGGACTGACAACCCTTGGCAGATGAGGAAACTGAGGAGCAAGAAAAGGGACCCACATTGACCAAAACTACACTGAGGAATCCTCCCTAACAACTAAGGGCAGGCAGCACCCAAGAGAGAGAAGGAAGGGAGGGAGGCATCAGAGGAACCACTCTGGAGCCACTGGTATCTGCTCAGTTAATGTTCCTCATCAGCTGGGCTCCTGAGCAGAGGCTGAGCCTAAGGATTTGTGGACCTCACCCTCACACCGTGTCAGATCTCTTCTCCAGGGAGATCTCTTCCCCAGGGAGGCCCTTTCAAGGGCCTGCCCTGCGAAGACTCAGCCCTATAACCGTGGTTTCCTACTGCCCGACGGGGCCAGGAATCCCTCCCCACTTTCAACCTAGAGCTGTGCCACCATCAGCAGTGACTAAAGGGACGAGACCTCTCTTCTTCCTGATTGGCTCTTGCCAATTAAGAGCATTTTATTAGGCTGCTAATTAAAGGCACTTCGTTAGCAGCAGGAGAGGCCAAGTGGGTGCCTGGTGAGACGGAGCTGAAGCCAGGAGAAATTGTTTCCTCCCCCCATGGAAACAGCCTCTCAGGGAACCTTCTCCGTCCCCACCCTCTCCTGCTGCGCCTACTACACCCCTTGCTTTCAATTAACAACTCTGAGGGGAGCAAGGTCATTACCAAACCCGGGCTGGAGTGCCCACCATCACCAGCACCACCTCAGGCTGTGTGCGATCCTCAGGGACTGGCCAGGCCCCCAGACACCACCTGAGCCTGGGCCCAGGGAAGGAGAGGCTGGGCAGCCCAATGGGGAGTGTGCTGTCCCCACTAAGGAATGGAGCGTGACTCCCCAAGCAGCTCAGGTGAATGTCACCTGGTCCTCATCATCCCTAGCAATCACTGGATGACCAGTCACTTGTTCACATAGTGTGAATCCCCATGCCCCTTTCCTCAACAAACACTCATGATTTCATGGAGGAAATGTGCCCTTCCCACCCGTGAGGGACAGTCCCTGGTCGTTTTCCAAGAGCACAGCCCACGTAGAGCCTGAATGGGTCCAGGAGAGGGGGCTGACAGTTTTACAGTCCCAGCCATGCTGACCTTTGAGAGACTCCTGGCCCTGAGCTCACGTCGAATGTGAGGCACTTCCCCTGGACGGTCTGATGAGCCCCCTGCAAGACAGGAGAGCCTGGCTATGACCTAGCACATGGGGGCTGGCATGCAGGGACACCCCCTCTCCAGAGCCCTGCCTCTCCCATCTTGTGCCCACCTCACCCCTCAGTTAACTGCAGAATTAGCACCAGCCCAGGCTGTGAGGGCAGATTTATGACTAGGCCTGCCTCCCTCCACTTAACCCGAGGCCGGCCCAGGCTCCAGACACTAAATTAGATTTTTGACAATTAGAGAGACTAATGGGCACATAGCCATCCCCAGAGCCAGATATCCAGATCCAGCAAGGCCATTCTTTAATATCCACCACCGGCCAGCCCAACCCTCCCCTGGCTGCCCCTTTCTCCCTCCCATGAGTGGGCATTTCTCTCTCTGCCCCGGCTCTACATGCACTCCCGAACTGTCTCTGGTTCCTCTTCCCTCTCTCACCTACTCTTGCCTTCCAGCCCCTTGCCCAGTGCCAGCCTGGCTCTAGAACTCTGCCCCTCTCATTGCCTTCAGCCTCCTTTTTGTACTTTGAACACTTCTGTCTTCAGCCCCCCTTTCCCTAGGGCCCATCTATCTATAATCTTCCATCTGCCCTGAGGTGATTGCAAGCCCCTTGAGGGCAGGGGCTTAGGCCCTCTCTGGATCCTAAATGCTCTGCACCCAGTCAGTGTTTACTGTTTGTTGTTTCCTGAGACTCCGACTCCTTCCTCTCCCTTCCTCTGAGCTGCTGGGTCTCCAAGGCCCACCCACCTTGCCCTCTTGGCCCCAGGCCCACCCTGGCTCTGGCCTGGCTCTGCTCGGCTTGGGTGGCTCCCCCTTCCCTGAGCCCCACAGCTCTGGCCAGTCTTGGGTTGGCCGGGTAATGAGATTGCAGTAAGTAGTGGGGGGAGCAGCTCACATTCACTCAGGCAGACTCATAGCTCTGTCAGGCTGATTGGTCCTGAGTGGAGGCACAAATGGCCCCCCATGGACACACTGCGATTGGTTATAAAATTACAAGCATTTGTCCTGCTGTCAGGGGCCTTCCTCCCGCCCCTCTGCCTCCCTGCCTGGGCTCCCACCATTCCCCACCCATCCCTCTCCCCAACGGGGTTGGACCACAAACCCCGAAGGACCTGGCCAGGGACCACCATAGCAGGTAGGGCTAAGAGGCTGAGGCCACCAAGCTCCCAATGGGTAGGTTTTCATGCCTTGTACCTGGAGTGGTCACAGTGCAGGCTGACCTCAGAGTGAAGTGACCCTGTGCTCAGAGTTTCCTGGCCCCTGAGGGTAAGTGGGGGTGGGGGCCCCAGGGCAAACAGGCCTTGGGATCCTCAGGAGAGGAAGAGGTGTCCCGAGCCCCAGGCCTCCTAGGGACAACCAGTGCCTGCAACTTTAGATGTGGTCCCAGGCTGGAGCTGTGGAACGAGGGGTGGCTGGAGGCCTGCCCTGCTGAAGGGGAGAGCAGCAGAAGCCCGGTCGGCCACAAGAGCCCATCTCTTCTCCCTCCAGGTGGCCAGACCCTTGCCCTGTATCCTGACCCCCAGTTAAGCACAAATCAGCCCTCGGGAGAGTCCCTGAAGCCTAAGCCAGAACGAAAAGCCACCATGGCGCACCAGAGTCTTGCTATGGTTACTGGTCTGCAGGCTGAGTCCTCTAGGCCTGGCTCTTGGACACCCCCACCCTGGGCCTTGGCAGGGGCTGGGTTACCCCCGAGCATGAGTGCCTTGAAATCCCACCTAGTGCTCTCTTATGCTCACACAGAAACACCCACTTCTTCCTGGTTGAGACCCAGGCATCAGCCCAAGCCCTGTCACCCCAGCTGCACGGCCTCCTTCCCACTCTCATTTCTTCAGCCAGGCCCCAGACCCCAGCCCCTGACCAGCTCCCAGCTCCAACCTTGGTCCTTCCTCTCTGGAGGCACCAGGGCACCTTGTAACCTGCTTGGAGGGATGCTGAGGGACGGTTTCCCCAGCTTGGAGAGGGGAGCGTTAGGGGAGCAGCGTCTCCTGGCTGTGGGCCACAAGGTGCCTTCCTGCCATCCGTCACTCATTTGCAGCCCAGAATGTGTTTGCTGTAATTACATCTTTAATTAGAGTGGTGACGGCTCATTGTTCACCAACAATGATGGATGGGTCCTCCTGCTTGCCATCCTCCCTGTCCAGCACCCTCCAGGTCAGCTCTCCCCCAGCTTTGGGGCTGGGAAAGATACATGAGCACAGGCTCTTCTCCCACCGAGTCCCAGGCCCTGAGGCCTAGGAGCAACCGTGAGCTCTACCCCAAGGGTGATGATGTCCTTCTGGGCCCCGGGGGCTCCCAAGGGACTTGACAGATCCTGATACCTTCACCCAGGGCTCCCTGCAGCAAGGCTGCAGATCTCCTCATAGCCACCAGATGTCTCCTTGGTCCAAACTGGCCAGGCTGGGGGTGGCCTGACATTGCCCCACTCCCAGCTGCCACACACATGCCACATCACCATGCCCAGATTGGTCCCTGGGCCACATGCTCCTCATCACAGGAGCTGACAGGTGCAGAAAGAAAGACTCGCGGTTCGCAAGCTGGAGGGTGAGTGTGCAGCCTTAACTCCAAGCTCCCTGTGAATGAACTGGGGTCTCTGACCAAGGCGAGGCTTCCCTTCCCCCACACACCTACACGCACCCAGGCCGTATGCCCAGGCCCCAAGCTGCAGGTGGTGGATGTTTGGTGACTCCGAGAGCGAATGGGTCCATCAGTGAGAGGAAATCCATGCTCCTGTTTGGAGATCACGGGCTGGTTGGGGCCCATGGTGAGCAGGGGGGCCGGGACAGGACATGGAGGCACAGGAGCCTCCAGGAGGCTTGTGGAGATGAGAACCCTAATCTGGGTTAAAGCCCCCAGTGGCATGCTCCTGGCTGTATGACCTGGGTGTGTCCCCTAACCTCTAAGTGTTCCCTCATTTATAAAAGGGGAGTGAGAACAGAACCCCACCGCAAGAGATGGCTGCCTGGATTTTCACTGCAACACTACATGCCAAGTGAACACAGCAGGCCAAGGTGGGAGCCACAAGGGAAGGGGAGTGCGGGGCAGCTGCGGCCACAAGGAGCTGGGAGAGGGACCTCACACCTTGGTGTGAAAAAGACCTCAACAACTCCAAGCTTTGTTGGGCACAGAATGGGAGGAGGGGGTGGCAGGGCTGTGACAAGGGTGGCATAGGATTGGGTGCACAGTAGTTGCACAGGACATACTTGTTGATAGGAATTGGGTGGGGGGACTCATTTCAGAAGCTGAGGAAGCTCTTCCCAGTGTGGGCATGATCTGCTCAGGGCAGGGCCCTGGTGAGGGAGGCCGCCATGGGAATATAGGGATGATATCTTCTTCCTAGGATGGTCGTGAGTACACTGGGAGAGGTGAATGGATTAGAAGTGCTCAGGGGGCTGGGCACAGTGGCTCATGCCTGTAATCCCAACACTTTGAGAGCACAGATTACCTGAGGTCAGGAGTTCAAGACCAGCCTAGCCAACATGGTGAAACCCTGTCTCTACTAAAAATACAAAAAAAATTAGCCAGGCGTGGTGGCATGTACCTGTAATCCCGGCTACCTGGGAGGCTGAGGCAAGAGAATCTCTTGAACCCAGGAGTCGGAGGTTTCAGTGAGCCGAGATCGTGCCACTGCACTCCAGCCTGGGCAACAGAGTGAGATACTCTCTCTCAAAAACAACAACAACAACAACAACAACAACAACAAACTCATCAGGGGACTGGGAGCGGTGGCTCATGCTTGCAATCCCAGCATGTTGGGAGGCCCGGGAGGGCGGATCGCTTGAGTCCAGGAGTTCCAGCCTGGCACAGGGGGAAGGGGCACAGGGGGAAGGGTGTTGGAGAGACACCTTTGAATGCCAGCACGGGCGTGGAGCCCGTGGACTGCATCTCTTTTGTGTCAATGTTTATGGATATGTGGTCGTTGTAGTACCTTATCTTTAAGGTACTGGCCTTAGAGACAGCAGGGCAGGCAAGCACAAGTGGCTTCAGGAAGGGTAGCCAGCAGGAGGGGAGGCAGATGGGGTGTGCCCTCTGCCCTTTCTACTTTCAGCTTTACAATTCTGTGACTCCCATCCCTCCGTGGGGCCTGTCATTTCCCACGGAGCTGCCCTACTCCCGGGGATGGCCTTTCAGCATCCCCGCTCTTCCCCAGCGACCCTCTCCACCCCGTAGGGACCCCCTCCCCAGGATGGAAGCCCAGGCTGGAAGGAAGAGTTGTACCTAGCGGTAAGTATGCGCAACATTACATATGTATATTGGAGAGTAAATAACCCCAAAAAGCGCCTTGTAAATAGACTCCGAGTTTATCCTTTATTAATGAGGCACCGAGTGCCCCGCTGTTTTAGAGCAGCGAGACTTTCATAATATCAAAACCTAAATTACACTTGCGTCTCATCCCAGGAACGAGCATCTTTCAGCCCCATTTGCAGAGTGAGTAAGCAGGAATCCCTCCTTGCCTGGCTGGGAGTTGGTGGCACCTTTCTTCTGACTGGAGTGAGGGTGGATGTGGACACACACACCCCAAGTCCCTGGAGAGCCCCGAGTCTAAGGCCTCAGGGTCCCATGGATGAGGGCTGCCTAGGATACTGGCCTCCGTTCCTTGCACGGAGTTGATCAGATCCAGGGGCTGCCCCAGGCTCTGAGGTTTACTCTTTCAACATAAGGCAGTGGACACTTAGAAGCTTTGTGATCAAGTTACTCCCCATCTCTCAGCTTCAGTTTATACATGTGTAAAACAGGGATAATATCTTCGTAGGATGGCCACGGGGACACCAGGAGAGGTGAATGGATTAGAAGTGCTGGGGGGTGAGGGGGGCTGGGCGCGGTGGCTCATGCCTTGCAATCCCAGCATGTTGGAGGCCAAGGCAGACAGACTGCTTGAGCCCAGGAGTTCCAGACCAGCGTGGTCAACAAAATAAGAACCTGTCTCTACAAAAAATACAAAAATTAGCTGGGTCTGGTGGCTTGTGCCTGTAGTCCTGGCTACTCAGGAGGCTGAGATGGGAGGATCACCTGAGCCCAGGAAGGTGGAGGCTGCAGTGAGCTGTGATCGTGCCACTGCACTCCAGCCTGGGCGACAGAGTGAGATCCTCTCTCAAAAAAAAAAAGTGCTTGGGGGTGGTGCTTGACAAATGTGAGCGGTGATGATAATGATGGTGACAACAATGACTAATTCCCCTCTTTGGGATGGGACAAAGAGTGTCTTCTGTTCAATTCCTGGAATGGACCATGTTGGGGGGGTAGCCAAAACTCCAGCCCCATCCTGGCACCAAGGCGCTGCGCTGAGGATGGGATGCCAGGGCCCCTCTCACTCCAGCACGTTCAGGATCTGACCTTGCTGTGTCCCCCAACTCTGGGGCAGAACCCAGACCCTCTGGGCTCCCTCGATTCCCCAGGTCCAAGATCCCTCTCAGGCTCCCTGGGGATTGCATCTGTTCTGCTCTGGGCCTGGGCCAGACTGGCTAGGCAGGCAGGTGGGCAGGCGGGTGCAGTGTGGGCAGGATTTACAGCTTGGCCAGCCAGGTTCCTGGTGCTCCGGTGGGCGTCATGTCGCGTCTGTCCCATTATATGGACAGTTGAGTTTAATAGTCATTGTGTGCTCACTCGGAGCCCAGCAAACATCGCGGGGCGACACCCCCTCCACTCAAGCCGCCTGCTCCCCAGCCACACGGCCCATCCGTACAGTAAATTAAAAATATGAATCACTTCTCCCCACTGCCTCCCCAAACGCTCATCTTGTCAGCCTCTATGTTGCCTTCATTTGTATTACCTTAATTTAATGTTAATTATGGTCTTCATTTACAAGGAACAAGCGAGCCCTGCTCTGCCAGGGGAACTTCCCCCCAGCCCTCCCCCTCAGCCCAGGAGGGAAGGGCTGGGGGAGAAGGGGAATTTGGGGGACTGCAAGAGTGAAAAGGGGAGTTAGGGAGAGGGTATGAGATGAGATCTTGGCCATCAGTGGCTAGTGGCCATTCTGGGAGGGACTAGGAGGACCTCCCATCTCCCCCATACACTCTGTCTTCAATCCTTTACTCATTCCACAGCTATTTACTGAACACATAATATGTGCCAAACAATCAGGAACCAGAGAGGTGGGGGTGGGTGTCTCTCTCTAATAAGCACTAATGGAGTCCCCTCTGGGATCCTGAAGTGAATGTGGATCAGAAAGACATATCCATGCCCCAAGTGGGCTGGCCCCTGACCCAGCCTAGAGGGCATAGGACACAGACAAGTTGGGGAGGTTCCTTCCCTTCCAAGCTTCCCTGGACTTCCAGTGTTACCCTGCCCCAATCTGCCTCACACCCCTTCCAGGCAGGAAGTTCTTTCTGGAGTGTTTCCTAAGTCCCTCTTGTTGCAGATCAGCCTAGGCTCAGAGCCTGAATGGGACCAGGAGTGGAAGAGTGACTCCCACGCCACACTGTCTCTGGAGGGTTGGGAGGAAGGCATTGTGGGGATCAGTCATCCCACCACCCAGCACCCATCATGCCCCCACCTCATCACCTCCCCACAGCCAGCCAGGCAGACTCCACCAACATCCTTGTGTCTGAGAATCCTGGGAGCCCTGATTGTGACTTTCTTTTTCTGATACGGAGTCTCACCCTGTCGCCTGGGCTGGAGTGCAGTGGTGCAATCTCAGTTCACTGCAACCTCCACCTCCCAGGTTCATGCGTTTCTCCTGCCTCAGCCTCCCAAGTACCTGGGATTATAGGCGCACACCACCATGCCCAGCTAAATTTTTTGTATTTTTAGTAGAGACAGGGTTTCACTATGTTGGCCAGGCTGGTCTCAAACTCCTGACCTCGTGATCTGCCTGCCTCGGCCTCCCAAAGTGCTGGGATTACAGGCGTGAGCCACCGCACCCGGCTTGATTGTGACTCTTTGGCTTCCCTGTGCTGCCAATGGAACGCACAGTCACATTCAGGCCTGTACAGCCTGTGGGGAGCACAGTAAATGTTGGTGGCTGATGTCACACGTGTGCACACGGAGCTGGCAGAGGGCCACCTGCACACGAGCTGCCATTAACCAGGAATATCCTCCCCCCTGCCTCCCCTACATCATACAGCTCTTCCACTGGGGAAGAGGATCTCCAGCTGGGAATATCCTCTCGACAGATGAGGCTGCTGTGAGTGTGTCCTCTCCAGGGAACCTTGATTCCTGCATAGGGACATGTGTCCCCCAGGATCGGCGTGCCTCTCAGGTTCCGCGTGCATGTGTGTGTGTGCGCTAGCATCTGTCCAGCAGGCCCATGTGCATGTGCGCGCGCCTGTGCTCATGCACGCCCCCCTTCCGCTGTCAGCCGCGCTGATGACATTGGCGCAGAGGAAAGTGATGACAAATGCCCGTTATCAGCGAACGAGGCCGATGACAAATGGGCGGGCGCCCGAGCAGCCCCATTACGCTGTAATAACAGAAGATGGATGGCCTGGCGCCCCACCCCCCACCCCCACCCCGTGCCGGTAACGGGAGCCGATCCTGCTCCGCTCGCCCGGGAGGGAGCCCAGCCTCTGCCGCCGGGCCGCCAATCACGGTGGGGCCCAAGACGCCCAGACCTAGGAGCTGCGAAACCACGCGGCCCTCCTCGGCGGAGGAACAAAGCCCTGCGCTCAGCGGCTGCAGGGGGGCTCACCGGGCGTCTGGCCTGCCTGCTGCCAGGACATGCAGCTGTGCACACACATGGCCTGCACACGCGCCAGGCGCCTATGTCCTTGTAGGGTGCACCTGCAGCACTTGTCCAGGCACAACCGTGACCTCATGGGACCACGCACACATCCTTTTGTGTTATGCACACAAATACATCTGCCATCAGACATGGGTATACACCCGCCAATGTAAATCCATGCACACACCGCTGTACACACCCGTGTACCTTCAGTTCTTACACATGCCTACAGAAACCACTATGTCCATACACATGTATGTGCCTAACATGATTGCTCATGTAGATAGGGAAATATGTACACATATAAGCAGAAATGCTTGGACATGAACACAAGCCCTACACACTGCTCTGTGCACAAAATTCAGGGTGTCTGAACACCCACACACGTAAAAGGTGCCCGCCCACAGCTGCATCAACAAGTATTGACTGAGTCCCTACCATGTGCCTGTCAGTTAGGTGCTGGGGCAGTTATAATGAGACACCATCCCTGTCTTCTAGAATCTTAAGTTTATGGGAGGGGGCAGACAAATGGCTATGAGTGAAGGCAGAAAGTTGCTATGTGCTTTGACCCAAATAGTCTGAGATAGAAGATTTACAACTCTTAAATCGAGATAATCTTCCTGGAGGAGGTGGCTAAAGGAAGAATTTTTTTAGAGGAACTGAATTCTGAACAAAAGGTATGGAAACCGGGAGATGTAAGGAGTGTTTGAAGACAAGAAGTCTAAGAGGACAGGAGTCCAGGTGAATGGCACTGGGTGAGTGTGGTGGGAATGAGACTTCTCAGACAGACTGGGACTGGGAGGCTGGAAGCCAGGAGGCAATCCAGGAGGGTGGAGCTGGTCCACCTGAGAGATATATGAGGCCTGGGCTAGCCTAAGACATAGAAAGGAAAGGAGAGGATCAGGAAGTCAATGAAGGGGAGAGTAAGCAGCTGGGAGGCACCAGGCAGGCTGACTTAACAGGGCCCTGCACTTACACAAGCTCCATTCCTGATTGTACATTCTGCTGTCTCTGTCTTGAAATTCCACTTTTTTATTAAGAAGCTCCGTGTTTTCATTTTGCACCAGGCCTTGAAGATTATGTTGCCCGTCCTGGATCCTGAGGTTTCCAGACAGAACTAGTAAGACAGGCCAGCAGGAGTAGGTTTGGGAGAGGAGCTGGTGAGTTTGGTTTGGGACGGTGGGTACGTAAGAGGCTGGAAGTGGAATGGGGGTTGAGGAGACGGGGGAAGATTCCATGTCTCCATCTGCAAAGTGAGAATTGCTGCATCGCATCTGTCAGTGCCCAAGTCCACTTCTATTCTGCAGTGAGTCCGCACCCCACCACGAGCCTCAGACATACCTATCCTGTGCGCACCCCTTGCTAGAATACAGCACTCGCAAGCTCCCAGAGTTGCCCCTACATTCTCAGGGCCTGACACATGGTAGCCACTCAGTACCTGTTTGTTGAATGAATAACTGTATTCATGAATACATGTGCACATACAAATCCACATACATACTCACAGGGCTTCCATTGTCCCCACCATGATGGGAACCTGCAGGACCGAATATCTTCCCCTTTCCCACTGTCACGGCCCCACACTTCCTCCAAGACTTTTCTGTTACCCTGTGTCTAACCTGGGGGTGGAATGCCCTTGCCTCAGTGGCCCTCTCATTGGGTGTCTCCTTTGCAGGGAGAGTTGGGCCGGAGTTAAGGAGGAGCAGAGAGCGGGAGAAGCCCAGGACCCCGGGGAGGTTGGGATAGAGGAGAGGCTATGACTGAATTCCAGTCTCAGCCCCTCCCTCTGCTGGCGGCTACTCTCAACTTCTTCATCTGCAAAATGGGGACGGCAGACAGAAAGGCATTCAAACTGGCACCTGACTGCTGACACCGAGGCAGAGTAAATCGAGGCAGGTTTTGAGAAGGCTGCTTCCCTACCCCCAATTCTGGGTTCCCAGCAGTGTTGAAAGTGGATGAGGGGCCCAGGGGATGACCCAGGTGACCTCAAACAGGGGGAGGGAGACTGGCACTCCTGAGAGGAGGTGGCTGTGGTCCACTCCCAGTAGAAACCAGATGATACAGGAACTGAGACCCCAGCCAGTGCCTTGTACAACCCACATATAAGCAGGCACAGAAATGAGGTGGCCCCCAAAGATTACAGTAACACTCTGACCTCAGGTAGCTTGGGGTGGAAGGAGGCAGAGGACACCAGAGAGAGGGGCCTGGGGAGGGAGCCCAGTGGACAGGGGTGGAGGGCACCAGGGTTCCTCTGCAAGGGTACCCTGCCTTCCACTGGCAGGGACTGCTCCCTCCTGCCTCAATCAACGCTGGCTTCCCAATATGAGAATGGAAAAGGTGTGTGTTCCCAGGAACCCCCACCACCCCCACCTGTTTCCTTCACCTTCCTGTGACCCATTTTGGGTCTCTCCAATGTGTTCTGGTCCCGCCTCTATCCCAACCCCCACCCCCATTGCAGCGGTGTTAACCATCACCTCTCAGACCTGTCAGGAGGCCCTTGGGAAGCCCTCAGCAAGGGGGCTACAGTGAAAGGCACCAGGATGAGAGGGGAGATCCGGCAGGCAGGGGATGGGCCGGCTAATGGGCCTCATCCCTCCTCCCTTCACTAGTTCACTTTTTCTGTAGCGTTATTGACCCGTCATTAGTTATCCGTCCAAGGTCGACCAGCCTGGCCCAGCCATAAATCACAGCGGCTGGAGGTGGGCTACAGGCGGAGCGATGGTCCCTGGGATGCAGTCCAGAGCTCAGCCCGGGAGGAGGCACAGACAACAACAGTCTCGGAAGACAGCCACAGTCTCGGAAGAGCTTCCCCGGGGGAGCTGGGCCCGCCTTCGTCTCCACGCATCGCGGCCCTCCTCCGTGAACCTTCTCAACTTCCCCACGCTGCTCCAGGCAGCCCCTCCCTCCGTCTCTCACGCCTTTCTCCACTCCCCATCTCTTTCTTCTCTCAGGCTCTGCGTTCAAGGTGGGCAGGGAAAGAGGGATGGGGTGGGGACCCGGGGAGGTGCTGGTTCCCGCCCACTTGGTGTTCTCACCCCACCTGGTCTCCCAGTTTAGAACATCCAGGATCAAGGATAGAACACACCCAGGGGGAAACTGAGTCCTGACCAGGGTTGAGTGTGGGGAAGGGGGTCCCACCGGATTCAGCACCAAAATCACCAGTCCCAGATCCGCGGTCTCAGCTCCCAGCGGGGTGACGGGGAGGCTCTATCCCCCTCGAAGGGCACGCCAGGCCCACAGGCATCGGGCCGCCTCCTGCAGAGAAGAGCGGGGCGGGGGCTCGCGCTGCAGCAGCGCAGTAGGGACCCTTCCGCCCCACCCCACTCCACCCCACTCCACTCCCACGCCCGAGATCGGAGAGAAGCCCGGCCGCAGGTCTCCTGCCCCGCACCCACCGCACCCTTAACTACACCCCACCCGCGCCTTACCGCGCGGCCGGAACTCTTCGCCGGTCCTCGCGCGCCCTCTGCTGGCGGCTTCCGGGAAGCGCGCCCGTGGCCTCCAATACCCGCCCCGCCCCAGCCCCGCCCCAGCCCGGCCCCAGCCCGGCCCCGCAGCCCGGCAGGCCCTGCACACGTCTCTGAGGACGCCCCACGGAGCACTCCCCATCCCGCCATCCCCGTTTCTGGGCGGCCGCTCCCATTCAGATCCCAGAGGCCCGTTTATTCCCAGAGGGTAGAGAGTGTTAGGATCAGGAAGGCAGAGCCTGAAGCTGGAGAGTGAGGCTCCTCCCTGCGGAGCCCGAGGGGCATCTGCAGCCCGAATTTATTCTTCGCAGGGAGGTAGGGAGGGGCCATCTCCTTGCAGACCGCCCCTCCGCTTGGTGGTCCTGCGGCTCCCATGGGCACGGGTAAGGGAGGGTCAAGGAGGCCCTCAGGTGGGTGGACTCTGGTTCTCAAAGGCTCTGAGGTGGGAAGCTGGCGCTCAGGACTGTTGCCGGCAGGAAAAGGAAGAGCGTGGCCTCTGGGTTCTCCTGTGGTGCCACGCCCGAGGGTCCTCGGCTCCCTCTCCTTTAGGCAGCTCAGGAGGAAGGGGAACAGGCGGGAGGTGATCCCCTTGCAAGGTGCTGTCTGGCTGGCAGGTAGGGAGGGTAGCTCGACCGGAGGCTCTGCTCAAACTGGTCCCAAAGGGCTCCACACAATGCTGGGTTCCAGGCCAGGATGATGAGGGAGGATTCCTCAGCAGACGCCTGGAGCTGTGGGAAGGGGACGTCTCAGGCCAGGTGAGGCCCCCATCAGGCCCTGTGGTGGAGTTGGCATGGGGACAAGTGACGCATGTGTGGGAGGTGGGGCCGGGCCCGGTGTGTGCAGGGACATGAGGCCAAGGGCTGAGGGGAAAGGGTCAGGTGTGTGCAGGCCCGCTGGGGCCATGGGGGACAGGGTGGGCACGTAGGGATGTCTCTGAGCTACAGAGCCCAAAGATACCCGCCTCCAGCAGGGCTGGAGCTCAGGAGTGCTCAGGCATTGGAGCCCCCGACACCACTAATTCCCAAATGGAGGTGGAGAGGTCAGGAGACCCCACCTCAGGGCAAGCGGCCGACTGCTGATTCTAAACCCTAGGTTTCAGGACCGGGGGCTGTATCCTTCAACATCAGCAAGGGAACCCTCCACAGACTAAAACCCTCAGGCTCCTTGCTTCAGATAAGGGGGAAGGAGGGAAAGAGGTTAGGACAGAAAGCCCAGTTAGATCTGAGCTCGACCCACTCCCAGAGAGGAGCCAGGGAAACCAGCTGGGCTTCCCGGGTCACACAAATCTGAGCTGAAACCCAGCTCTGTTCCTCATATGGTGTGTGACTTAGGACTAGTAAATGAACCTCTCTGGACCTCACTTTCCTCATCTGCAAAATGGGGATAATACAACTACCAGAGAGCTGTTGGGAAGCCTACATGATATAATCCATGTGCAGAATGGGTTAAGGGTGGACTGGCCAGGCTCAGGAGTCAATAAATGATGGTGAAATTCTGCTGAAACAAACCAGAAATACGGTACAGCTAACTCAGGTCTCCTCACTGGAGGCCCCTTTCATAATCTGCAAAATGTGCCTCGGTCTTCTCCAATCTCCATAGAAGCTGTTGCCTTCTATCTAGTAGCAATCAAAAACATCTTTGGCTGGTCGCAGTGGCTCACGCCTGTAATCCTAACACTTTGGGAGGCTGAGGCGGGTGGATCATGAGGTCAGGAGTTCGAGACCAGCCTCACCAACATGGTGAAACCCTGTCTCTACTAAAATACAAAAATTAGCTGGGAGAGGTGGCATGCACCTGTAATCCCAGTTACTCAGGAGGCAGAGGCAGGAGAATCGCTTGAACCCGGGAGATGGAGGTTGCAGTGAGCTGAGATCGTGCCATTGCACTCCAGCCTGGGGGACAAGAGCGAAACTCTGTCTCAAAAACAAACAAACAAACAAAACAAAACATCTTTTACTGGCACCAATCCAGGCACCACGAATACATACATTTGAAAAACTCTGGTTTGGGAGGAGGAAGGGAACTCTAGTTTGAAAGGGCGTCAGATCAGCCTGTCTGGAGTGCCCATAACCTAGAAGGCTCTGCCTGAGCCAATGCCACAGAAACTCCTCTTGTCAAGAACCCACTCCTGTGAGAGGGAAGCTCACTGCTGCTCACCACGCAGGGGCCCAGACTCCACCTGGGCAAGAGTCACAAATACAAATGCTTACAGGGTTCGGTCCCAGGTACAGCAGTAGGGAATGGTGAGGATTTCGGGTCCAGTCAGTTACTGCCATGTGGGAGTATAGCGGAGGGATGGCATTAGGATAGAGCACCCAGCCCTCTCCCAACTTCATCCCCTGCCCACCTCCTAGGAGCTTCCTAAGACTCCCTTCCCCTAGGCCCTGTGAGTCTGTTTCCTCTGCTGCATAACAGATTATCACAAACTCTGCCCCTTAAACCAACACCCACTTATGATCTCACAGTGCTGTAGGTCAGCAGTCTGAGCAGGCTCAGCTTGGTTCTCTGCTTAGGGTCCCACAAGGCTGAAATCCAGGTCTTGCCAGCCTGGGCTCTTCGCTGGTGGCTCTGGGAAAGGCTACGTCCACATGCATTCTTGTTGCTGGTAGAATTCAGTTCCTTGTGGCTGTAGGACTGTTTCCCTGCTGGCTGTCAGCCGGGACTGCTTTTTAAGGACCCTCTCTGACCCTTCTCATGCTTCACATCTCCCTGACTTCCCTTCTGCTACCAGCCAGAGAAAGCTCTTTGCTTTTAAAGATTTCATGTGATTAAACTAGGTCCTTTTGCCATATAATGTGACATGACCACATGAGTGACACCTCATCACAGTCATACCCACACTCAAAAGAGAGATAATCCAAAGGCAAAGATAACTGGGGGTGATCCTTTGAATCCTGCCCACCACACTCAGCCTCCGGGGTGGGGTGGAAGCATGCCTGGGGTGGATCCAGCCCTCCTGACCTCTGAGAGACCTTGAACCAGGGCATATCCCATCGCTGGGCCTCAGTTTCCTTTTTTATAAATGGGGAAGGGGGTTGGACGGCATCTAAAATTCCTCCCAGGTCCCAAATACTAATTGTGACACAGGGGATGGGGAATTCAGATCCCTTGACTGGGGGGCCCCACTGACCATGGAAGAGCAGGACTGCATTGCCCTCCAGCAGCACCCCCATCCCCACCTCCCATAGGGCCTTGCTAGGGACAGCAGTATCGGTGACAGCCACACAGCACAGCAAAGATGCCCAGCATAAGGTGGCCAGCTCCCCCACTGAGCTGAGTTGTGGGCAGGTGGAGAGGCTGCTTCTGTAGCCAGAGACCACAGTGCCTCTGAGGCTCCAAAGACCATGATGGGTCCATTATGGAGTCTGCACAGGGCAAGGTGGGCTGGATCTACTTGGGGGTGGGGTGGGGCAAAGTCCATGTTGGGTGGGCAACAACGCTTCTCCTACCTCTCCATTCAAGCTGGTTTCCAGGCTCCTCTCCCAGATCCATCTTGTCAGTCCTGACCTCGGCTTCTGCATCTCCAAAAGGGCCTTCTCAGGCTCTTCCTGCCCCTCCCACCTGGCCCTAGCTGGGCAGGGGGCATTGACCTCAGCATCCTAGGCCCTCTGAGAGTCCTAATCATTCAGCCCCATCTGCTTCACTCCCCGTCTTTCTCCCAGGCCCCTTCTACCCTCCCCAGGTGTCACTTTCAGTTCCGCACACAAGCTCATTCCCCCAGGCTCCCACCAAGGCCCAGCAGAGGGGCTGGAAGGAGACCCTCCCCAACTCCATCCAAGCGTGGGAGCTGGGTAAGAGGCGGGGAAATGAATATTAATTTATCATGATTAGGCAAATCCGGCAGGGAGAGCCGATTCCGGCGGAGGAGGCTAAAAAGATGAATTTCAGCAATAAAATTAAATAAGGACGGACGGGCAGCCCCTCCTCCCTCCCGCTTTGCTGATCTCTCTCTTTCTTACAATTTATGAGGCCAATTATGAAGATGAGGTTGGAAGTTCCTGGAACTTCACTAAATGCAAACGGCGGTCCCTGCTGTTCCCATCAAATTAATTAACCACACGCTATTGATGGCCGCTCAAGGCTGACGCAGGCGGCCCACCCTGCGGCCTCCTCCATGGACACGAGGACACAGGGTCCAGGGCCCAGCCAGGGCTCCACCTGCAGTAGGGACTCCAGCACCACTGGGGACTTCCAGGGACTCCCACCTCCTTCTACCCAAGGCCCTGCCTGAGCCCTTAACAACACAGGGCCTCCACCGAGACCTAAACAGACAGGGCCACGCGGACACATGCCCAGGGTTGAGCGCAGAGACAAAAATGACATAGCAGCAGCAGACACAGGTCCGAATGTGTGTTAGGCACACCATTGCCCCTTCCAGTGAACATGAACACACATATGCATGGGCACTACACCACACAAACAACCGGCTGAGGAACCGGAGCAAGGGGTCGGGGGGTGCGCTGTGTTCTGGCTCTGGCTGACCATTCGGGCCTGCTCCATCAGGGCCAGGCTGAGTCCAGCAGGGCAAAGGTGCCACCATTGCTAAGAGGCTCCACAGCGTTGCTAAGAGGCTCCACTCAAGCAACGGGCAGTGGCCTGCCTTCCCTGGCGTCTGTACTGCCCTCCAGGGGCAACCTCGGGGCCCTACCCATTGCCCCTCAGCCCCTGGGACCTCTCTTCATCTCCAGGCCTGGGGCCTTCTTCAGGGACGTTCCCTGCAGTGTGGGGACCAGGTCTTGCCGAGACACCCCAGTAGGATGATGAGGCTGAGACCTGGCCCAGAGCCTCAGGCCAGTTGGGGACTTCATCCCTGAGGACTCCCCAGTTCCAGAGCTCAGAAGCAGTACTGCCCAGTGGCTCAAGGGTTCTGGAAAACTAAGGGCAGAGCAGACATAGGGCCAAAGGCGCCTGCGGCTGAGCCCATCAAGGCCTGTAAGCCCAGCAGCAGGTGCCCCAAAATCTGTAACTTGCCTGGGAGGCCGCTCCCTCAGATAACAGGGGAGGGCCTGGAAAGGGGCGCCCCTGTTTGGGGTGCCCAAGTCTTCTCCAAGCCAGTCCTCCATCCTGGCAAGAGGCATCCTGTTCCATTTAAAGGGAGAGTAATTCCATGATTCTCCTGGAGAAGCAAGACAATGGGCCTGGGTTTGCCTTTCCCAGCCCTTGGAACTGTAGGACGGGACATAGCTGGACTTGCCCACCTTGTCGTGCCCACTCCAGGTGCTGCCTGGGAAGCCCCTGGCCCATGGCCACACCTGCCTTGTGAGCAGCCAGAACCCAGGAGGAAAAGCCGGGGCCTGTCTTGTTCCCCTTTCCTGGTGCCCACACCTGCCCTGTGAGCAGCTGGAACCCAGGAGGAAAGGACAGGACCTGTCTTGCTCCTTTTAGTGTAGGTCTAAGGTCAAGACTGAGGTCGCCACCCCAGGCCCTGGGAAAAGATGAAGCTCCGAGCTCGGTAGGGTGGGGCAGAGCAGCCAGGGGGACTTGCATCTTGCACAAAGCGTCAGGAAGAAACTGAAATTAGGAAGGCTCGGACTGAATATGTGGCGGCCCTGGGCTCATGTGAGGCTCCCCTTTCCCCACACACTTCAGAGGACGCCCTCTACCTCACAGCAGAGCTTGCTCCCACTTGCTGTCCCTCTGCCTTTGTACAGGGAGAGCCCAACACACACTCAGTCTATCGGGTATCTGCAGTCACATTAACAAATGACACCAACTTACTGGCTTAAACAACAAAGTCATTATCTCACAGTTCCACCAGCTCAAAATCCAACAGGCCTCCCTGAGATAAGGCCAGGCATCAGCAGGGCTGCCATCCTTCCGGAGGCTCTAGAGTAGAAGCTGTTCCCTGCCTTCTCTGACTCCTAGAGGCTGCTCACACTCTGCTGGAGATCTTTCCCCATCTTCAAAGCCAGAAACTTTGCATCTCTCTGACCTTTCCTCATCAAGTCTCTCTTTGATTGTAGCTTTTTTTTCTTTTTCTTTTTCTTTTTTTTTTGAGACAGGGTCTCACTTTGTTATAGCTCAGGCTGGAGTGCAGTGGTGTCATCTCAGCTCACTGGAACCTCTGCAACCTCTGCCTCCCAAGTAGCTGGGATTATAGGCACCACCACGTCTGGCCTCGCCTCACTAACTTTTGTATTTTTTTTTTGTAGAGATGGGGCTTTGCCATGTTGGCCAGGCTGGCCTCAAACTCCAGGGCTCAAGTGATCAGCCCGCCTTGGCCTCTCAAGGTATTGGGATTACAGGCGTGAGCCACTGCGCCCGGCCATGACTGTTGCTCTTAAGAACTCATGTTTACATTGGGCCCACAGGATTCCCCAGCATAATCACCTCATCTCAAAATGCTTAAGCTTCATCACATCTACAGAGTCCCTCCAGCCAACTAAGGTGACATATTCACAGGTTCCAGGGATTAAGACATGGACGTCTTCAGTGGACCATTATTCTGCCTGCCACATGTGGCCTGTCCAAGGACAACCCTGGCTCAGGGACAGAGTGATGAAGAACTGGGCTAGAGCAGGGAGCAGGCTTGTGGGGTCTCTCTCCACCTACTCCAGGCCAGGTGGTGACTGGGTGGTAGGTGTGTGGGGTGCTCAGTTGCTGGACAGAACCCGAGTTCCCACCAGGGCCCTGCAATGGAGTCTCCCTGTCTGGCAGGATGGGAGACTGGGCTGAAAACCTGCTCAAGAACCAGGTTCAGTGCTAAAGTGCCTTGGAACCCCCAATACTCACATTCCTTGCTTACTTGGACTCAGAGAACCTCATTTCACCCCCAAACTGGGAAGCCTTTCTCAAGACTCAGAAATCCCTCCATCAGCTCCTCTGCCTCAGTGGGTCTTCTCCTAGGCTTCTGTGTCAGACTGGGCAGCCAAAGGGTCACCCAGATGGGTTGCTGGAGGTGGGGCATGCTCCCTCTTTATCCCACGACTTTGTGTTGCCCTGGCCAGGAGGTGGGACCAGGAGTCTGCATGGTTTCAAGGCAGTCTCTGAATTCTGAGTCTCCTGGGGGAAGGAGTTAAGGCAGATGGGGAGGGATGTCAAGAATGGAGGTCAGACCCTGATTTCAGACAAAGAAGCAAGCAGTATCCCTCCCTGCAGTTCTGGGACTTCCCTCTGTGTAGGAAAAGAACTTGGGTGAGCTACTCTATGGCCTGCTGCACACTGGTTCCCTCCACCCCTGGCCCTGGAGGTCCTGTTCCTTGGGCCTGGAGCAGGCTGGGGCAAAAGGAGAGAAGCAACTTCCACATTTGGACCCAGACACGCGTCTTTGGACTTCTGCTGACTCCAACTCTTGCTGGGGACAGCAGCAGACACTGAGGGACGAGTCCAGAGAGGGACCAAAAGTAGCCTTCACACCCGGGGGCTCAGGCTTTCCCCAGTGCCTCTCCTGTCTACCCAGGCCCACTGTGGCTCTTGGCAGCCATGTGTCCCTGGGAGTAAACGTTCTCGGGGGAGAGGCTCGCCCCTCCAGAAGGCTTCTGGGCTTTTGATTGGCCATCTCTCGGGTTGGTGCTGAGCTGTGAAAGGGCCCTCCAGGTCCTGTGGGCTTCTGATTCCTTTCCCAACATGATCAGTGATGGGAAGACCCCCTGACTTACATGTCAGGGGTGTGAGCTTGAGTTGGGGGGCCTACTCCAGGCTGCTAGGATCCTATGATAGAGACCAGGCAAAGGCGGGCTCCGCAACTCTGCAAGTCACCAACAGGCATGTCGCCCACCCAGCACACTCAAGGTGGGATTCCCCCTCTGGAGCCGGAGCTGCCCTCACGCATCACCACCCAACTCCCAGCACGGGGCCTCTCCAGGCTCCTCGCTCCCCCTCCAGTACAGTCTCCTTCTGACTCTGTGCCCGCTCCTCCTCATGCCTGGGCTGCCTGAATCTCCTTCCACGCCCCCACGCCCCCGCCAAGTCTCCCTGCCTGCGAAGCAGCCTCAGGAAGCCACCCTGCACCCCCAGCAGGGCCTGCCCGTCTGCTCATCAAACCAAGCTCTGCTTCCAGTCCTCAACCAGCCCAGACTGCTCCTGATGCCCAGCACACAGCGTCCTCTCTAAAGCTGGTCCTTAATCGTCCCCCAACAGAGCCTGCTGACTCCTCTCAGAGGCAATTTCCCTGCTAGTCTGCCTCTCTCCTCCTCCGGGAAGCCTTCCCTGGCCGCCCATCCCTGTGTGCACAGGTCACTATTTAGTTGTTCCTAATGGTTTCCTGAGTCTTGCCACTTTTGCTTATGTCCCTGATAGCCTGGTCTAAGGCAGGGCCTGCAGAAGTTGGTGATGGCTAGATAGGAGCTCCAGGTGCCTGACTCCAAGATTCTCCCTGGTCGCAACCACTGCTGTCCTTGCTGTGAGTTTAGGAGCTGACTCACGCCAGTCCTGTCTAGAGGGCAGTTAACACAGCCTTTCTGGGCTCTTTTCAGTTCCCATCTCCGTTGTCCCTGCCTGGGTGGAAGAAGGTAGGTAGAGGCTGCAGCAGTTCAGACACCAGGCAGGTTCAATGTCAAATGCACTTTACTGGGCTCCTGGGCCTTCCAACACTGTCCTCACCGAGGCTGGGGCACCCCATTCCCAGCACCACCAGCTGCCCAGGAAGCAGCATGGGTAGAGGGAACACATGTGGAATGGCTGTTCTCCTACCCCAGAGGGTCTTGGACAATGTTGACAGCACAGCCGCTTCCCTCTCCCCGGCAGCTTCTGTCCCCACCCAGCAGCTCAGCCTTTCCCATAGCAGGGCAGGGGGATGCCTAGGCTTCAAACCAGCCACCTGCTCCTGCTTAAAATGGGACAAGGGGCCACTTGCAAAATTCTTCGAGGCAGCCTGCTCCTGTCTGGGAGAGGACTGGGTAGACACTGGGAGCCATGCTGGCTCTCACTTCAGGCCCAGAGCCCTGGGCCCAGCTCACTGAGGAAGCTGGTGGTTGGAGCAGCAAGCTTTGGCCAGCTGAGGCTGGAGGGAGTACTGGGTGGCCAGAAGGGGTAGCCAGTCCAACTCAGCTCTCCTCCGCACCCCCAGCCATGGGTCACCAGTCTCGCTCAGCAGGTTCTCGGTAGGGGAGGCCTAAGAGCCTGAAGACATCCTTCTCAGTGGGAGTGGGCAGCACTCGGCCAGGCCCCACCTTGCAGCCATGGGTGTTCCGGACCACAGCAGTGCTGAGAGCATGTTCTGACAGACTCATGCCCTTGGTCTTGGCCAGGGCTCGCATGGAGCGGTTGAAGTGTGCAGAGCCGGTAAAGTAGAGCAGGGCACAGGCAAACTCGCTGTAGGGCACCACAATGATGTCCAGGCGCCGGTGCCGCCACCCTGGCCCTGGGAGCCGGCACACCCCCAAGTACTTCTGTTGCTGACCATTCTCCTCTTGGCTCACCAAGTCATCTGTGAGGAACCCTGGCCCAATAAAGGGGACAGCTGGGAGGGCAAGGAGCCAGGCATGGGCTATCCCATCCTCCCAGGTCTCTCCTGATCTCTAAGCTGGGGCTTGCCCAGGTATTAGCTGGGTGACACTACCCTCTCTGGGCCCTACTCCTTTTCTGTAAAACATGGATAGTAATTCCTATCTCCCCCATAGTGTCACAGAAAGAGCAGATGAGATACTCGGCCTCCAGGGGTCACTGAGCACCTCCACATAGGTGTGGCAGGGCTGTTTCATCTCTCCCTGGAGAGGATTCCAGCCCCGATAGAGACGGGATGCTGGCAAAGCACTGTTCCTCTGCTTCCCGCCTCGGGACTGGAACTTCTAAGGTTCTCCCTCAGAGGCCCCCAGCCCTGTGCTGCCCTCTGTCAACCGGCTCACCCAGAGATGGAGCTTATACCTTGCTGCCGAAGGCTGTCAAGGAGGCGGCTGAAGATACCCCGGTGGGACCGGCCATCTGGGTGAGTGATGAGCACGTCGACATCACCACAGGTCGCCTTTCCCCGTCGGTATGAACCACATGCCACACATAGCAGCCCGGAGTTAAAGGCCTGGGCTGCTTTCTGGACCTGGGAAAGAGAGCAGTGACAGGTGAGGGGCCGTGGGGAGCTCCTCTCCCACAGCAGCACAAGGGCCTTCCCGGACTCGGGCCCACACCCTCAGCTTATGCCCATTCCCAGATGCCTGCTGCAAGCCCAGGGGAATCCACCCTGGGGAGCTGCTGTTCTTTCCCTTCACTAGGATAGGAGAGAAGAAAAAGCTCACTGTGCAGGAGGCAAGCCTGAGAAGAGATGGGAGAAGGTGCCAGCTCTGCTTCTCAGAGTGGGCACTGAGCTTGCCCCGTGGAGCTCTTTAAGAGTAGGGAGACACAGACTCTCTCTGCCTCTGCCCCAGCCCACATGCCCAGGTCTGTGAAACTCCACTTAGGACAAGGGGCCAGTTGCTGAAAGCGCTCAGTCAGGCCTAGGCAGCCCCAGATATCTACTGATTTGGAGCTAAAGGTTTGGAATATGTGAGCTGGGGCTTGAGGCCTGAGCAGGTGGCTGGCAGCATGCGCCAGGCCCAGGCCCAGGCCCAGGAGAAAGTGGAGTACAGAAATACAGCTGCACCTGTGGGAAAGGAGAGGCAACAAAGCACAGAGGGGGCAGTTCTGAGCCAATACCCACATCCTTTCTTGGTGGGGAGGGAGCTGAGACGGCAACTGTCAGCTGAAGGATTGTCCCTCTGAGGAAAAACAAACCCATTAGCCTCCACCCCTGAGACACTGAGGTTCTTTCATATGCAGATGGCCTCCCGCTTCCACCCCAGGACACTGAGAATTCTGGGGCCCTGGACACCTCAAGTCTCCTCACAGGAGGGCTCTGCTAATCCCCTTACTCCCTTCTTGAGCCTCCCAAGAGAATGGAAGGAGGAGGTCCATGTGAGTAATCCCATCAAAACTCTTATGGCTGGAGCCCTTAAATGGGGGCACAGGAGGCCAGGTGGGAAGCCTCTTTTGTTCCAATGAGCTGGGGACTGACTGAGGCATTCTCCATGCCTGGATACCATGGCTGAGTGACAGTGTCATCACTAGCACCAAGGCCTGGTGATGGGCAGACAAAGAGGCCTGTCCATCCGTCTCATACCGGCCTCATAGCCTTGTGGCCTGGAATGAAGCTGGAGGCTGATTTCAATCAAACTGGGCCAGTCTCCATGGGATCCCACTCTATCAGAATCCCTGACCAAAGTGAGCAAACCTTGCCTATTATAAGCAGCTCCTAATCCTAATGCCCATTGAACAAATGACACATCTAGCCCTAAATGCAGCCCAGTGTCTCTCTAATCTAGCTTTTACATGAATTTAATCGCTAACCCAACTCTAAACCAAACCCAAATCTTATTTCTTGGACAACTACAAATCTTAACTTAAAAGCAACCAACATTAAGAAAATCCTGCTGGGTGTGGTGGCTCACGCCTGTAATCCCAGCATTTTGGGAGGCCGAGGTGAGTGGATCACGAGATCAGGAGATGGAGACCATCCTGGCTAACACGATGAAACCCCGTCTCTACCAAAAATACAAAAATTAGCCGGGTGTGGTGGTGAGCACCTACAGTCCCAGCTACTCGGGAGGCTGACGCAGGAGAATGGCGTGAACCCTGGAGGCAGAGTTTGCAGTGAGCCAAGATCGAGCCACTACACTCCAGCCTGGGCAAAAGTGCGAGACTCTGTCTCAAAAAAAAAAAGAAAAAAAGAAAAGGAAAAGAAAATTGAAGCCTAACTTTAACTCAATCTTTTTTTTTTTTTTTTTTTTAAAGACAGAGTCTCGCTCTGTTGTCCAGGCTAGAGTTCAGTGGCGTGATCTTGGCTCACTGCAACCTCTACCTCCCAGGTTCACACAAATCTCCCTCTTCAGCCTCCCAAGTAACTGGGATTATAGGCATCAGCCACAGCACCCAGCTAACTTTTTTGTATTTTTAGTAGAGACGGGGTTTCGCCATGTTTGCCAGGCTGGAAATTTTTGTGTTTTATAGAGACAGGGTTTCACCATGTTGGCCAAGCTGGTCTCGAACTCCTGAGCTCAGATGATCTGTCCACCCTGGCCTCTCAAAGTGCTGGGATTAAAGGCGTGAGCCTGGTCTTAACTCAATCTTGATGGCACTTTCTTCCAACCCCAAACCAAATCCTACTGACGCTGTGCTTTTACACCAACTCTACCCCAAATCCTGAGCCAGCCTTGCATGGGCTTTAGAAGGTCCATGCATCTGGAAAAAGACATAAACCTTTTCCACATTTGTGCATTTTGGGGAGAATAGAGTCCACAGTTTTCATCAGGTTTTCAAAGAAGTTGGTGAAATAAAAAATAAGATAAAATAAAACATTAAAAACCTCTGCCCTGACCCACCCTAACCTCAAGTAATACAGATATAATCTACCTGTAATCTAACCCTAACAACCCAATCCTAACACCAATCAGTCTAGAATCAAATCCAATCCTAATAGGCCTGACTACTGAGAACTAGAATCTAGAGGGCTGGTGTTACAGTTCTTTCCTCCCAAAGCCACCCACCCCACCTCTGGGCCTGGGGCTTCAATCTCAACTTGCTCTGTGCTCAACCTCTGGTGACCCAGTTTCCTCTGCCTGCTGTGCTCCCCAGCTGAGTCATCGGGGGTTCTTGACTTTGACCCAAGACCTTAGAGCAGGACCTGGCTGTCCTCACTGCTCTGGGACACCCGCTTACTGTCTGCTCAATCTCTGTAGCCTCCTCCCTGGGCATGCGTTCCAGGAAGTCATTGTAATGCTTCAGGCCGATGGCCTGCTGGGTTGTCAGGGAGGCCTGGCTGTGGATGTCTTCCAGACTTCGGAAGCCCTGGAAAAAAAGCAGCCAGATGGGGAGCTGTGAGGATCCAGGACCAATGAAGAGGCATGAGTGAGCACACACATGAAGCTTCCATCGCCCCAGGCTCTAGGGAAGGCTAGAGGCAGGACCAACCTAGGGGCAGTTGGGTCTGTACTCAGCAGGACTTGGGAAAGGCAGGGGGCGTGGGAAACATGCCATCATCCAGCCCTGCCACTATCCTAAAATACTCATTCATGATTCCATCAGTCTGAGGATGGGCCTTGTCATCTTCATCCTTACCAAGCTGCCCTGGTGATTGTGGGCAGAGCCAGGATTGGGAACCACTGCTCTAGACATGCAGTGTCAAGGCCTGGCCTCCTCAGGAAGGCCCTTGCTGGTCTGGGGAGACAGAGAAACATACTTCTTGTCCCTGTCTACTCCTTCTTAAGGATACCAAGCAACAAGGCTGTTCTGGGAGCTGAGGGGTCTATATGAGTCCTGGTCCCCTTGAAAAATGGTCTCCCTATACTGTGGGTGCATTTCCATCAGAACACAGGGTAGGGAACTCTGGGGCAGGAACTCTGAGACACAGCAAAACTGAAGTAGGGGCTAAGCCAGGGTGTGACCTGTTGGTACCACATCTGGGCAGTCTTGGTCCCAGCTCCCCAGATGTTGGAGAAGAGCTCTAAGACAGGCACACTCTCACTGATATGGTCCAGCTTTCGCAGATGCCCGCTCTCCAGGATCTCTATGATTTTCTCAGCCATCCGCTTCCCAATCCCAGGGATACTGCAGGCCTCCTAGAGGAGGAGGAGGCAGAGGCAAGAAAGAAGAGTGAAGAGAAGGAAGTGGTAGAGCCAGTGGAAAGGAAGCTGACTCTTCTAGCAGATGCTGGCGTAAAAGCCCCCCCAGCTGCTTGGCAACTGTGTGGCTGTGTAAAGCTTGGGTGTAGTTGAAGATGAGAATGTTGGATAGAATGAGGGCTGGGTAATTTGTCTTTTGGTTCCCAAAAGGATGGAGACCAGCAATAAGAAGTAGAAAATAATGATGATATTAGTCACCACCACCACCACCATCACCATCATCATCATTCCAACAGCAAGAGCTAACATTTACTGAGGGCTTATTGTATGTCAGGTCCTGTGCTACAGGGACCATTTCATTTAATGGTAGCCCCTTTTTACTAATGAGAAAACCGATGCTTTGAGAGTTTAAGTAACTTGTCTGGAGTCACACAGTTAGTGAATGACAGGAACCAGAGTTCAAACCCTGGTCTGTTAGGCTTCAGAGTCTAAACTTCTTTTAAACAATTTTTTAGGCTGGGCACAGGGGCTCATGTCTGTAATCCCAGCACTTTGCAGGGCTGAGCCAAGGGTGGATTGCTTGAGCCCAGGAGTTCGAGACCAGCTTGTGTAACATGGCGAAACACCATCTCTACTAAATAAATAAATAAATAAAAACAAAATTACAAATAAAAAACTTCTAATTATGTTAAAAAATTCAAAAGTAGAGAGATCAGTATAACAAACCCCCAAGTACCCATCTCCCAGCTTTAACAACTATCAAGATTTTGCCAATCTGCTTTCATCAATTTTCCTTTTTTTTCTTTTGTGCAAGTCCTAGACCCCATAAAATCTTCACCACTGTACCTGAACCCCACTGGTGACTGACAGCGCCTTCACTAACTGCTGGCTAGTAAAGACCCCTCTTCCCACCCTAGCCCCTGAGTACCTGGTACGAGGTGACAGGCTTATGGAAGCTCTTGAGGGCATTGATGGCCTTGGCATAGCCCAGGGCCCTCCACTTGTCTCCCTGAACACTGTAGGCTTTGGCCAGAACTTCCAGCTTCTCTGTGATATGGAGGTTGTGGTTGGTCGCCTTCTGGCTTGAGGGCTGTGCACAGACCCACTTATCCAGGACCACAGGGGCTGGGCTAGGCTCACAATCCCCCTCAAGAGAGGTGGGGTAGTGGCCACTGATGAGGGCTTCCAGATCAGCTGCGCTAACCTGGGTTTCTTCCCCATCGCTGGCTTCATCATCAGAGATGGGCTTGGGGTAGAGAAGAAAATAAAACAATAAATTCTTGTCCTCCAGGAGAAGGGATCCTTAAAGGTGGGGGTCATCTTCTTTGTGCAGGGGGAGGGTCTTCTAGTCAGACCTAAGAATGAGGTGGGGCCTTCTGCATCAGACTTGGATCACCTCGGGTGTGGGGCCACATTCCCTTTGGCTCCCCGCAGTGCCTACCCCTAGGATCCCCGGTGGTATGTGTTAGATACGGCCTAGATGAATGCAGGAGTGATGAGTGTTGGGAAGAGCTATATGGCTTCACAATGGAGTCCTCCTCTCTCAGGGGACTGGGACTTTCTGAACAGTCATCAGGCCCTCCCCATTTCTGTGATCTGCTTCCTAGGGGAAGGGAGCTCTGAGGGATGGAAGGCTCCTGACCTGGGCTTGGGTGTTTGGTGCCTCTTTTGTCTTTTGGGGAGGAGACACAGGCCTGGTGGGAGAAGAAGGAGGAGAAAGGGCTGTCTGAAGCAGGGCCTCATGGGTACCAGGAGGAAGAGAAGCATCCTGCTCTGCCTTGCTGGGCTGTGACTGGTCCAAGTACCTGTGGGGATGGTGATGGGAGGTTAAGACACCAAAGGTCTCACCCTGTTTCTGTCCCCAGTCCTAATGTATTCTGAAATACTTGGTTTCCCAGTGTGTTCAATTAAGAAAATGAGTTTTTTGAGGTTTTTGGAGTTTCTCTTGAGACAGGGTCTTGCTCTATCACCCAGGCTGGAGTACAGTGGTATGATCAAGGCTCACTGCAGACTCAACCTCCCTGGCTCAATCAATCCTCCCACCTAACCCTCTTATAGCTGGGACTACAGGCATATACCACCATGCCTGGCTAATTTTTAAATTAATTATAGTTATTTTATTTTATTTTATCTTTGAGACGGAGTCTCACTCTGTCACCCAGGCTGGAGTGCAGTGGCCGGATCTCAGCTCACTGCAAGCTCTGCCTCCCGGGTTCATGCCATTCTCCTGCCTCAGGCTCCTGAGTAGCTGGGACTACAGGCACCTGCCACCTCGCCCAGCTAGTTTTTGTATTTTTTAGTAGAGACGGGGTTTCACTGTGTTAGCCAGGTTGTTCTCAATCTCCTGACCTCGTGATCCGCCCGTCTCGGCCTCCCAAAGTGCTGGGATTACAGGCTTGAGCCACCGCGCCCGGCCAATGATAGTTATTTTTAATAATTCAAGAAGAGAGCTCAAGATGCTACTAGAAAACATTGGAAAAAAAAGACTGGGATCAGCCCACCTACTGGGGATGAAGATGCTGAATCCAGCTACATCCACCAGCCTCCTCTCCTGAAGGCACAAGCTCAGCCAGGCTGACTTCACCAGCTGAGCACCCGGAGGCAGCCGAGGTAGTCTAAGAAGGCGGAGGGCTCGCTCATAGTCCATGCCTTCATCCACCACAATGTGAGTGACACCTGGGCCCTGGACAGGGCATAACTGGCCACCATGCTGAACAATCTGCTTCTCAAAGAGTTCTGCCCGGGCTCGTCCAATGCCAGTGCGCACAACATGGGCCCGAAGGGAGCTCAGCCACTCTGGGGAAGGAACATCCAGATGACTACTGTCATAACTTTTTAATTTTTATCTGCCACCCCCTGGCCACAACTTCTAACATGATCTGAATACAACTTCTAACATGATCTGAATACAACTTCTAACATGATCTGAATGACGTGTTCACAGTCCCCTACCCTGAAAATAAGCATCTGTCTTCCATCCAGGCAGGTTTCCTTCTACATACAGCAAATTTTCTCACAGGCCAGCACTTGAATGTAAGGGACAAGGATTTTTATACGTCTTGTTCCTTGGTGCAACCTAGAAGTGTCTGGCACATTGTAAGTAACCTGTAAATATCTGCTGAATAAATGCCTCCTCCCTTCTTACTTTGTTTTTGTTTTTGTTTGTTTGTGTGTTTGGAGACAGTCTTTTTTTTTTAGTTTGTTTGGAGACAGTCTCACTCTGTTGTCCAGGCTGGAGTACAGTGGTGTCATCTTGGCTCACTGCAACCTCCATCTCCCGGGCTCAAGCGATTCTCATGCCTCAGCCTCCCAAGTAGCTGGGATTACAGGTGTGTGCCACCATGCCTGGCTAATTTTTTTTTTTTTTTTTT
>NW_016814655.1:5969086-5978155 GCF_001698545.2 Rhinopithecus bieti | reverse complement strand
TTTTTGAGACAGAGTCTTGCTCTGTCGCCCAGGCTGGAGTGCAGTGGCCGGATCTCAGCTCACTGCAAGCTCCGCCTCCCAGGTTCACGCCATTCTCCTGCCTCAGCCTCCCAAGTAGCTGGGACTACAGGCACCCGCCACCTCGCCCGGCTAGTTTTTTGTATTTTTTAGTAGAGATGGGGTTTCACCATGTTAGCCAGGATGGTCTCGATCTCCTGACCTTGTGATCCGCCCATCTCAGCCTCCCAAAGTGCTGGGATTACAGGCTTGAGCCACCGCGCCCAGTGCCTGGCCAATTTTTTGTATTTTTGGTAGAGACAGGGTTTCGCCACATTGCCCAGGCTGGTCTCGAACTCCTGAGCACAGGTGATCTGCCTGCCTTGGCCTCCCAAAGTGCTGGGATTACAGGCATGAGCCACTGTGCCCAGCCTCTCTCCATACTTTGAATCCTTTATCATTTATTCTTTCAACAATGCACGTTTCTTGCCCTTACACTCTGAGAGACCCGACAACCCTGCCTCCAAAGCCTCTGCCATTTATTTATCAATTTGGCTGCAAAACAACTAACAACAAGCCTGGGTAATGGAGGGGGGTTTCTGTCCCAGTCCCCCAGGGCAAAAATTATACTGGTCATTCCCTGAGGGTCCAGGGAGTCTTTTCCAATTGATAGGGGTCTTCAGGTAGAAAAGAAGATAACACAGCAAATGGCCTGTCCAAGACCCAGGACCAAGCTTAGTACAAGGCAGATACAAACAGACCTGCAGGCCCTGGACAGGCAGAGTCAGCTCCAATATCTGATTCTGGACATGAACAACATAGGGCTGAAGCACATGAAGGCTGAGGGTTCAAGCGCGCGAGGGTTCTGAGAGTGGGTCATCTCACCTTCTGCTTCTTCTCCCTCTTCCCTCCTGGGAATCTTTGCAAGTACTTTCGATGATGCATCAGCATGAATTTTCTTCCGCTTGGGAAATGCCTTCAAGATACCCCTGGGATCCATTGAAGTACGGCTGGATCCCGGCCTGTTGGAGGGTTGGTCAGGGCTGCTGTAAGGTGGAAATACAGAATTAAGGATCTCCAACCCCTTTGCCTATGGAGGTAGGGGGTAACAGCCCAGTTTGGGGAAGCAGGAGGTGGGGGGGTGGGGTGTCTCTTCAAACCCGGTTAAACTAGGTTTTCAAAAGCCTAGCTTCACACTCCCCAGTCTTTCAAAGTTGGAGTATTAGGGGAAATGAGGGGAAGGCTGGAGCCATCGGGGGGTACTTTTGAGGAGTAGGAAACGATACCCATTCCTCAGAGGGGTTGCTCTAAAGATTCAGCACAGCCCTCCTGCTGCGGCCCACTTCGAAGTGCTTTACCAAAATGGGATGCTGGGCTAGGAAATGGAGCTTTAGGGGATGGAGCGGAGACTGGGGAGGATCTGCACATAAACTCCACATACTCTTTCTCTACCTCCAACACAGACTTGCAGAGGAAAACCTGAGGAGGGGGGCTTTCGCGGGTGAGTGGGAACGCCCTGCACCTGCCCTGGTCTCAGCCTCTCGACATGGGGATGCTCAGCGCCGCAGCTGCGGGGAGATGGGGCACGGCCGCAGCAGGTGTGGGGAGCCCTCCGGGAATGGAGGAGTCTCGCAGCTGGGGGTGAAGACCCGGGCAGGTGTAGTGTACTCGCCCTGTACGCAGCTGGCGCAGGCCAGGGAATCCCAGCTCGGGGCTAGAAGAGAGTTGGAGTGCCCAACCCCGGCCCCAGGAGTCTCTCTCCAACCGCCAGAGTCAGTCCCCGGGTGCGGTCCACAACTGGCCAAGTTGGTCACCCGAGGGTGAGCAGGAATAGGCCACTTACCAGGAGAGCCAATGAAAACTGACGAAGGGGGGAAGGAGGGCAAATGCCCAGAATAGCTTCCGAGTCAGCCGGAAGTGACCGTCAGTGGAACGGTTGCCATGGTAGCGGCCGGGCGCGCTGCTTAGCAGAGGAAAGATGGCGGTGACGGGCTGGATGGAGAGTCTGCGGACAGCCCAGAAGACTGCGCTGCTGCAGGACGGTAACTCGAGGGTCCCCGCGAGCTCCTTCGCTTTTTTCCCCCAGGGTCCGGCCCTCCGGGAAGGGCCTCAGGGCCTGGGTCGGCAGAGCTGGAAGGGTCTCGGTCGTCAGCCGAGCCAGGTCCTGCATTTGCGGATGAGGAGACTGAGGCTCACAGAGATGACATGACTGGAACACATGTCTCCGGACACCCCTTAAATTCCTCTACACCATCTCGCCCCGCTCTGAGTTCTGTTTCTAATATAGTAATTTCTTTTACATTCATTATCTCATTTGCTCCTCACCACTGTCCTGAGAGGCTAATTTTCCACCCCGTTTTACAGAAGAGGAAATTGAAATTCAAGAATGTTTTAGACTTTAGAGAGGAGAGAGGCCTGGGCTCTAGTTCCGACTGTGCCATTAATTCACCACGGGCTCTCCAGTCGGCACCTTTACTTGTTTGGGCCTCACTTTCCTCATCTGTAAAATTAAGTGGATGGACTACCATTGTTATCTCTGAGGTCCTTTCCAGCTGTAATATTTTTGTTAAGTGAACCTCTAAATGTTTTCTGTGTCTTTAGGGGAGCTAGAGCAAGGACCAAGGGCTGTGCCTGGAAGAAGTGGGCACAGGGGCATGGATACCTAACTTTTCCTCATCCTAGAATTGGCCAATGTCGGCCCCCTGTGCTCTTGGGTCCTTTCTGGACCCACTGGGTAGCCAGGATGAATTGCGTCTGAAGTTCCTGAGGCTTTCAAGATAATAGCTGGTGATTCACATTCACAGGCAGAGGCCAACCAGGGAAGCCTGGAGTTTGTGGAAATTAAAATCATTTACTTGTTCGTGCAACATTTAGGGAGGCTTTTACTATGTGCCACGCTCTAAACTAGAACAGAAAGAAAAAGATATGTTGTCACAGGACTTAGACTGATTGGGAAAAACATGTACTTAAATAATAAGATGTGTTAAATAGAGGTTGTAGTCTTGTATAAAATGGTAGGGAAGAGTGAAGGTGTAAGCGACATCTCTTTGGAAGAAGACCCAACAGAAGTGATGATGTTTCTGGGTCCTGAAGAATTAATAAGCAGGCACAGTGGCTCACGCTGGTAATTCCAGCATTCTGGGAGGCTGAGGCGGGTGGATCGTTTGAGCTCAGGAGTTCGAGACCAGCTTGGGCAACATGGCCAAACCTCATCTCTTCAAAAAATACAAAAATTATGGCTGGGTGTGGTGGTTCACGCCTGTAATCCCAGCACTTTGGGAGGCTGAGGTGGGCGGATCCCTTGAGGCCAGGAGTTTGAGACCAGCCTAGCCAACATAATGAAACCCCATCTCTACTAAAAATACAAAAAAATTAGCCAGGCATGGTGGTGTGCACCTGTAATTCCAGCTACTCTGGAGGCTGAGGCAGGAGAATCGCTTGAACCTGGGAGACGGAAGTTACAGTGAACTGAGATCGCACCACTGCATTCCAGCCTGGGTGACAAGTGAGTAAGACTCTGTCTCAGACAAAAAACAAACAAACAAACAAAAGTCAAAAGTTAGCCGGGCATCACGGTACATGCCCCGTAGTCCCAGCTACCTTGTGGCTGAGACCAGAGGACCACTTGAGCCAGGGAGGTAGACGCAGCAGTGAGCTGAGATCATGCCACTGCACTCCAGCTTGGGCGACACAGTGAGACCCTGTCTCAAAAAAAAAAAAAAAAGGAAAAAAAAAAAGAGAAAAAAATAGAATAGGTGTTTGCTGAGTGAAGAAGAGGGGATAGCTATTCAAGGAAGAACGACTCACATATGAGGGCCCATATGTAAAGGTGTGAAGGTACGTGCCTGATTACTAGGGGAGTAACAAAACGTTTAGTAATGTTAAAGCAGTCACCCAGTCAGAACAAACCACCTGTAACTATGTCAGGTACTATACTACATGCCAGGATAGAAGGGAGAATAAAAAGGTCCCTTTTCTCAAGCAGAAATAAGGGGATGTGGAAAATGAAGAGAGGTTACAGATAAATTGGGACATATTGTGATAGATTTCTTATGCCTTGCTAAATATTTAGGACATTTTCTCATAGGACAGTGGTTTTTATTTTTATTGTGGTAATAAATACATAACAGAATTTAGCATTTTAATCATTTTTAAGTGTACAGTTCTGTGGCATTAAGTACATTCACATTGTTGTGCAACTATCACCACCATCTTCAGAACTTTTTAATCTTTCTCAACGGAAATTTTTTTCTTTTTGGAGACAGGGTCTTGCTTTGTCACCCAGGCTGTGGAGTACAGTGGTACGATCATAGCTCACTGCAGCCTTGAACTCCTAGGCTCATGCAATCCTCCCACCTCAGCCTCTTGAATAGCTGGGACTACAGGCATGTGCCACTACACTCAGCTCAAGTGAAATTCTGTACCCATCAAACGCCAACTCCTCATTCCCTCCTCCTCCCATCCCCTGGCAACCACCAATTGACTTTCCGTCTCTATGAATTGGACTGCTCTAAGAACCTCATCTAAATGGAATCATACAATATTTATCTTTCTGTAACTGGCATATTTCACTTAGCGTAATGCTTCAAGGTTCATCCATGTTGCCACAGTTGGACGCTTCCAGCTGTGCCGTTAATTCACCACAGGCTCTCTAGTCGGCCCCTTTACTTGTTTGGATCTCACTTTCCTCATCTGTAAAATGAAGTGGATGGGCTACGATTGTTATGTCTGAGGTCCTTTCTGGCTGTAATATTGTTTCTAAAGTAAACCTCTAAATGTTCCCTGTGTTTTTCGGGGAGATACAGCAAGGACCAAGGGCTATGCCTGGAAGAGGTAGGCACAGAAGTATGGATATTGTAGCATGTGTCAAAGTTTTGCTCCTTTTTAAGGCTGAGTGGTATCCCATTGTATGTCTGTACTGCATTCTGTTGATTCATTCATCTGTTGATGGACACCTGGGTTGCTTCCAACGTTTGGGTATTGTGAATAATGCTGCTCTGAACATGAGTATACAAAGATCCACTCCAGTCCCTGCTTTCACTCTTTTTGGTCACAGTAGTGTTTAAACAAATATTTTATCGGCCAGGATTTTGTTAAGTTCTTTTGTTAGTAGCATCACAAAATGATGTTAGATTCCACCCTATCCCCAAACTGAAAAACAATTCAGTATCGCATATGTTGTTATGCCTTGTCAAACCTGCAGATTTACCCCTGGGTGTGTAGGAGGGGTGTGGGAGTGGGGGAGGGTTACTCCCCTCCACCAAGAATCATGGCTATTGATATCTTGGGTTGGATAATGAGAATCCAATGTCCTTTTGATTTTTTAAAGAAATAATTCATTGTGGAAATAAGAAAAATAAAATAAGTCACATATAATATTAAATATTACTACCTAGATAATCATAATTTCATTTAGTTTTTTTTTTTTTTGAGATGAGTTTCACTCTTGTTGCCCAAGCTGGAGTGTAATGGCGCAATCTCGGCTCACTGCAACCTTTGCCTCCTGGGTTCAACGGATTCTCCTATCTCAGCCTCCTGAGTAGCTGGGATTATAGGCGCCCGCCACCATGCTTGGCTAATTTTTTTTGTATTTTTAGTAGAGACAGGGTTTCACCATGTTAACCAGGCTGGTCTCGAACTCCTAACCTCAGGTGATCTGCCTGCCTTGGCTTCCCAAAGGGCTGAGATTACAGGCGTTAGCTGCCACGCCCAGCCCATAATTTATATTTTTATACATAAACTTCTATATTATTCCATGCTTACACTCACAGTTATCTTTTCTTTTACAAAAATATACTAATATACTTAATAATTTATATATACACTTATTTCTAGAATAAATATACTATTAAAACAAAGTATAGATAAGCATCGCATAATCATTGGGTAAAGGAGGATACTCTGAGCGCAACTTCTAAGGCAGTAACCACAAAGAAAGAAAATATATAGTTGACTTTATAAAAACTAAACACCTGTGTTGGGCACCTTAATCCCAGCTACTGGGGAAAGTGAGGCAGGAAGCTCTCTTGAGGCCAGAAATTTGAGGCTGTAGTGTGCTATAATCATGCCTGTGAATAGCCACTGCACTCCAGCCTAGGGAACATAGGCAGACACTCTTAAACAAAAACACTTGTTTGGGAAAACCCACTTTAAACAAAGTTGAGGGCCGGGTGTGGTGTCTCATTCCTGTATTCCCAATACTTTGAGAGGCCAAGGCAGGAGGATCGCTTGAACTCAGGAGTTTGAGATCAGCCTGGGTAACATAGTAAGACCGCATCTCTACAAAAAAATTTAAAAATTAGCTGGGCATGGTGGTGTGCAACCATGGTCCCAGCTACTCGGGAGGCTGAGGTGGAGGATCACTTGAGCCCAGGAGGCAGAGGTTGCAGTGAGCCGAGATCACACCACTGCACTCCAGCCTCAGCAATAGAGCGAGACTCTCTAAAAAAAGCCTCAGTTGGCCGGGCGTGGTGGCTCACGCCTGTAATCCCAGTACTTTGGGAGGCCGAGGTGGGTGGATCACGAGTTCAGAAGATTGAAACCATCCTGGCCAAAATGGTGAAACCCTCTCTCTGTTAAAAATACAAAACTTAACTGGTGTGGTGGCGTGCACCTGTAGTCCCAGCTACTCGGGAGGCTGAGGCAGGAGAATTGCTTAAACCCGGGAGGCAGAGGTTGCAGTGAGCTGAGATTGCGCCACTGCACTCCAGCCTGGCGACAGAGCGAGACTCTGTCAAAAACAAACAAACAAACAAACAAAAAGCCCTCAGTTTTCCTCATCTATGAAATACAGGTAATGAAGACACATAGGATTATTGTGAGAATTAAATTTGATAAGACGTGAAATGCCTGGTGGATTTCATAAGCACTGCATCCTGTCTGGACTCAAGGCTAGATGCCAAGGGGAGAAGATGAGCTCCTCCCAGGCAGTACCTTGGATCCCTCTCCTGACAGGAGAGCCCTTTCTAATGCTTGTGAGCCATCCAAATGATTAAGGGTGATATAACCTAGGGCTCTGCTAGAGGCCCTGCAGATTTAGGGGTGAGTTTACGCAGAATACCGATTAGGAATGGCTCAAGGGAACTGTATACCAGAGAAGTGAATTGGACAGGAAAAAGGCACCTTGGGGCTCTTATTCATTAAGCATACATAGGGTACTTGTCTACTGGATATTAGTGCTCTGTTACTAGTTTTACTGAGGAGTCTGCCTGTATCTACTTCCCTACCTATAAAAAGAAAGGGGGAAATTACATAGCCACTTTTAAGCAAATGCTCCATGGGTAGAGAAATTGGGCTAGGAGACTCCCTTAGTTTCTTCTTCTGCTTCTGCTTCTTCTGCTTCTTCTGCTTCTGCTTCTGCTTCTGCTTCTGCTTCTTCTTCTGCTTCTGCTTCTGCTTCTGCTTCTTCTTCCTTCTTCCTTCTTCCTTCTTCCTTCTTCCTTCTTCTTCCTCTTCTTCTTCTTTTTTCTTCTTCTTTTTTTTTTTTTTAAGACAGTCTCACTCTGTTGCCCAGTCTGGATGGAGTGCAGTGGTGCAATCTCAGCTCACTGAAACCTTCGCCGCTCAGGTTCAAGCAATTCTCCTGTCTCAGCCTCCTGGGTGGCTGGGACTACAGGCACCCGCCAGCACGCCTGGCTAACTTATTTGTATCTTTAGTAGAGATGGGGTTTCACCATGTTGGCCAGGCTGGTCTTGAACTCCTGATCTTGTTATCTGCCAGCCTCGGCCTCCCAAAGTGCTGGGATTACAGGTGTCAGCCACTTCACCTGGCCTCCCTTAGTTTCTTCTATTCTTTCAGTGGATAGTGCATCAATGTTTATTCATCCTTTCAATCAGTATTTAGTTGAGCTCCTAGTATATGCCAGGAGCCACGCTTGGTCTTTAGGAAACCCTAGCATGGGGATGAAACCCCTCCTATCTAGTAGAAGAGAGGCAATAATCAAAGAGTCACATAAATAGATGTAAAATCATAACCAAAGTAAGTGCCATGAAGAAAATGCATGAGGACTTAGCATTGTGTTACTGTATGATAGGAATAGCCTGGAGATGTGCAGAAGAAGGCAGGGCACTGGCATGGCTAGAGGGAGTGCTTGGTCAGGAAACCTAATTCAATGTCCTGAACACATAGACTTGGTTTTAGGAAGTGGGGAGAGAGAGATAAATATGTTATCATTCATGGGAAGACAAATGCTTTTTAAAAGTATCATGGTACATAGTAAACGCTCCACTATGGATATGAGTAAAACATTAGGGAGGCACACATGAGGACGTGATTAATCCTACCAAGGTGGCTGGAGGTGATAGTGGAGGAAGACTTCCCAGTGGAAGTGACATTTGAGCTGGATTTTGAAGGGCAAAGAAGAGTTCCACAGATAGGAAAAAGTATGGAGCTGTTGCTGGTAGAGGAAACAGCAGAGCAAAGACATGTTCAAGGAAAGCTTCAGAAAGGGAGAGAGTCTCAGGACATGTTTTAAAGTAATGGTGGGTGATGGTTGGCAAGGAGTTTGGAGAGGCCCTGGCTGGGTTCCTCAGTACTCCCAAGGCTGGCGCTGTTTCCCAGATAGGCCCCTTGATCTGCAAGGGACAGGGCAAGGGGAGGCTTTGAGGTAAGGCGCTCTCTGTTTTGTGCACAGGGAGAAGGAAGGTGCACTATTTATTCCCAGATGGCAAGGAAATGGCTGAAGAATATGACGAGAAGACGAGTGAACTACTTGGTGAGTGACAGAGGCTCCCAGTGGGCCTTTAGGAATACTTGGTGCTGACCTAAGCACAGTGACTACTCCTAGCCTTAGGCTTGAGGCAGGAGCCCGGATCAAATGTAGAAGCTGGGTGAGACTAAAGCCCTCGAGACAACAATGTTCCTGAGAATAATCTGGGCACCAAAAGTGGAGTGCAAGTCCTTTTGACCAGTAAAATTCATCCCCACCCCTCGCCCCAGACAAATGAGAGAGTAATTCTAAGATGTAGAGAAACAGTTGGGAAAAAACTTTACAGAGGAGGTGGTATTGGAAGTCAGCCTTGTAGGTTTAGGAGGGATGAGGGTGGACTTTCACCACAATTTGTTTTCCTTGT
>NW_016814655.1:5873583-5968979 GCF_001698545.2 Rhinopithecus bieti | reverse complement strand
TAGGTGGACAATTCAATGGTACTGGGATATTACATTTTTAAGCTGTGATAAAATATATAACATAAAAAATTGTCATTTTAGTCATTTTGTGTGTACAATTCAGTGGCATTTATTACAACCATCACCACAATTTATCCCGCCCCCCAATTTTTTTTTTCTTTTTTTTTTTTTTTTTTTTTTTTTTTGTTTGTTTGTTTTGTTTTCTGAAGCCACACCAGGAGCAGGCGAGTATCAGAGGCAGAGCTTCTGAGCTTGCCTCAAAGGCAACACTGTAAAATACCGTCCTCATCTTGAAGAACATCTCAGTCCAAGAGGGTCAAAACAGTGATTTTGCAGCGTGGTCACTTTCTTTCTTTTTTTTTTTTTAATATCCAAAATGTGTTTATTGAGATGGTTTCCCACTCATCTTGATTCAGAGTGCTTTTAGTGCTGCTTCCTCCTAAAGGAACATCCTTCTGTAAGCCTTGCTTTTCCTCCTGTAGGCTGGCAGAGGACAGTGGAGCAGCCAACACACAAAACTACCGTTTGTGCATGGCTAAAGACCGTGGTGATTTTATAGCATCCTGGGCATTTCACATCCATGAAGTAGGAATTGGGGCTCTGCACCAGGCGTTTCTTCTTGTGTTTCCTCTTCTCCTCTTCTGGGGAGGGATGAAGGAGATCCTTTGCGAGAGGCATGTTCTCGTGTGGGTAGGTTGTCACCGCCGGAAAAGCAGTGTGGTCACTTTCATTCCTGCAGCGCCTTTCCTCTAAGAACAGGCTCATGGGTAGTGGCTCCAGCTCAGATTTCTGGGAATTATTTGATTTGTCCACTGTGTTCCCAGGTGTGCACATCAGCATTAACCAGCTTCCCAGAGCTAGGTGGCTGGCTCTTTGACCCAGGGCCCAAGGCTGTCAGCAGTGGGAGTTGGTCTCTTTATTAAGTTCCATCTGAAATGCTAAGACCAATGATGGAATCACGGGCTGGTTTATTTTCCTGTCATTATTCTTGGCTTTAATTTCTTCCTGGGCCTGATCGACAGGTAGTATTGGTGAGGGAATTTCTTTTTCCCTTTTTCTGACAGCTCATAAATGTCTAGAACCGACAACGTGGATTACAGTGGCTTGCATTCCCTCAGTCTCCAGTCTTAAAATGTTTGTCCTGCGCATGTTCAGTCACACAGTGAAGTGTTGATCCCTCCTTATTATGAGCTGCTTGGGCTCCAGTCCCAATTGGTTTAGTCTGGTGCTATTAAAAATCTTGATGTGTTTAGCATATGACACTGATTCGGTGGAAACCAATACAGTAGTAATATCCTCACAATGCATTGTAATTTATAGTGCTCCCAGGGGATGACAGCCTTGGAATGCCTAACAGGGGAGAACTTATGAAAGCAGAGGTCACGTGGACTAGCCACCACCATAACCAGGCCAGAGACTAGCCGCAGCTCCTCACTCCCAGCCCCCCGTGCCACTTCTCTACTCCTCCACACAGAGCAAATAAAACAGCTATAGCTGCTGCGGCTGTAAAAACAAACAAATAAAACCCGATGTCTTTGTTGTGCTTGGGCATGAAACTGAAATTAAAAACAAGTCCAAGTTTCTTCATTTGTAGCACCATGTGCCCCGATATCCCACATTAACCTGTCACTTCTCCTGGTGGCAGGTGGGGAATAGACCGTGGCTTCCAAACTCTTCTTTCTTAAAAGCGGAAATGGAGGAGAAGACTGTTCACAGGAGAACACTGTTTGGCTAAAGTTGACCTAATAATGATATTAATATCATGACTCTTACTGGGCACCATGCTAAGTGCTCTATGTGAATTACCTCATTTACTCATCCTCATTAAAGCCCTATGAGGTAGATACTCTTGTCTCCATTTTACATTTGGAAAAAATGGAAGCTCAAAGAGGTTAAGCACCTTGTTGAGAATTATGTAGCTAGTTTCTAAGCCAGGATTTAAGCCTAGTTCTGTCCAATTAAGAGTCCATGCTTTAGTCCTCAACAACATAGTGCTGAGAGTTGAGAATACTTAAATCCAACTTTCTTTTCTTACTATGTTTTTCTTTGCCCAGAAAGGCCTGAGTGTGGACCGATGGGCAGACAGGAGGACCTCACTTGAGCCACTGGGCCCAGCTCTAGAATAGCAGATCTTTTTCTTACTTTTCTTCCTGCCCACCACCCCAGCTGCCCTGGCAAAATACTATTCATTATTAATTTTTAAGTATAAATAATCCCAGGGCTTGAGCTGGCTTTTGCTTGTGCATTCTATGAAGCAAAATAGGGACATGGTTTTGTGGCAATAAATAGGAATAGTTTCCATTTTCTAGCTAAGTATACAAATTTGAAAATTAGCCAAACCGGTTTTCTGTTAGAAAAACTCAAAGTAATTTACAGACGAAGAATTGCCAATAGGTGTGCGTCAGTCTGGGACAGAGTTCCTCCAGTTGGTGTTAATAAGCATGTTAGTGTCCTATTTTTTTTCCTACCTTCTCAGTGCTATTCATTCCCACCCCCCACAATGATTGCTGCATGTATTCATAGAGGAAAAAACTGAAGGCCCCATAACAATGATCGGAACATCAAACCAGCCTGAGAAGAACACAGCATGTCCAAGGGGGCTGAGGCTGAAGGGCAGGCCATCCCCCAGCGATTACATTCGGATTACCGACTTAATCTGCTTTGGTATTTGACCGCCAGCCTAACCACCCGAGGCTGCATTTGGAGGATATTGAGCACTTTCATCCCCAAGCACTTCACTGGCTTTATAAATGACCCACTCGATTCCCTTCGGCCTCCTCTGGGATGGGACATGGCAGCTGTTTAATAGCCACATAGCAATGTTGCAGTGTTTTAGGGCAGAAAAGAAGAATCCTGCATCCAGTTTAAGCTGCAGGGAGTATTTAGGGAAGGGGAATGTAATTATCCACATTGGAAGTGGGCCAGGGCTTGGAGCTTTGGGGAAAGAGGCCTTTAGGATGTCTACTTTCCAGCCCACCTGAAAGATGGGGCCTCCTTTCAGCAGTCTGGGACATCAGCCTGCTTCCTGCTGACTTAGGAAAAAGCCCCCAGGCACCACCTCCTTTATATATTCCCCATCAGACCCTTCACCAGGGTGGAAAGTCTCCTTTCCAGGGTCTGGCTGGGGCTCAGCTGGGAAGATATGACAGCATCCCGGGAAGCTGCCTCACACACACCAGTTTGGGTTTAACATATAATCAAATCAGAGTGACAGCAGGTGGAAACAGTCTTCTGTTGCCGCAGGAGCCGTCCTTGAGTTCAGGAACAAAGACAGGGACAAGAAAGACAAGACAAAGTGTGCATTTGTACATGTGCATTTGCACCTGTGCACTTGTGCATGGGAAAAATAAGAACTTCACCAAAATCTTTTATTGGGTCTTATCTCTAGAGGGAATGGGAAAGGAGACTTTCTTCTGCATTCTAACAAAGAATTTAATTCTCAAGATGTTTAAACAAGAAATAAAGATGAAGCAGCCAGAGGTGTCAAGTTCCCTGAGTGGTTTTTAATGTCAGAAGTAAGGAAACCAGCAGCTGACTTTCTTCCTTCTTTGAGTACTTCTTGGGAAGTTTTCTGTGTAAAACTCAAAATTTCTTGGAGTAAAAGAGTGCACAGAAAATCCTGGGGTGGTTATCGTCCCTCCAGGCCACCCTGGTGCTGTATTGTGCATTAGGACACCCAATTTAGCAAGGCCCATGACTTAACGGGGCACGTCACTTATCCAGCCCCAGGTAGTGAGGTAGTCCTCATGTTTTACTTTTTCAGATAATCAAAGCTTACCCTTTAAAGGCCAAATATAAAAAAATAAATTGAGGGCCGGGCGTGGTGGCTCAAGCCTGTAATCCCAGCACTTTGGGAGGCTGAGACGGGCGGATCACGAGGTCAGGAGATCGAGACCATCCTGGCTAACACGGTGAAACCCTGTCTCTACTAAAAAATACAAAAAACAGCTAGCCGGGCGAGGTGGCGGGCGCCTGTAGTCCCAGCTACTCGGGAGGCTGAGGCAGGAGAATGGCCTAAACCTGGGAGGCGGAGCTTGCAGTGAGCTGAGATCCGGCCACTGCACTCCAGCCTGGGCGACAGAGCAAGACTTCGTCTCAAAAAAAAAAAAAAATACAGACATTGGAGTAGATGCTTTCTAAAGGAACTTCCACCTTTAAAATCTGTGATGGTTGTGTTCTATTATGAAGTGGCACCATTGGAGTCTAAGGGTGCTTGTTTGCCCTTACACTAAATGGTCCCAAGTATTTATGTGGTTCTGACACTGCCGTCCAATGTGAGCTGTCCCCATACCATTGTCAATATGCCTGAGAAAAAAAGTAATTTCCTGCCTTATTCTACACACAGCATTTTATACCTAGTCTGAGCAAGAATCTGAGAGTGATCTTTCCTATAGTATAGAGTAGGGTACATGGATATTTTCACAATAAGCTGCTGCTCAGAGGCATTTGTCACTTCTGAGTTCGCGACTGTGACAGAGGCCCCCAGAAGGCTGCTTCCAGTGAAGTGCGGTATTAACACTGAATAGATTTGGATATACTCCTGGTCACAGTTCATTCACTTAAGAGAGAAGTATTTGTGGGGGGAAAAAAGTTGCCTATAAAGCATATTTCCAAGTTTTACACTTCCTTATTAATTTTCATTATAAACTTGGAAATGTGTTTCTAGGGAGAATTTTTGGCCCTAAGAGGTAATAAAATCACACTGCAGAATGCAGCATACCTTATAAAAGCACATATCCAAGGGAAAATTCTAATTTTACAGCACACTTTTGTGTTCAGGTTGTGTGCCTTACTTATAGCGGTAAGGGCATTTGGATTTGACACAGCTGCTCAAAAGGTCTAAAGTAAACAGCTGGCCTGCCTAGTGCCGAGAACCTGACTGTAGCTATCAACTTCTACCTGGAAGAAGACACAAACAGAAACAACTGTAACCGAGTACTGTGCACTTTTTGAGTTGTTTAGTTCCTTAAACAGCTACAGAGGCTGCTGGTCTTTAGCACCAACTGGGCTCCTCAGGCTGGAGGATACCATAGCAGGCAGCCCCCAGATTCCAAATGCAGCAGGAAGGGAAAGGAACTGGGGGATGGGAGGTCACGGCTCAGAAAAGATTCCCCTGCAGTGATGGACTGCATGGTTCCTGAAAATGAAAATCTCAGCAGGGTTTCAGGTACTGTCCATTCAACTAGTTTCTTGATTTATAATTTTCATAATATATGTGCCTTAAAATCTTATGCAAGCATCTGGGTTGTTAAGGTAAAATAGAGATGGTTATTTGCATTCTAAAAGGATTCCCTTTTACAAAAAATTCACATTAGATCTTTTATAAACAGTGCATTTAAAATATGGCATGTGCCTACGATTTTGTTTAAATGCAGCTTTGGGGCGTTTTTTTTTGTTTTGTTTTGTTTTTTTTGTTTTAAAGCAAGGTATACCAGAAATGAGTGAATTTCTACATTTGGACTTTCTGAATCATGATACAGACCTGCCCAACAGCTTTCACCCTCTTAATTCTTTTTTCCTCTGCATGTTTCTGAGGGAAAAAATGTGCCTCAACTCCTTTTTGGGATCCAGATTTTCTCCATTACCAGAAACAACCCTTTTCCTAATTTTCACTTCTTCTCTTTGCTTGAAGCCATGCCTGAGGGTTTCTTGACTCCACTTGGCTCCTCTCAGAGCTTCATTCCAGTTCCTTTTGCCTGAGCACCCATGAGATGCGCTTTGTAGGTTGTCTAATGTTGAAATGCTCTACTGAAATTTCAGAAGTTGTGAGGTCCCTCCTTAAATTAACAAAGCCGAGAGTAAAGGCCCAACACTCCCACTTTCATCTTGTGCTGGTTACCTAGTGTGGTGCCGGTGATTCGACAGAAAAGAGCAGAGACCCTCTCTTCACTCTCATCCCGATGCTTGCTTCTCTCCCCAGTGAGAAAGTGGCGTGTGAAAAGTGCCCTGGGAGCCATGGGCCAGTGGCAGCTTGAAGTAGGAGAGCCAGCGCCCCTAGGAGCAGGGAACCTGGGGCCTGAACTCATCAAGGAAAGCAATGCCAATGTACGTCCATCTGTCCAGGTGTCTTGCACGGGCTGAGGTGGGGGTGGGCTGTGGGCTGCTGGGTTTTGAGGACAGGCACCACATCTTGTTCACCTCCTCACCTCCAGTGTGCCACCTGGACACAGCAATCTATAAATGTTTGTTTGAATGTATACAGACATTTTGGCTTGATCATCCCAGGGCGGGGGCTCAGGGCCTGGAGTGTTGTAGCAATAGTAGTGTCAGAGGGCAGCAGTGGAGAAGAGCTGAGGGTCTTGTGCCCCGGGGTAGAGCTCTGATGAGGGTGGAGCCTTCCCTTCCCCAGGAACAGTCCTCGAGTTGGATTTGCTTTCTGTAGCCCATCTTCATGCGCAAGGACACCAAGAAGAGTTTCCAGTGGCGGATTCGAAACCTCCCCTATCCTAAGGATGTCTACAGTGTCTGTGTGGACCAGAAGGAGCGCTGCATCATTGTCAAAACAACCAACAAGAAGTGAGTGGCGTGGAGGGCACCCTGTGTGTATGAGCAGGCTGTAGGTGGGGTTTGATCTGGGGTTAGGATCATTATTCAGGCTGGTCCTGCAGAGAAGAAGCCCTTCTGCTTCCAGGTATTGGAAGGGCTTCCTCTCTGCAGGACCAGCCTGAATAATGTAATCAGCTCCATCAGGGAAGAGAAATTTGAATGACTGTCTAGTATAGTACCTGGCATAGACAGGAGCTCAGTAAATATTTGTTGAATGAATGAGATGATGAGGGAAATCACACGAACATTAGCTTGTGGTCTCAGGTGGTTCTGCTGAAAGGTTATTATGATATTGGTCTCCTGGCTGGATCCAGTCCTTGTTAAGGGTGGCCTGGTGACATCACTGTCAGAGCTGGCAGGGAGCCATAGCTTGGAAGGCACACCTGTCTGAAGTGGCAGTGACAGTCCTTTAAAGCAGTACTTGACAGCAGTTTAAAGCAGACTGGGCAGCAGTAAACCTAATCCCTCCCCAGACTGAGTGACAGTGGGGCAGATGCTTGGGCTGCTTGGAAATCTCTTGCATAATGCTTCAAAAGGGGTACTCAACTTCCATTTGTGGTCCCTTAGAGGGGAGGCAAACTGCAGGGGTTGAAAGGACAGAAGGTGGCCACAGTGCATTTCCATTTTGGAAATGCATTGATCTCATTTAGGTTTCTGAAGCCCTGACTGATCACAGGAGATGAGAAATGCCCTGTGTGAGGCCTGAAGGGAATGGCCCTGAAATGAATCAATCTTGACCTGGGCTAGAGAGAATAACAGTCTAGGGCCACCTCCCACAAAATAGATTTGGGCATTGAGATGGGAGGTTTTACAAGTTACCTGTCTGCAAGCTGTGAAGCCATTCAACATGCCTCATGGGGATCCCATCTCCTGCTTTACATGCAGTAATGGGGACCCAGCTCCTTGTGCATCTCCTCAGGTGATGTGGTGCCAGTCTCCCCTTCCATCTCTCTCAGGCCCACGAGGCCCACAGGGAAGCAGGGTAGCTCCCAGACTCCCCCATTGCGGCCCTGGGTGCTGCTATCCTCTTGTGACTCCCATATCCCATTGCTTTGGCAGGGTTAAGAGGACAGGGGAAAGGGTAGAGATGGATGAATTAATTTCAGGATTATTGCTGTACATGCAGCCAGCAGCCCCTGCAGTGGGCCTTGTCTATAAAGTCATAATAATAAGGGTTTGTGTTTATAAAGCACTTTGAAGCCCTCAGATAAGAGGCAGTTTATTCCTGTTATTGTTCTCATCGTTAACAGGAGTCACTGCCTAAAGTGGAATTTAGCAATTTCAGACAACAGAGAAATTGCCTGTAGGAAAACAAACTCCATGCTTCAGCAAGCGTTCCCTGGCGGAAGAGGCCTTGGGTCCAAACTGGGAACAAAAGTGCTTCTGATAGCACTTGAATCTGCAGCCCAGCACTTTGTGAAGCTGGCTGCTGCCTCTTTTTTGTCCCCCAGAGGTCACTGTCGAATACAGATATCAGACAGAAATGTGATTACCAGGGAGTGAGGAAAGAGAAGCTAGCTAGCTCACCAAAAAATTCATCTGCGGGCAGATCCTCTGGGTCCCATCTCCTGCGCACATCCAGCCATAGGTGGCGCTATTGGCCAGGAGCTCCGTGGCTAGAGGCCCACGCTAGCTCTCAAGGCAAGTGGGGGTTGTTGAATATTTTTGAAATGATGGGTGAGGCCAGGTGGGATGGGAGTGATGCCCCTGGAGGGGCAGGGCTGAGGGTTGGATTCCCATAGAGGAGAGAGGAGTGTTTCAGGGCCCACTTTGGAACCCACACTGAGCCTCTGGTCCAGTGTCCCAGCCTGGCTCATCCCTGTCCTCCTCAGGTCTCTGCTTTGGGAGGTAACCTAGACGCCGCTGAACCCTTAGCCAGATCATTCCTGAACTTAGTGGCATTTTTACCTTCTACCTGGAGGAATGTGTTTTATACCTTGACTCCCATTAATTATATAGAACTCAATGGCTATTCCTTTTTAAAAAATTAATTTGGAAGGGAGAGATTTATTTCTCATCAAGGGTTATAGCCTGCATAGACATTCTTTTTTGTTTTGTTTTGTTTTGTTTTAAGAGATGGAGTCTTGCCCTATTGCCCAGGCTAGAGTGCACTTCTTGCACAGTCATAGCTCACTGCAGCTTTGAACTCTGGGCTCAAGGGATCCTCCCACCTCATCCTCCTGAGAAGCTGGGACTGTGGTTGTATACCACCCCACCTGGCTAAGTTTAAAATTTGTTTTTGTAGAGTTGAGGGTCTCTCCATTTTGCCCAAGCTGCTCTCAAAATCCTGGGCTCAAGTGATCCTCCTACCTTGGCCTCTTGAAGTGCTGAGATTACAGGCGTGAGCCACCACACCCAGACCAGTGTGGCCTCTGGCCAGAAGCCAAAAACTCAATGGCTACTCCCTTCCACAGTGTTTAGCTTTTTAAGGATACAGTACATTTAAAATCTGTTTTCTGATCATCATGCTATCGGGAGGTGGGCAGGATCCATACTTTTATTCTTGTGTTATAGATGATTATATAAATGTATATATAAAGTCGGCATGATGAACCAGCCTGCTGAAAGGAAAGTTAGTGACCATCTCTCTTGATGCCCAGGCATCTGCACTTTCCATCACATCATGGCATTTCTCTCTGATTTGACCTCTTCCTTCACCTGGAGGTTCCATATCTGCCCCAGTTCTAATATTCTGGAATGTGGTTACTGACCAAAGCCAGAGTTTCTTTACCCATACTTGCCTTGTCTCTGAAGAGCTGGGTTGGTGACTTTACTTGAAGGAATTGATTGTAGTGTATCATGTCCTTGGCCTCACATATTAGTGAGGGCTGAATCAGGGAAGGAAAAAAGTGCTTTTCTAGGATCCCAGTGTTGAACCATCTATTCCTGATAATAACATTTGTGCAGAAAGAGGGCTCCTAGCCTCAGCCTGGAAGTTGACCGCTGTAAGTGGAATGAGCCAGGGTGCAGGAGTGAGAAGTTGTTGGGTTAAATCTGGCCTCTGTCACATATTAGCTGTAGAAGGTAGGCAAGGTTTCCCCATCTATCAGAGAACACTCAGAGCTCCTTCACAGATTTTGGGGAATTGGATGAAATCGTATATGTACAGGCCAGCACAATGGCTGGCCTGAAGCAGGTCCTCAACAGTTCTTTGGAAATTGGAATCTGAGGAGAGCTTGGCTGATTTGACATCGGTGATACTAACACTGTGGGAGATGTTAATAGGCTTCACTAGAAAAAAGGATTCTGTGGTCAAATAAGTTTAAGAAACTCTGGATTAAACAGGCTGCTCTTTGGTGGGGCCGAGAGCCTTTAGTATGTGTGTGTGATTGTGACTCTCTAGCAGGGGGTGACTGTGGGTGGGGGTTCTGGGTTTGCCTAGCGCCTTGATGTTTAAGAAGATTTGCCTGCTGCTTTTCTAAGGGCGGACTGGTTGGAGGCTTCTCTGGACCCTCTGGCAGTGTGCAGGTGTGCATGGCACCCCCTCCGAGGTATGTGAGGCATGACCTGAGTGATTGTCCACAGCAGCCCTGCTCCTGCCTTCAGCCTCCAGAGTCTCTCTCCCTCTGATGGCCTGGCCTCTGGTGTCCTTTTGGATTGGAGAAGGGCTGGAATTGGGGAGGGGATACAGTAGAGAGTGTAGAGAGGGAGGCAGTAGGTAATTCCTGAAAGAGCCAAAATGGAGTTGTCTGTGGAACAGGGAGAAGATAGGGTACAGAGTTGGCCTGTTCTGGGCCCTTTGACAATGACTTCAAGTTCATCTAGTGCAGCTCTTTTATTTGAAGAAGGAATGTGGAAACTGAGGCCCAGAAATTAAGTGACCTCTCCAGGGTCACAGGGCAGGGCCAGGAGTTCTGCGACAAGCCTTTACTTCCACATACGTCTTTTGAAGACTTTTGACATTCAGAAAGCAAGGCCATTGATGTGTTGGAGAGAGTACCCAGGGGGCCCGCAGAGTGTTTAGATTCCAGGGGAGACAACCTGTTTCATGGTTGAACATCCCCACCTCCCACCCCAATATCTGCCCCATCCTTGGACAAATGCAAATAATCTAGACCATTGTGGGCTATTACTTTGTGGTGAGAATGTGGAGACATGGAGGGGTCAGGAGATTTGGGGGATTCTCACTTTAATACGGGCTTCTCTGTTTACTAGCTTTGTGAGTTGGGCAAGATATCTAACTTTTCTGGGCCTCAGTTTCCTTTTGTTTAAAAGTGAATAATAGAAGTCACCAACCTGAGAGAGTTGTTTTGACAACTAAATGTGTTTAGAACCTGGCACAGAATAAGCATTAATTTTTTAAAATGTCATCTTTCATTGTATGGCTGAGATAGAACAGTGAAGGGAGGTAGGAATTGGGGAGAGCGGGGCATCTGCAGGAAGCCAAGGAACTATCCTGCTGTAAGGATTCAACTTTTAGCAGAAACAAAACAAGGTCTGATCAGCAGGTATATGGCCTTGTTTCTTTTTTTGAGATGGAGTCTTGCTCTGTCATCCAGGCTGGAGTGCAGTGGCACAATCTCTGCTCGCTGCAACCTCCGCCCCCTGGGTTCAAGTGATTCTCCTGCCTCAGCCTCCCAAGTAGCTGGGACTACAGGCGCCTGCCACCACACCTGGCTAAGTTTTGTATTTTAGTAGAGACAGAGTTTCACCATGTTGGCCAGGCTGGTCTTGAACTCCCGGCCTCAAGTGATCTGCCCGCCTCCCAAAGAGCTGGGATTACAGGAGTGAGCCACTGCATCTGGAGGCCTTGTTTCTTCTTCATCTTTTTCTTTTAATTTTTTGTAGAGACAGGGTCTTGCTATGTTGTCCAGGCTGGTCTTGAACTCCTGGCCTCAAGTGATCCTTCCACCTCAGCCTCCAAAAGTGCTGGGATTACAGGCATGAGCCACCATGCCCACCCTCTTCTTCATCCTTAAATCCCCAGCTCACAGCTCAAGGCCTGGGACACAGTTGATGCCCAATAAATGTCTGCTGCCTACCTACAGCTGTCTGAGGCTAAACGTTATGACTCTTCCAGAAGCACAGTGGGTCTCTCTGTTGTCCAGGTGCTGGTGAGAAAGTCAAATACAGTACCCATCATGGAAAAAAAACCCATGTCTGGGGAATGGGGGTGAGAAGGGGGTGGGCTGCCCCAGGAGGAGAAAAGGCAGATGCTCCCTACTCCCTTGATTGAGCCTGACTATCAGGCGCTTCTAAGAAGTTGTTTAACCTCAACCAATAAACTAAATCCATTACAACAGACTCAAAAACCAAGCTGAGCCTCCAGGTGCTCTGCCTTCATTCCTCTTGCCTGGAGGTAGGAGTAGTTCAAGGAAAGCAGGTGCAAGCTATGCACCTTAAGTTCCCTCTGATCCTGTCCTTGCTGTTGTGGCCAAGCCCTGGGATTCGTTTTCTGGTCCCACTGCCCCAGCCTGGGGGAATGGTTCGGCTGGGCTGCTTCCCTCCTGGTTCTGCTTTTTGTGTATCTTTGCAGGGAAGATGTTAACACTTCCTAACAAGTCTTTGTGTTCATCTAATCTCTGCTGTTTAACCTTTGACTCTCCCCTATTATCAGTGTCTGCCACCTTTGCTGGCCAGACCAAAGGCCCCAGGAAGAGCCCTCAGCCTGAGCTGGCTAGGAAGAGGATGAGGCAGGCATTCCATCCCCGGTTTGCAGGCAGATGGATCGCCTTTCCCTGGGGCAGAGCTTTGGAAAATAAAGCAACTTGCAGTGCCATTAGGATCCCCCAGCCCCCATTCCTTTTGAACTGTCAGCCTTTAAGTAAACATTCTTTTCCTGCCATGGGTCCCAGTACCTTAGTGGGGAGTGGGGAACCTGGGAGGAGAGGGGCCCCAGAGTCTCTGTTGAACGGAGGGATTTGGGCAGGGAGGACCGGGGCAGAAGTGCTGCATTGATGTCAACTCTCCGAGTCCCCAGGGCATAGGGGCTTTTGAAGTGGACTCAGGGTAGCTGTCACCACAAGGACCAGGCCCCTCTGAAGTACTAAAAGCCCCATCCTCCCCAGGCCTCTCACTTGAGTTTGTTTGTACCTGCCTGAGGTGTTTCCCTTCACAGCCCATACAACCTCTGCAGCAGAAAGTGATGCCTTGCCCAAGTGACAGGTCTGGCAGCCCCTGGCCAGATCCTAAGCCACATTTCCACGAAGTAAAATGCCAAATTGGCATATTGTTAGAGATGAAGAGGCCATTCATCGTGCTTTGGTGTAGTAAGCATCAGACCAAGGACAAGGAATCTTACTCTAATCTTGACTTCCATCCCAGCTGACAACTGGCTGTGAAACAAGGCACATTTCAGTTCCCTTTTTGGTAAGGGGGGTCAAATTTCCTGCGAAGTCTAGTTATACACATTACGAACTGGGTGTTGCTCTTTTGTTTTTGTTTTGTTTTTTTTTTTAATTAAAAGGCATCATTAATCTCTGAACCAGCACCTGGAGATGATAAGGACCATGTGTGATGTGTAAAAATGGAGGAGTGGGGACTTGGGGCCAGCCAAGTAGTCCAGAGGTCCAGCTTCCATGAAGAGTAACATGGTTTGTCCTCTCAAGGAGATTTCTCCTAGTAGATACACTTTTCCCTCTGGCCTACAAGTACAGCCAGGCTAACAAGGCCTTGAAAGGCCCCAAAAGAGGAACAGGTAGTTGAGGCCTTCAGAGGACTTCTTATGTAAATGGTAGCAATAGGGCCCCAGCTTTGGGAGACAGATCTGAATGTCCTTATTCTGTCCATTGTTAGAACACGTCCCATTTTTCTGGTGTCTCCATGAGGCATTGGGTGTAGAGGAGTCCAAGCTGCTTGAGCTATTTGTGTGTTCCAGGCTTCTTCTGCCTGTCTTAGGGAGACCCAGCTCTTGAGATGTGAGTCACTACAATCCCTGGTCTAATCATAGAATTATAACTGGGTTCTGCTCTTCTGCCACTGGACTGGACATAAGGCTTGCATTCTATGCTTTCCAGGGCCACTGAGCTCTAAAATACTGGTGTTCTAACTGGCTTGTCTTCTTCCTCTCTGCATGTGTGGAAGGTGTGGGAGAACTATTTAGAAGCTAGGCAGCAGAGGACCTGATACCCAGCTGTTAGGTCACCTTGCCGAGTGCCCCAATGGCCTCTCGGTGTCCCCACAGGTACTACAAGAAGTTCTCCATTCCTGACCTAGACAGACACCAGCTACCTCTGGATGACGCCTTGCTAAGCTTTGCCCACGCCAACTGCACCCTGATCATCTCTGTAAGATTCACCCAGACTTCTTGGACACTGCATCAGGGAGAGTCTTCCTCTTTCCCTGCCCACTTCCCATCCCATAAGAGTCCTCAGTTCTAGCCCCAAGCCCTAGGGTGTGCTTGTGGGAGAACAGGCATCTCTAAGTCAGCATAGGGGAGAGCAGGGAGGGGGCTCAGGGAGGAGCCTGACCATATAATTCACAGCTAGAAGAGGGTAGAGGATGAAGGGGAAGCGGTGGAAATTGAACTTGGGTTCTGGTCCAAGGTCTGCTCCTACTCAGGCACGTGACCTTGAGCAAATCATCAATCCTATAGGCCTCAATTTTGTCGTGCAAATAAGGGGATCAGAAGGAGTAGGGGCCCCAAGTGTGTACGGAAGGAAAAGGGACAGAGACTGAATTATTTTCTTCTTCCTGGCTCCATCCACAGTACCAGAAGCCAAAGGAGGTTGTGGTGGCTGAGTCCGAGCTACAGAAGGAACTAAAGAAGGTAAAGACAGCCCACGGCAACGATGGGGACTGCAAGACCCAGTAGTTGGCCCCTGAGCCTTATACCTCCAGCACAGGGGGTGCCATGAGACTTCAAGGCTTGGTCCTTCTTGACCACGGCAGCCTCCTATCTTCTAGGAGCTATCAAGGGTCTACAAGAACTGGGCCGTGGGGCACTCCTAGCCAATGAGTCATGGTCGTATTTCCTGAGTAAAGTCATTCTGAGCTACTTACTGCACAGGGACTGCCCTGTTGTTTACCTCTGTATGCTACCTGGCCCCAGACCCCACTGGCCTCCCTCGGGAGGGTGTGATGACATTCCCTTCTCTATCCCAGGGACCTTCAACATAAAGCTTTCCACAAAAAGGGAGAATGGGGTGGGAGCACATGGCCCTAGTAGGGCAGGGCTGGCCTTTCCCTGCAGCCTGTTTACACAAACTCACAGGAAGACCAGGCTGGAGGGAACCTGCGCTATCGTAGCTTGCAGAAGTGGCTCAGAGGAAACTCCTGAAGATACATGGGCAAGGGAAACATTTTAAAAATGCAGAAACCGGCCAGGCGCAGTGGCTCATGCCTTAATCCCAGCACTTTGGGAGGCCGAGACGGGCGGATCACCTGAGGTCAGTAGTTCGAGACCAGCCTGGCCAACATGGTGAAACCCTGTCTCTACTAAAAATACAAAAATTACTGGGCATGGTGGCGCATGCATGTAATTCCAGCTACTGAGGAGGCTGAGGCAGGAGAATCGCTTCAACCTGGGATGTGGAGGTTGCAGTAGCCAAGATCGCGCCACTGCACTCTAGCTGGGGCAACAGAGCGAGACTCCGTCTCAAAACAACAAACAAACAAAACAAAACAACAACAACAAAAACAGAAACCTTGGAAATAGAACACAGGATGTTAAGGCATTGTGGGTAAAAAGCCAGAATAAGGGTCATAATGTTGCCAAGGGTGTGTGTTGGGGTTGGGGTCACCACAGGTAACAACTGAGCTCCCAGCAGCCTGGACCCTTTCCACAGTCCCCTCTGCAAACCCACAGGTGACCCTCCACACCCCAAAGGCTAAGGAATAGGTCGTCAATGGCAACTCTTCCTGAAAAAAAGAAACCTTTGTTCTTTGGGACACAGAGCCATGAGGCTGGTCTTGTTGTTTCAGCAGCACACACAACCCTGAGCTTGGGTCTCCTGTTCCCTTCTCCTGGGGCCTTCTGGAACTCTTCAGCCAATGAGGAACCAGATCTGTGAACAATCAAGCTTTATTTTTACAAAAATGAAAATTGTAGCTTGTCTCAACAGCCAGCCTGAGGTAGGGCTGGCTCAGAACTCAGAACTGCTGGGTTCCCTCTGCTCTTTATTGGTTTCAAAGCAAAACCAGGTCACAATGCCCCAGGAATGAACCCCCGGCCCCAAGAGGTTGGTCAAGGGTGAGGTCTGGCTGGTGCCAGTGGGCTATTGGCAGCCTTACCTTTCCTTCCAGGAAGGGGCAGAAAGGAACCATCTGGGAAGGTGGGAGCACCTCACCTCACTCTGTAGGCTATCATGGCTCTAATAAGGGGTATAGGATGGGCCTCGCCAGGCCAGATCCTTGCTCTGGCCAAACAGGGACGCAAGGCCCGGTTTCAGCCGCACAAGCAGCAGATCCTGCCTCTCCAACAGGTTCCTGGGAGGGACTGCATCTCTGGTAAGCCCCAAAGCCCCAGGAGTCAGAAGCCTCTAGTGCAAGGTGCCTGAGCACTGGGGTCACAGGCCCAGGAGCACAGTGGGGCACTGGGGAGGAGATATCACTGCACCCGCCAGGCAAGAGAGGTCCCTGAGTAGCTGGTTTCCCTGGCCCAGAGGCAGGGATGGCCCTGGCGGTCATGGGTTTTGAAAATCCAGGACATGGAGGTTGTAAGAGAGCGCAGCATAGAGATGCTTGGTGGTGAGACGCAGGCAGTACACAGGGCTGCTGAGGGGGGTCGACGTCAGCGGGAAGGCCTGGAAGGGAGAGCACAGGAAGTGGTAAGAGCTTTCCAAGTGGGACAGGGGTGTGCCCTAACCCAGGATCCCCAGGCCCAGGGGAAGAGGGACATGTGCCATTGTAGGCTTCTTCCAACCCTTTCTAGGCACATCCTTGGCTACCTCACCCTCTCCCAAATGCAGCCCATAATCATGAGTCTTGGCATGCTGGAGAAGAGATGGGCAGGACACTTACGTGCAGGCAGGCCCTTTGGCGCCGGTCCCACAGCCGTACAACACCGTAGTAGGAGGAACCTGTGGCTAGCAGGTGGTTGCCATCTGTCTGCAGGCAGTACAGGGTGCTGTCATGGGGCTCCTCCCACTCCATGACACATTTCCTGTCCAGGAAGAGGAGACGCAGAAGGAGGTTCAGGGTACCCTCCACCTCTGCCCCAGCTTTCTTGGGCCTAGAGTGGCTGAGGGGAGTGTTAAGGAGCCATTCCGGGATGGAGGAGACAGAAGCTGAAATAATCAGATTCATCAAAAACCGAACTTCATGGGAGAAAGCATCTTCTGTAGAGGGCTGTCTCACCATGGCCCAGACCACAGAGCAGATTATGCCTGCACTTCTGTTTGCGTATGGCCAGCTACTTATCACTGGACTCAAGAAGGGGAGAAGTAACACAGGCCTCAAGAAAGGCTGGGACAGAATATTGAGGGACAGTACCCTGATGGCTCCGGAGGCTCTGGGAAACGCCTACCTTTGCCAGGGCCTGTTGGCTATAGTTTCCCAAGCCACTGCGACCAGGGCTGCCCAAGTGCAGGAAGTCTAAGCTTGATATGACCTTGCAGGACTCTTCCTTCCCGGCCCTGACATGGAGTCTCTGTGCCCTCTCCCATGGGCCAACCCAGGACTGGAGAAAGGACCAGGATTTGTGTAGACCCCCACCACCTGTCCTTTCTGCCCAGCACACTCACCGGACACTGGTGCGGAGGTCCCAGTAGCGAACATAGGTGTCATAGCCACAGGACAGCAGTGTGAAAGGGGACTCATACATGACATCCAGCACCCCAGCCCCTGGGGGAAAGTCACTGCCCAAGTGTGTCATCAGCTGCCCACTGGGAAGGGAAGGACAGAGTGAGGCTGCTCCACATGGGCCATACACATTCGTTCCACCTTCAGAGGGCATCAGACCTTGGGGAAATGTTCTCTTTCCTCAGCTAGAAAGAATGAGACTCAAGGAAGGGGGCTAAGGGAAGAGATGCCCAATTCCTACCCACCTCACCCCTGCTATGAGGCCTCTGCAACCAGTCCCAGGTCCCACCCCTCCCCCAGCATCCCAGGCCTCAGCAGCCCCTCCATCACACCTGCGTGCCAGCTGCCACCCACCCAGCCACTCCTCCTCAGGACGATGAATGGGGCTTGCTAAAGGGGTCGGCCCCCCTCACATACACGTACACATATACATACACACACACACACACACACACACACACACACACACACACACACACACACTTGGTTACTTTATACTTCTTGATCCTGCAGGTCATGCAGTTCTGAGCTGCCTGAGTCCAATGCCTTAATTCCTGCCTGTAATCTGGGGCTCAAACCTCATTGGGGATAAAGACCACACAAAGGGAGAAGGGGAGTCCCAGGAGATGTTAAAACAAGTAAACACCTTTGTGTTTGGGGAGAGAAATCGCTGAGAAAGCAGCTTAGCGAGCTGTCCCTGGTGTTCCTGGCCTAGCTGGCCCCCAGCCCGGGGCTAGCACGCCTCTGTGATCACAGCCCCCAGCCTGCGGGACTCCAGCCTGCTCCCCCCACCCTCACCCCACCCGGTGGCCGAGAGCAGATTACTGAGAAGAACAATTTCTTTGTGACTGTGTAATTCCCTCCGTGACCGCGGCAGTGGGCAGACCCTTTGCCCTGATGCCAGACCCCTAGCAACCATGTAGGGGGGCTTCCTGTCCCTAGCAACTACCCCTCAACATCAAGTGCACCCGCTAATCCCTGCGGCCAGGGGATGGGTAGAAGTATTGAGTTTCTGCAGAATGACTGGGGGGAATGAAGGAAAAGGGGCGCCCTCCAGGCCTGATGCCTCAGCTTCCTTTACCCATGAGACGCTGGGCTCTCCCATGCCATGACAGGAGAAATAAGGCCATGGACACTTCAAAGGGATGTCCAGGTAAGAGGCCCTGGCATGGAGTGAAGGGACTTCATGGCTCACCAGCGCAGCTTTGGTCCAAGCAGCATGTCAGCAAAGGGCTTGAGGCAGACAAGGCAGCCAGCCACACGTCTGAATGCAGATGTCAGCTCTCATCCTTCCACCTCATTCAGACCCTGACCCACAACCTCCCTTCTCCCTGACAGAGCTGCCATCTTCCCTTAAGGCCGAAGTAATCAAAGGAGGAGACTGGGGGTTCCTTTCTGCCCCTTCCACCTTTCCCCCTTTGAGCCCTGGGCAGTGAGCCCTGGCCAGGAGCACTGCTGCTGCCAGTGGGGAATTAATCCCCAAGTCAGCACCCCTGCCCCCAGCCTCCTTCTCAGGGAAGTTCTGGTCTTCGTCTCAGTAGCCCAGAGCTGGGCCTGCGGGGAGAAGATGAGAAGCCTCTGTTGGGGGGCTCCTGAGAGGGATCAGGGAGAAGGCCTTCTCCCCAGATCAGCATCCTTTAGAGACTACTAACCTTGGCTCCCAGAGAAGCCCTGCCTTCCCAGATGGCCACCAGCCAAGATTCAGCCACCCTGGGCAGGCCAGAGCCCTATAGGGGAGTCAGTCTCTCTCTCACAGGTATACTGGGTGCATGCTGGGTAGGGGCTGTTTGGCTCCACAGTTCTCCTCCCTCTTCCAGATTTGGGGGCCCTGCCCCCTCCATTAGTGAGGCCTTAAGGAATGACTGAGGAGCTCTCCCCTTTAATCTATAGAAGTAATTTCATGTTTGTTTGAAATAGAAGATGAAAGGCAGTGGGGGTTGGGAGGACTGAAGCCCAGCATGGCTCTACCTGCCCACCCTGGTCCCTGGGTTCAGAGGGAAGGAGAGCTGGGCACTCATGGGGCTGCACAGGGACAGCAGTATAAGAGGCCCACCCAGACTGGGCTGCCAACCTGGGCCCCTACTCCAGCATTGATGCCACCACTGGAAAATGTCATGGCCATAAGTATCTGCGGTAAGAAATACAGGACAGCCCAAAGGGTCCCTACCCTCAGGGGGAGACCCAAGGGCCCAAGTGAGCACCAGGCCCTGGGGGCCAACACAAGTCCTGAGAGCCCCTGGTCTGCCCACACAGCCTGGCCAGGAGCTGAGAAGTTTCTTTCTGCTGCGCTGTTCTCTAGTTCTCTAAAATGGCCACACACACTTTAAATGGGCCAATAAAAAGATACAATTTATTTTGCCCTGGGCCCAGGACCCTCAAGGCTCTGTTGTGTGGTGCCCGTGAGGTTAAGTTCAGAGCATAAACTGACACACCAGCCTCTGGGAAAAGGCCCATCTCTTCAAATAGCAACCCAGCAGTGCCACAGGAGCCCTGCTGGGGCTTTGATTTGGGAAAACAAACAGAAATGGCACCGTGGGCCCTTCTCGGCCCCCACCCCAAGACCTATTTAACTAGCAAACTCTAGCTCAACTGCTCTGGTAGAGAGATTGGCCCGACAATAGCCCCAAACTTTGGGGGAAAGGGGGACAAAACAAGCTGTCTGTCTCCTCATCCCCTCCTCCTGGGCTCCTTTTCTTACTGCAAGTGTGTTCTTGTAAAAACGATTAGATTGCAATTTGTATAACGTGGTGACCCCCCAAATTCAGACATTTCACCCCTTTTCTCTGGAAAGAATGTTAAGAATGCTTCTCGGCCTCTCACTGTGGGGGGCGAGGGGGGGAGTGCAGAGCCTTGGCTGTTGCACAGCTTGTGTGGGAACAGGGCTGCTGGGCCCAGAGCCCTGGGCCAAGACGGGAGCAAGGGCCTGCCTGTCACTATAGAGGGCCAGACAAAAAGTCCATTCCCTTCCAACTCCCATGGACAAAGCCCAGGCCTCCAGGAGCCACTAAGTGCTGGGGGCCTCCACACCCCAGCCTCCCCCAAGCCAAGTCCAGCAATTCTCTCTTGACCCAGGGAAACATAAAGACAGATGGGGCCGCCCGTGTGAGCTTGATGAATGAGACGCAGGCTGAGGAGGGGCAGCCTGAGGGAGACCTGTTTCCTTGGCTCTGGCCGTGTGCAGGCTACTCATGGGAACCCCACTACCTGGACAGGAAGAAGCAAGCAGAGTGTGGCCATACCCCTGAGAGGTCAGGGCCCCCTGGCCCAAACTATCCTGCTGCCCAGGTGACTCTACTGCAGCTGGAGGGAGAGAGAGAACTTCCTGCCAGTCAGAGAGGAGGGACATTTACATGAAACGCTGACACCCATCACCATCTTTGTGGGGGGCAGCTAACTGGTGGTAGGGGCTGGCCCTAAAGACCTGGGTGGCCCACCAGGGACAGGCCCTGAGTGCTAAGCTGGACTGGGCACAGGGGGCAGTCCCTGGCACCTTACCCCTGCCCAACAAGTCTGCAGAGCTAGGAAGCCTGGTGCCCTGCTGTACTTCTCCCAGCCTCCCCTACAGCCGCCTATACTAGAGCATTCCTGAGTCACTACCTCCTCCACCTCCCAGCCCACAGCTCAGCATGTCTGCGGCTCCCACACCATTTTTCAGTCATTTTTAACATACTGGGTTCCTGATGGTGTTCTCTGGAGACCCTATGGATGCTCATTCCTGCATCTGTTTGGGTCTGTGCTTACCTGTGCACCTGTCTGCCATGTGCTACCTTGAAATGCAATAATGGCTTTTGGAGAGAGAGAGAGAGGATGGAAGGGTGACAAAGAGTTGACCTTCTTCCATCTCTGCTGCCTGGGGGGCAGATGGCTTGAAGGTATAAGCTGGGCCCAACATGGTTGCAAAGAGAATGGGAAGTTTTTCCTCCCTTCTATCTCCTCCTTTCTTCAGTCGAGCATCTTCTGTATACAAAGCATTGTGCTTAATGGAAGCTACAGAGAGATGTAAGCTGTGACTATCAAAGAGACTTTGTCCCTGCCTTCAAGGAGTATTCAATCCAGGGAGAGAAAGAAGTCTGCAACATGTATCCAACTAACAAATCAAAGTGTGAGTTGGTAGGTACCACAGAGAACAAAGAAAATTCTACAAGGGGGCAGCTAAGAAAAGCGAGCATTTCTGGCTGGGGGTGTTGACTGATTTTTCACTGAGAGACAGGACTGTCATAGGCAATGACAAGATACGGAGATGGCCCAGGTGGCAGGAAGAGCAACAACAAAGGTGCAGCGCTAGGGCAACCAGGCTGTTTTGGCAGCAGCTGGCAATCTGGTTTGGTTGGAGGCTTGGGAGTGTGCTGGCAGGGTCCGGCCTCCAGGCCACAGTGGGCCTTAAGGTGCACATCCCTCACCTGGCACGAATTCCGTGAGTGGCAGACAGCCATGAAGTTTTTGAACAGTGATTGTCCTAGTTCAGGCCCCAATTGTAGATAAGGAAACTGAGAGTCACATACGAAAAGTGACACTGTCATATAGCAAGGAAGAGCAGAGCCTGAATCCATGATAAAGGCAGAGCTCCTGGAAATCCCGTCTGGTAGCAGCTTTCAGGATGACGGGAACAGAGGGAAGTAGGCTGAAGGGCCTATTCTCTTTGTCTGCTGGAGCCAGATGAGACGGCTGCAAAGGTTACCTGGTGGCAGAGTAGCCACCGCAGCAACAGCTCACATATCCTGAGTCCATACTGTGTACCAGGCAACATGCTGAGTGTTTTATTCGTATCAGCCCATTTAATCCTCGCAACAGGCTTTGGAGGTAAGTTTCTTAACCCCATTTTACAGATGAGAAAATGAAGTAACGCACCCAGTAAATCTTAGATCAGGTCTATATGCTCCAGGGTGCTGGCACTCCCCGCCTTCACAGACAATGCAGCCACTCCATCACTGGCCCCTCAACATTCTCTATTACAGTTGCACAACTGGACTTGCCCCAAGAGTTACCCAGGGCCACCTCCAGCCCTTTCCAGCTCTTTGCAGGCCTTTCCATCTCACAGATGCCCAGAGGCTTGCCCTCTGGTGGGGGTAGTGAGAGAATCAAGGGGACAGATAGGTTCTAAACGTTAACAATGAGTAGCTACGGAAGCTTTGCTTGCCTCGGCCCCATCAGGTGAGAAGGAAGGAAGGGCCTTCTCAAGCATACAGCCTCTCATATGCATGTGTCTGTGTGCACGCACCCCCAGCACCCGCCCGCGCACATGTGTTCAGACACAATGGCTCAAAGGCCAGGCAGCCCACTTTGTACTGCTAACAAGGGGGCCATAATTACAGGAAGGGGCAGCCGGGCAGATAAAAGGATACAAAATTTCAACATCTGTTGCCATAAAGGGATAAGGAGAAGTGAAACGCAAAGTATCAGTTTGGTGTCAGCAGGCAGAGAGCCAATTTCAAAGAGTTCAGGGGGACAGAGGAGACAAGAAAGAAAAAGTTATGGGGGGAGAAAGAAAGAGAAAGAAATTACAGGGTTCCTTAAAGAGGTAAAGAAAAAAGAATGAAAAAAAGCTGTCAGTAATGCTTTCAAAGGAGAAGGGAGGTACTTTAAAGAGGGGCAGTTCCCGTAATCACCCTGACTGTGGGCCAGGCCCCTGCACAGGGTGGGGGCAGAGCGCCGGGGCAGAGACAAAGCCACACCTGGGCAGGAGGGGCACTAACAGTGCCCTCAGAGCAGCCCAGCCTGTGTGCAGGACACAGCTTCCTTCTCCAGACAGAAAGGGCTCCAGCCAAGTGTCCCTTACCATTCCAAATGTCATCAGATGCCCTGACACTCATATCCTGTGCTCAGTTCAGGATACCAAGGCCAGTTCCCAGCTCAGAGAGGGAGTTCTACCAGGCCACAGCCATGGCTGACCAGGTGGCCCTTATCAGTGCTCCAACACTGTTCAGTGGAAAGGGCCACCAACTCCAGCAATAGGGGTCAGGATCAAGGAGAGCTTCGTGGTGGAGGTGCTGTTTATGCTGAAGAGTGAGCAGGGTTTCATTAGGCACAGAGGGGGTATTCCGGGCATGGGGTTGGCTTGAACCCTGGCTCAGAGGGGAAAAACCTAGGGCGTCTGTTAGGATGGGTGAGAAGCATATTCTGCCCCTGCCTTTGTTGAAAAAAGGGGAACTTGGGAGCTTTGAGGTGGAAGTGGAGGTGTAACAGGGGACCAGGGATGACCCTGGCCCAAAGGGGAAGGGGAATCAGTGGGATGTGTGCAGGGCTTGCCACACACACAGGGCAGCACAGGGCCTGGCCAAAGACTCAATACCCTAGGAGCAGCCAGGTCACCAACCACCTCCCTATCCCCTTCCCCACCCCACAATCTCAGCGGGGCTTAGGGCTGTGGCTGTGGTTGGACCTACTATGACACCTTCAGGTCTGGGATTAAAGGGCTCTCCATCCTGAAGCCCACCTGCCCACAGGCTATCAGGGGCCCAGCTGTGCCCTGTGCTCAGGGCACCAGTGCTAGGTCCATCTTAATGCCCCTTGGCAGAAAAAAATAAAACCCACAGCAAGAGTAAGCCCATGGGGGAAGGGGGCATGTGTGATGTCAGGCCAGTCAGACCCACTTGGGCCTTCCAGCCACCAGGAGCTGGGCCCCACACAGTCAACACATGGCACCTTCCCTGGGGCCTAGCCAAGGAAGGGTCCTGCTCAAACATAGAGGACACAAGATGAGCCTCAATTCCTCCAAACCCCAGGCTCGGGCAGGATGGCTTTGGCACAGTTCCCCAGGGTCTGATAGGATCATAGGGCCTAGCTAGGAATACTTCAGTGGTTGGTCAGTCAAGATGAAGGTACAGGAATTCCTGGCACCTGGGAGTTAGGGAATGGGCTTGAAGACCACCTACCATCAGAAGCAGGAATATTCTGGCACTTTGAGGTTGGGTGAAGGACTCTTTCTCGTTTAGATAGTAATCCCCTGTCCCTGGGCCTAACCCCATGGTGCCTGGCTCCAGAAGACAGAAAGGCAGAAAAAGAGGAAGGGAGAGGGGGACAGCCAAGTTCCTTGCCACTTAGGCAATGGCTGTGTGCCTGTGACTGCCTTCTGACCTGTGTGCTTTAGTCAGCAACTCCCCCTCCATCCCTGTTCCAGCCCAGCCTGCAAGGAGAACAGTCTCTAGAGGTCTTGATGGAATGAGGGGCTGAGGGAACAATGGTGACCCTGAAAGTGGTACAGGTTCTGTGAGAAGCAGCATTGGCTGCCTGAGGGTGAGCAGCTGAGAGACACACATAGACGTGGGTGATGGCTCCCGATGGCAGCGCTGGTGCCCAGCAGGTGGCTACAGCTTTGAGTGTGTCCCAGCCCCCACCATCATCCAGGGTATAGCAATGCTTAGGGCAAACTGCCCCTCCAGTACTCCCCGCTCTCTACCCAAGCCCCAGCACATACATAAAAGAGAAAATCCAGGCACTCCTCAAGTTTCAGCGGTGACAGGTTAAAAGCAAAGAATCCATCCAGCACCGCTCACCACCCAGCCCCAAGTCCTACCGGCAATGCTGCTCCACCTCTCAGATTGGCCTGTCAGTCAGGCTTTGGTGTTATTGAAAGATCAAACTTTGTCCTGCCTGTTCATTACCTTAATCCTATTTTCTACATGGCTTTATTATCTACTTGGGTTTCTCTGGGAAAGACAGCTCTAGAGAGTCATCCTGTACATCCATTTCCTCCCACCAAAAGCAAATGCCTCCACCAGGGCATCTTTCCTCAATCACTGTACCACTTGGTCCTCCAAGCTTCTCTGGGGACAGGACAGATGTTTAAACAAAGCCTGGTTCCTCCCAGTAGATGAACCTGGGGCTGGATAGAAGGCACTGCTAAGTGGTGCCCAGGGCAGCCCTGCCACAAGCAGCAGAGCCCAGAGGCTGGCCAGAGGGGGCAAGGCTGTTTCTTCTCAGGCTCCAGTAAGAACTGAGGCCACAGCTGTTTGTTTGGTTTGTTTTGTTTTTAATTTTTTTGGTAAGAAACAAGGTCTCACCATATTGCCCAGGCTACTTTCAAACTCCTTAGCTCAAGCAGTCCTACTGCCTCAGTCTCTCAGAGTGCTGGGATTCCAGGCATGAGCTTGTTGCTGTCTCATACCCATTCTCATTAGGGTCCAATCTGGTTTCAATAAAGACCCAGTGTTTGGGGTTGGTGAGATCTAGGGGTTTCGTAAGAGAATAACAGTCAAAGAAATGGTGCCTTAGAACTCCATCCTGACCATAAATCTGCATAGAAGAGTACCCTCCACCAAGGCAACCATAGGCAGAAGAGGCCATTCAAAGATTACCCAACCTTTGAGATGATGCTGGGCCACAGTGGTGTACCCAGCCCACCACCCGGCTTGTGTGTCATCCTGGGCCCAGGCAGGTGATGATGCCAAACACAAGGCCCAGCTATGTAACCAAGTAAAAACTTTCATCAGAATGCCCATCTTGGTGACCCACGGCCCACTGTCAAGAGCGTTCCCTGTGCCAGGAGGTCAGCAGGTTCACCTCCTCGTCCACTAGTCATTAAGACATGGATATTTTGGCCGGGTGCGGTGGCTCAAGCCTGTAATCCCAGCACTTTGGGAGGCCGAGACGGGTGGATCACGAGGTCAGGAGTTTGAGACCATCCTGGCTAACACGGTGAAACCCCGTCTCTACTAAAAAATACAAAAAACTAGCCAGGCGAGGTGGCTGGCGCCTGTAGTCCCAGCTACTCGGGAGGCTGAGGCAAGAGAATGGCATAAACCCGGGAGGCAGAGCTTGCAGTGAGCTGAGATCCGGCCACTGCACTCCAGCCCGGGCAACAGAGCAAGACTCTGTCTCCAAAAAAAAAAAAAAAAAAAAAAAAAAGACATGGATATTTTGAGAATTAAAAGCCTCCACAAGCCAGGCACCTATAATCCCAGCACTTTGGGAGGCCAAGGTGGGAGGATCACTTGAGTCAACGCGTTCGAGACCAGCCTGGGCAACATAACGAGACTTTGTCTCTACAAAAAAGTTTAAAAATTAGCTAAGTATAGTGGTGCATGTCTGTAGTCCTAGCTACTTGGGAGGCTAAGGCAGAAGGACCATTTGAGCCCAGGAGTTCAAGGCTGCAGTGAGCCGTGATGATGCTACTGCACTCCAGCCTGGGTGACAGAGCAAGTCCCTGTCTCTCAAGAAAAAAAGAAGCCTCCACAAACTCCGAGGTACTAGTTTGGATGGGGAGGAAGAGCAGGAAAGGGACAGCTTGCATTCGTTGAATGCCTCCAAGGTGACAGGCACTGTATGGGACACTTTTTCACAATAATTTTGTTCATACCAGTTCTGTTAGGTAGGGATAACTAATTTCCACTTTACAAATGAGGAAACTGAAGTCCAGAGGGCCCCAGATCACAGCAAGAGGCACAGTAGTTCTGGAAGCCAGGTCTGTTTGGCCACACAGCCAGTTCTCCCTCCCGAGCTCCTCACAGCCTCCCATCACACTGGCCCTGGCACCAGGGGAGGGGCTGCCTCTACCCCAGCCCCATTCAGAAGAAAGGAGGGCCTGTGGCGGGAGTTTGGCAGGGTGAGCTCATGGGGAACAAGTTTCACAGACTGTAGGAGCTCCAATATCCCAGGGGCTAAAGCACAAAGCAGTCCTGGGAAGTTTCAGTTAGGCTAGCAACAGTGGGGTATGACTATTGGCTTTATTAACAAAAGCAGAAGATTTAAAATGAAGGAGGTGCCAGCATCTGCTACTCATCAGACCACACCTGGTCTGTCCAGTAATCAGTTATGAACATGCCATTTCAAGAAGGATAAAACGAGATAAATTAGAGAAACTTTCAGGTGAGAATGGTCCTGAAACCAATGTGAGACCAACACTATAGGTCACCTATCTAGACATTCCTCATATTCTTTCTAGCCAAGCAAACCCAGCTTCTATGCCATCCCTCCCTGCACCTGCTGCTGCTAATGTGTAGGGGCAGGGGTGGAAGCTGAGTTCTTCCCTTGGCCCAGGAAGTGAATCTTGACTGGTCATTCCATTCCCCTTGCCAGGGTTTGGTTTAGGGCGAGTACTGGAATACAATTTTGACTATTAGATATGAGGAAAAGTCTGCTTGAAAAATTCCTAAGAAAGGCTTCCTCATCTTAAAAAGGGGCCCCAGACAGGGACATATGCTATTCCTATTTCCCTCTGAGTGTTGCCTTGCAAGCTCGTGGAGCAGCTCTAAACAAGCTTGAGAGCAAAAGCCACCTTGACCAGGGTAGCAAAGCAGAAAGTGAGAGAATCTGGGCCCTCATGATCTCATGGAGCTACTGAACCATCAACCCTGGAACCCGTCCAACTTCTGGGTTCCTTGTCATCTAAGAGAGTGATAATCCCATTGTTGTTTGAGCCACTTTGTGTTTTGGTTTTTGTTTTTGGAAACAGTCTCACTCTGTCACCCAGGCTGGAGTGCTGTGGCAGGTGAGCCACTGCGCCGGGCCTATTTGAGCCACTTTGAATTAGGTCTTCATTGCAGCCAAAGGCTATGGCTAACTTATCTAGTATGTTAATGAGGAACAACTGAAGGACCTAGAACTTGTGGCCTGAAGAAGAGGAGGCCCTGGAAGAGCAGAACCAAGGTTTTCAGATATTTAAAGGTCTGTTCTTCAGGAGAGAGGTTCAACTTGCTTGTCTCTTGTCCAGGATCACAGCTTCAGGGAGCAAATCAATCCATGATAAAGGGTGGGCATTCTCACTCACAGAGCTACCGAAAGACGGAATGGTTGTTTGGGGAAGTAGGGAGTTTCCCATCCCTGTTCTTGGATGACTATCTAAAGAGAATGTTGAAGGAAAACACCATGATTCATTGATTAAAATATCTCGTGTTGTTTTAAAAATTTTGGAAAGACTGACTATAGAATGGATTTTTCAAAAAACAACAACAAAAAAAGCTATAGCTACTGCTTTCCTAGGGAGATGGAGAAAACTGGAGAAGACAAAACTCAGCGACTGAGGAAGCGGGTGAGAAGAGCATCCTCACTAGTGCTGCCAATTGTGGCATTTAAGACACAGACTCTGGGGCCTCGGACGAGGTGAAGAGTTCTTAGACTTGACACCAAAGGCACAGTCAATGAAAGTCAATAATTTAGATTCCATCACAATTTTAAACATTTGCTCCTCAAAAGACCCTGTTAAGAGGATAAAAAGACAAGCAGCCGGGCACAGTTGCTCACGCCTGTAATCCCAGCACTTTGGGAGGCGGAGGCGGGCGGATCACAAGGTCAGGAGATGGAGACCATCCTGGCTAACACAGTGAAACCCCGTCTCTACTAAAAAATACAAAAAATTAGCCGGGCGTGGTGGTGGGCGCCTGTAGTCCCAGCTACTTGGGAGTCTGAGACAAGAGAATGGCGTGAACTCGGGAGGCAGAGCTTGCAGTGAGCCAAGATCGCACCACTGCACTCCAGCCTGGGCAACAGAGTGAGACTTCATCTCAAAAAAAAAGACAAGCTACAGATTGGGAGTAGATATTTGCAAATCACATATTTGACAAAGGACTAATATCTAGAATACAGAAAGAACTGTCAAAACTCAATGGTAAAACAAAACAAAACAAAACAAAAATTGCTTGCCTCGGCAGCACATGTACCGAAATGGAAATGACACAGAGAAGACTGGCATGGCTCTTGTGCAAGAATGACATGCAAATTCATGAAGTGTTCCATTAAAAGAAAACAATCCAGCAGGCAAAAGACATGAACAGACGTTTCACCAAAGAGAATATTCATATATGAAATATATGGCAAATAAACACGTGACAATATATTCAACATCATTAGCTATTAGGGAAATTCAAATTAAAACATGATGAAATATAACATCATAGTTTAAAAATAGTGAATCCAGGCATCATGGCTCACACCTGTAATGGTTTAAAAATAGTGAATCCAGGCATCATGGCGCATGCCTGTAATCCTAGCACTTTGAGAGGCCTAAGCAGACGGATCGCTTGAGCCCAGGGCTAGCCTGGGCACAATGGCAAACCCATCTCTTCAAAAAACCCACAAAAAATTAGCTGGGCATGGTAGTACAGCTGCTAGGGAGGCTGAGATGGGAGGATTGCTTGAGGCCAGAAGTTCAAGACCAGCCTGGGCAATATAATAACCTGTATCTCTAAAAAAATAATAATAAATACAGATTTTAAAAAAGAAAAAAAGGCCGGGCGCGGTGGCTCAAGCCTGTGGTCTCACCTTTTGGCGAGGCCGAGGACGGTTTTTTGCGGATCACTGAGGTCAGGAAGATCGGATAGACCCATCCTGGACCTGTACTATGTTCGGTGACAACCCCCTGCTTCGTCATACTAAAAACAGTTTACAAAGAAGTCTAGGCTCCGGGCTGGATGGTGGTAGGTGGCGGCGCGCCGTTGAGTCCAGCTACCTCAGGAGGGCTGAGGCAGGGAAGGAATGCATAAACGCCGGGGGAGGCCGGTAGCTTGCAGTGAGCTGAGATCCGGCCGCACTGCCACTCCCAGCACCGGGGCCGGACAGAGAGCGAGACCCATCTCACATAACTCAAAAATAAAATAAAATAAAATAAAAAAATAAAAAAATAAAATAAAAAGAAAAAAGAAAAAAAATAGTGAAATACCAAATGCTGGTGAGGATGTGAAGAAATTAGATCTCTCATACATTGGTGGTGGGAATGTAAAACAATAAAGATACTCCAAAAAATAGCTTGGCAGGTAAAAACTAAGCATACACTTACCAAACAACTCAGCATTTGTACTCCTTGGCATTTATCCCAGAGAAATGAAAATATATGCCCACACAAAAACCTGTACGCATCGTACTAGCTTTAGTTGCAATAGTCAAAAAATTGAAAACAGCCCAAACGTCCTTCAATGGGGAAAAGAAACTTTGGTATATCCATACCACGGAATACTACTTAGCAATAAAGAGGAATGCACTACTGATATATGCAACAACATCTGTGAGTCTCAAGGGAATTACGCTGAGTTTTTAAAAAGCCAGTTTCAAAAAGTGACATACTGTATGATTCCATTTATATAACATTTTCAAAATGACAAAATTATAGAGATGGAGAACACATAAGAAGTTGCCAGGAATCAGGGACAATGGGAAGAGTAGGAGGGGAGAAGGATGGGTGTGACTACCAAGGAGTATATGAGGAATCTTTGTGCTGATGGAACAAAGAGTTCTGTACCTGGATTGTGGTGATGGTTATCTGAATCTACACATGATAAAATTGCAAAGGACTAGACACACACAGACATAGACCTACACACACACACACACAGACACACACAGAGTACAATCTGAATAAAGGTCCATGGATGGTACCAGGGTCAATTTTCTGGTTTGATTATTATATTATATATTATGTAAGATGTTACACAAACACCTTTCCATCTTATTTTTGTAACTTCATGTGAATCTATAATTATTTCAAAATTAAAAGTCAAAAAAAAAAAAACCAGAATGGCAGATAATCAGATGGGAACATGTCAAGCCTGCCAAAGCAGAGAATTGTGAATAAAACCTGGATGTATTTTCACTGTTATGTATAATTCTTTTTATAGGTCTGTAGGCCACCTTCAAATTTTATTTTAGCAAAATCATCTCTGGGGATAGACGGGATTTTATATAGCCACATAGGCACACCTCAGAGAAAGAGTATCATAAATCCAAATTGTTGTTGTTATCATAAATTCTGCATGAAACTATTTACCTATTATAAATTACTTCAACAGTCTTCTCCAGCTAACCCCGAATGATTCCATGTGAGAAGGCACCACAGCAGAGGCCTCCTACTACACCACTTTCCAGCCTTCTCCTGGACTACTCAGCCAACCGAGGCAGAGGCTGGCTCGGCAAGCTTTCCTTCACCTCCTGGGCTGGAAGCCAGGGTGGGCTCAGGAATCTCTTACCTGTTGAGGTCCCAGATTCTCAGGGGTGAGAAGTGCCCGCAACAAGCTGTCCCTGTCACAAAAGAGCTGCCAAACAAAAGGAGAGCAGAATCAGATCTGGCTTGTCAGAACCTGCGGTGGAAATGGCTAACAATGGGAAATGCCGTGTTCATTCCCAAGGGGATTGTGGGTTAAGCCAGAATGAGAGAAGTGGCCTAGGGAGCCATCACAGGAGCTATGGGAAGACATCTGGGAGCACTGTAAGGGGTGTAGCCCCGCAGAGGTGCCTGGCCAGAAGACCCACGAGCTCAGCCACAGCTGGGCCTGCTGCACAGACTAGGTTGAGTGGTCCTTGTGCACCATAAAAACAGATCTCTAGATTTGACAAGTTTGAGCCCAAGGGAGAGCAAGCCTGTCGGGCTCCTGTTTAGGAACCCCAAGAGCACAACAGCAGGGCACAGAAAAGGGCTCCAAGGAACAGGCTGCTGGGGCTGGAAGGTGATGCCCCTGGTCAGAAGTAGGGACAACTGAGGGGCATTCCTGAAGGTTTTAAGAGCTGGGGGAATCTGGTAATGTGGTATAAGCACAAGGCAGGTATAAAGGCACCAAAATGAGAAAAGGAAAAAATATGAAAGGTGAGTGAATCCCTTGGATGGGTATATGCTAGTACATAGGTGGGGCGGAGTGGGGAATGACAGGGGCCAGGCAGCCAGGGCTTCTGGAGGGTGGAATGGGAGTCCGCCAGAGTCCTCTGAGGCCAATAACGAACAACGCCAAGAGGCACATGAGAAGGAGCAGGCTGACCCTGTTGCCCAGAGTGTCCCTTAGAGCCCTAAAAACCTCAACATATACAATCTGCAGAGTCTCACTTTAAATGGAGGCACAAGCCTGGTGTAAAGGATCCATGCAGTGGGCCAGGCTGGCTGTAGCGCTGGCCTAGAACTTGAACCTATGAGCCAGACAATTCTTGTTAGAGGATTTGGTAGGGTGGAGAGGGGAAGCCTTCAGGAAACCTGGGCTTAAAACTTAAACAGCAAGCAAGCAAATTGAAAAGAGTGGTGTCAGGAGCCCTGGGGCAGGAATGGGCCATGTCCCTACATGTCTTTCATGGGGGGAAGGAAGACTGGACATACTAATAACACATTAGCAATGTGGGGGCAACAGCCCATCCGCTGTGGCCCAGCCCAGCACCTGTGGCTCTCTGATCCCAAGCATGTCAGTGAGGAGATAGATTTCCACAGAGAGGGCCATGGAGAAGCCAGTGGCTTTGGCTGGGGGGGAGGCTGGCCTGCCAGTTGCTGATGGGGGAGATGTTAGGGCAGGCACTGGCCAAACCACTGATTTACAATCAAAATTGCAGGGCAGTTATCTGCTCTTCAGCCCTAGGCTGATAAAAAGGCCATACGAGCTATCCTGGGGCTTTCATGACTCAAGCCAAGACTTCCTCCAGGGACATGCCCCATCATCCTAGCTTCTTCAAGGCTGCCAGCAGCCACAAAAACTATAGAGTGGGAGTGCCAAAACAGCCACTGTGCCATGCCGCAAGTGACTGCCAGCCTGGGAAGCAGCCAGTGGACACTGAAGAACCAAACTACAAAGTCAGAAGGTGTTGCCCTCTCCTCCCTCCCCCAACATTTTTCTCTTTAGGGTAATCCATTAATAACTGGTAAAGCCAATTACCTTGGGCTGGAAACATAATAGCCACTTGGAAATCATTCGAGCAGGCAATTGGACTATCCAGACTTGAGGAGTGGGGGCCAGGTGAAGGGCGCCAGCACAGACACAGGCATCTTTTTTTTTTTTGAAAGGAGTCTCCCTCTGTCACCAGGCTGGAGTGCAGTGGTGCAATCTTGGCTCACTGCAACCTCCACTTCCTGGGTTCAAACAATTCCCCTGCCTCAGCCTCCTGAGTTGCTGGGGCTACGGGCATGCCCCACCACACCCAGCTAATTTTTGTATTTTTAGTAGAGACGGGGTTTCACCATGTTGGCCAGGCTGGTCTCAGTTTCTTGACCTCGTGATCCGCCCACCTCGGCCTCCCAAAGTGCTGTGATTACAGGCGTGAGCCACCGCGCCTGGTCAGGCATCTCTTAAGGCCTATGGCAGGGCCTCTGACTGGCCACAGGCCTAAATTAGCATCAAGGTAAGTCAATAGAGAGGGGAGCAACATGGAACTTTAATCTTGCTGGAGATCAGAGCTGTGGGAGTGGCAGGGATGAGGGTGGGGTGGGGATGCAAACCCCCTTCCCAGGGACTCCTATCCCCCTCTATTCTGGCCCACCAACATCTGGCCCTGATCATCTGCCGCCAGGAGGAGTGCACCTCACCTTCATACCCTGTACAGGGCCTTTTTTTTTTTTTTTTAAATAGAGACAGGGGTCTCTCTATGTTGCCCAGGCTGGTCTTGAACTCCTGGGCTCAAGTTGATCCACCTGTCTCAGCCTCCCGAATTGCTAGGATTATAGGTGTGAACCACTGGCGCCCAGCCTCCTGTGAAGCGCTTTCTTAATTGCCTAGATGTGACATCTATAAATGTTTCTTTCCAAAAGCTGCCTTTTTCTCTCGCCTAACCACTGTGATCAAGAAGGAAAAGAGGGAGAGAAAGTAGAATGTCTTCCCGGCACTTAGGAGGACTTAAAGAGTTTAATCAAATTTAACACTCAGTAAAAAACCATCAACAGTCAAGCAGATTTTGAGCAAACACTCACCAGGACTCACACCCAAACCACACGGCCTTCCCAGGACTCTTGGGGGTCAGGCTGGTTGCAGACACAGTCTTGTACACCTTGAACTACTCCCGACTACCTGCAGCCATTCTTGCCCCCTTATTCCCATGGTCATTAGGACGAATGAGCAGAAGCTACAGACCAGCCACACTCAAAGTCAGAAGATTAGAAAGGGTGTGCCCACATGCAATCTCAGGGTACAACAGACACATGGAGCAGAGGAAGAAAAGGAATTCACTACTCTCCAACACCCAAATGGTGCGTCACATCTCACAATGAGCCCACGAGATAGACATTATTCCCATTGTGCAGAAAGTGAATATGAAGCAAAAGCCAAGCTTCCATGAATGGACTTAAAATATTGTGGTTGCACACAGGACCTGTTACCCCCACATTCAGACTCCTCCTTTGAGACTCACGGGATAAAGTGCTTTGAAAAGGGGCTGGTGGGGTGGGATCTGTGCATCACAAGCAGCCTCACTCCTCAGTTCTCTAACCCAGGTGATTTAACCCAAACAAAAAACTGTGCTCTGATAACCTGTTTGATTTGAATCCGCCACATGTCTTCAACCAGATTCTCGTCACATCCCTCACGGTGCTGGCTCCTGTGCTACGCATGTCAAAGGCTCTCAATAAATACTTGGAGATCAATGAAATGAAAACATGTATCATTTCCTCCATGGCTCCTCCCAAGGGATTGCTCACTGAATTTTCCCCACTAAAGTCCTTTGCTATAACTTCAATTTTGGGTTTGAAAGTGATGAAAAAGCCAGCTCTGCTCAGAAAAGAAAGAAAATTCAAATGGCTTTTGCCTTCAGTCCCATCTCTTCCCTCAGGGGTATTCCAGGGACGAGGACTTCAAATCTATGTTGAACAGGCAGAGGCAAGAGCTGGTGGCTCCCCAGGTAGGCTGATCCTCTGAGTCCCTTCCATACTCAAGGGACAAATGGCATTTTTGGTTTATCTTCCCATCTCCCCTTTGAGATCAGAACCCTTTAGAGGTTCTTGGGTACTAGCAAGTGTCTAGCACAGTGCTTGGCCCAGAGAAAGCACTCACTACAAATTTGTGGAACTGAACTGAGAGGGCCTTCCAGAGCCCAAAGCCTGCACAGCTGGGAAAGCTAGTCATGTGCACTGTGAAGCTGGTCCCTCTGCTTCCTAAAGGAATAATTCCCAAATACCAAAGGCTCAAACTTGAATGACACATGACACAGGCATACAATATTAGGGGAGTGAGAAGTCCCTCATAAGCACCGCAACTAGGTAAGAGATGAGAGGTACCGACATCTAAAAATTAATGTCAAAACACACACACTCAGGCACACTAGTACAAGTACACCTATCCCCTCTTAGCTAGAGGGTCTAAAAGTCATTCTGACTCCATAAGCTCTCCTCTTTTTGGAACAGAAAGCCCTTACCAGAAGCCAGCCTTCTAATTTCTCACCCTGTCCCAGACCTTAACCAGATCTTCAACCTGCCTTACTCATCCCCTGGCCCTAGCTCAGGCAAACCTGGCATCATGCAGACTTTCATCAGGCTCCAGAAGGAGACACAGGAGCCTGTCTCACTAGAGGAAGATGCCAGGGAATTAGGGTTTGTGTATTCAAGTTGAGAAATTAAAAATAACAAGACATAGAAAAGAGGAGAGCAAGGTAAGAAGGAAAATTAGTTGGGCATGGGCAGTCTGAAAGGCAGGTAGATTCCTGCTGCTTCTGCATTAGCTTAGGCCCTCTTAATAACACTAGTAATTTACTGAGCACTTACTATGTACCAGGTGCTGAGCACGTGTTTCAAAAGCATTATCCTATCTAATCCTCATAACACTATGCAGTAGGTATGCAGTAGCTACCACTTTCCTTTTTTTTTTTTTTTGAGACAGAGTCTCACTCTGTTGCCCAGGCTGGAGTGCACTGGTGCAATCTCGGCTCACTGCAACCTCCATCTCCCAGGTTCAAGCAATTCTCCTACCTCAGCAACCCCCAGTAGCTGGATTAACAGGTGTGCACCACCACGCCTGACTAATTTTTGTATTTTTAGTAGAGATAGGGATTCCCCCATGTTGGCCAGGCTGGTCTCAAACTCCTGAACTCAGGTGATCCACCCACCTCGGCCTCACAAAGTTCTGGGATTACACACATGAGCCACAGCACCCAGCCCCACTTTCCCTATTTTACAAATGAGGAGACTGAGGCTCTGGGAGGTAATTAATTTGCTCTAGCTCACAAAGGTAGCAACTAGTGGACTGGAATTGGAACCCAGTCAGTCTTGATTCCAGGTCCAAGTTATTATACCACCCCTCGCACAGAAGCTCTCATCTTGGCTACATTTCAAGAGTTAGTCTTATTTGAATTTCCAGCATCTAGTATAATGCCTGACACACACTGAAAACTCAAATGCTTATTGATTGAATGAATGAATGAATGAATGAACAAATGACTCCACCTGGAAGAAGAAAGAAGCAACTGAGTGGTTTGAGGTGGGGCAGCAGAAGTGGCGTGCTCAGCAGCTGTGTCCCGTGGCTGGCCTAGAGCCGCCCAGCTGGCCCAGGCCCCAGCAGCCTCTGAGCCTGGGCTGACACACTTTGGCAAGGGAGGCCACCAGAGCTGTCACATCATTCACCAATATGCCCATCAAGTGTATTCAGTTCTCTTCAACCCGCATTGGCATTTTAATTACTGTTGGGTAAACTAATTTGTACAAATGAAGGCCAGGCTGCCTAATAGAATATGCAAGCTCTCTGACCTCTGACAGGCACTGACACGAGATACAAAGGCAGCCAAGGAAGGCTTTTTATCTGAGCCTTATTACTCTCTATTACTCCAATTAGTCAGGCTCCAGTGCTCCTAATTGGAGGAAAAATTGCAATTAAATCAATTTTTGATGGGCTGCAAGTGGGCTCCCGAACCGCCCTGCTTGTGAAACACTGATATTATAGCAGCAAAGGTCACAGGCCTCATCGGCACCTGGGGGCCCCCCGATTTCCCTTGGCCCCCTCCTTAAATACCTCAAGGAAACCCCTGTCCGTCCATTGGCTCAGCCGGCAAGGGTAGGAAGGAGGAAGTCATTAGAACATGTCAGGTCTCATTGCTGCTGCCGCCATCTGCTAACCTCCGCCACTGACATCATTACAGCAGTAAGTCCCAAAGCATGAATACAGTGCGAAGGTCAGACAAACTCACTCGGTGAGGGGAAGCCAGGAGCATAGCTGCAGTGACAGGACTGTGAGGGAGGGACCAGTGGAGTGGGAACAGGAGGTCAACAGCAATCAGGAAGGGGAAAGACACAGGCAGGGGGCAGGTGAAAGTGTGAGACAACCAGTTCCTAAGATCCAGCCAACAGGGCACCCTGGGTCACTAAAGGGATAAGGAAATAGATGTGATGGGAAGAGGGAAAAAAAGAGGCAAATCTTGTTCTCTGTCTAGCAACCATCCCACCTTGCAGGTGGGGAAACATCCACTTGAATGCCCTCTATAGCGCAGCTCCAGAAGGCTGCTCCAGTCACATCTGTGATGAGTGGACAGGGCCATGCTTGTGAAGCCTACCATCCACAGTGGCATCTGTTTCTGAAGGAGGAAGGGAGGCTCTAGGACCAAAGCTGCAAGACCAGGCAGGGGAAGATAAACACAACTTTTCATCAAACTAAAGCCAAATAAGAACAAGACACCTAGCTGAAGCTTGAATTAATAAAGTTTAAAGCAAATAAAAAGAAGTTCCATTTCACACAGCAACTGGCATACCATTACCTCAAAGAGACGGTGTAGATGGAAAATTTAAATTCAAAAGCTTAGCCAACTTCACGGATGACTGAACCATAATGGGTTAATAGGGAAAGGAGGATATGCCTTGCCTTCAAGAGATAAAGACGAAAGCATGTTAAATAAATGATGTTCCATCTACTTAATGGAATATTATACAGTCATTTTAAATGATGTTCCCAAATAATACAAGCAAGATACTTACGATGTACTATTATAAGAGAAAAAAGCGGGGTACAAACAGCACTGTTACAACTACTAAAAAAAAAGGAGCCTATGCAGAGAAAAGGAAAGAGTGGAAGAAAACTAAAATGTTAAGTGATTGTGTTTGGGCAGTAGAATGATAAGCAATTCTTTCTTCTTTTAAATTTTCTTCATTTTTCAAATATTATTTAATGAGCATGTGCTGTTTTTTAAAGGGAAAAACACATTATTTACTTTTTTTTTTTTTTTTTGAGACAGAGTCTCGCTGTGTCACCCAGGCTGGAGTACAGTGGCATGATCTTGGCTCACTGCAACTTCTGTCTCCCGGGTTCAAGCAATTCTCCTGCCTCAGCCTCCTGAGTAGCTGGGACTACAGGCGCCCGCCACCGCGCCCGGCTAATTTTTTGTATTTTTGTACAGATGGGGTTTCACCGTGTTAGCCAGGATGCTCTTGATCTCCTGACCTCATGATCCGCCCACCTCAGCCTCCCAAAGTGCTGGGATTACAGGCGTGAATCACCGTGCCCAGTCATTATTTACATTTTATAAGAGAAAAGACAACATAACACTCCTGTCTATGACTTGGGGCCAAGGGCAGGCAGACCTGAAGGTGAGTGGTACAGCTAGTGTTAGCAACCATGGCCCTGGCACACCTTCCCCTGAAGTGATGGGACTGATCAGTAGCTCAAGGTTAGACCAAGAAGTCCCAGATCAGAAGGGAGGTGTCCCACTGGTCTCTTTCTCCCAATTAGGCACTGGCCACTAGGGAGCAAGACTGACTCCAGATTCCTACAGCTTCTGGTGGTCTGGGACACCTCTCCCAGTACACATACTACACATATTCCCTACACACACACGCACACACACACACACGCACACACGCATGCACCTCTCTCTCAACCCAAGTGCATCAGGACAGGATGGTGCAAGTAGGCGCCTAGGTCAGGCTCTGGATAGTGTCCAAAGGCTGAAGCTCTTACTGCTTGCTCCCTGCCCCCAACTGCAACTCCAACAAATAAGGGCCAGCAAAGCAGGGTTTCTGTGGAGGAGTGCGTTCCTACAGTCGGAGAATGCCTACAGAGAAACACAAAATGATTATTCTCTATTTTAACCAAGGGTACAAGGTCAGCCTAACCAAAGATAGGAGAACCTGGCCCAGGCTAGACAAAAGGAAGCCTAAGGTTTCTGATTCACTCAAGAATCAGAAACTTAGAAACTTGAGGAATGGAAGCACAGAATTAATAGAGAGGGAAAAAAATAACAAAATAAAAACAAAAACTCTCAGTACAGTGGAATAACATAAGTTAATTCAGCCTATTGAATTTAATAAGGTGTTGGGAGCTGCAGGGAGAAGAGTTTCTAAACTGTATTTCCATCTACATGGCCCCTTAAACAACTGCTCCATGTACTCCTAAAAGAAAGAAATGGCAATGTGTCCCGGTGCTAAAGCAAAAACTGACCGGTTCGACTTCCTGGGAAATGATGATACAATATTCACAAAATGAGATACCCAACAAGAAGCATGCAAAAAGACAAGCTATACATAGTAATTACTTGCAGACAATATGACTGTCTGCCTAGAAAATCCAAAAGACTCAACCAAAAAACTATCACAATTAATACCAGGGTCAGATGAGGTAGCTGGCATGCTGCATACAAGAGTGGAAAGGGGTGCAGGTGTGGACCCCTGGCTCTGCCACCTAGTAATCATGTGATCCTGAGTGTGTTATTCAACCTCTCTACAGCCCTGTTTCTTCTTCATAAGACAGGAATAATAATAGTACCTAGGCATTGGCTTGTTATAAAAATTATATGGGAAGTGTAAATTAGTTCAACCATTGTGGAAGACAGTGTGGCGATTCCTCAAGGATCTAGAACCAGAAACAACATTTGACCTAGCAATCCCATTACTGGGTATATACCCAAAGGATTATAAATCATTCTACTATAAAGGGGACATGAATGAAGCTGGAAACCATCATTCTCAGCAAACTAACACAAGAACAGAAAACCAAACATTGCATGTTCTCATAAGTCGGAGCTGAACAATGAGAACACACAGACACAGGGAGGGGAACATCACACACCAGGGCCTGTCAGGAGGTAGCGGGTTAGGGGAGGGATAGCATTAGGAGAAATACCTAATGTAGATGATGGGTGGATGGGTACAGCAAACCACCATGGCACATGTGTACCTGTGTAACAAACCTGCACGTTCTGTACATGTACCCCAGAACTTGAAGTATAATAAAAAAAATTATTTGGGAAAATATGCTTAGAACAGTATATAGCACATAGCACACACCCACGGATATTAGCTATTATTATATACCAGCAATAACCAAGTGTTATTATATATCAGCAATAACCAAGTGTTATTATATACCAGCAATAACCAATTGTAACCAAAACGTAATTAAAAATCCAGGCTGGGCGAGGTGGCTTACACCTGTAATCCCAGCATTTTGGGAGGCTGAGGCGGGTGGATCACCTGAGTTCAAGAGTTTGAGACCAGCCTGGCCAACATGGTGAAACACTGCCTCTACTAAAAATATATATATATATAAAAATTAGCAGGGCGTGGTGATGGGCACCTGTAATTCCAGCCTCTCGGGAGGCTGAGGGAGGAGAATCACTTGAAACTGGGAGGTGGAGGTTGCAGTGAGCCAAGATCACACCACTGCACTCCAGCCTGGATAACAGAGCGAGACTCTGTCTCAAAACATAAATAAATAAAATAAAATAAAAACCCATTCACGAAAAGAATTTAAATACTGTAAAATAAGAATAAATCTAACAAAAAAAGAGAAAATGAACAAATAAACAAAATCACTAGAAAAGATCCATATAAAAAATATAAAACTTTACTAAAGGAGATAGAATTGTTGAATAAGTTTAGAAACATATTCCCAGATGTGAAATCTTGATTATAAAACTGTCAGTTCTCCCCCAATTAATCTATAAATTCAATACAGATTTTACTTAATCTACTCAAGATTTTACTTAATCAATTGATTCTAAAATTCATCTAGAAGAGGAAAACCACAAGAATAACCCAGAAGTATCTGAAAAAGAACAATAAGAAGTTGTTCTACCGGATCAAAACATACTTTGTATGATATTCATGCTGAAATAGGTGAATAGATCAGTGGATGAGAATAACGAATCCAAAGCCACACCTATCTACTTGTAGAGAATCAATAGATCCTAAGTGTGGTCTTTAAAGAGAGTAGATAAAGAATGAACTAATCAATAAATGGTATAGGGTCCACCAGATACACATTTGGAAAAAAAAATTAGAGGCCTACCTCCCAGCAGACATTGATCCCAGATAAATTAAGGAGATAAACATTAAACTGTATGAAAACCCATAAAGATCTAAGAAAAAATACATAGGAAAATAGTTTTATAATCTTGAAAAGACGTTCTTAAGATAAACATAAAATTCTAAAGCCATGAAGGTAGTGATCAGACAGACCTAACCTACAAATAACAAAAATATCTACACAACAGAAGACATAAAAAATAACAAGCTGAAAGGAATTACCATATATAGGAGGGGTCTCCAACCCCCAGGTCACAGACCTGTACCAGTCCATGGCCTGTTAGCAACCAAGACACACCGCAGGAGATGAGTGGTGGGCAAGCAAGCTTCAACTGAATTTACAGCCACTTCCCATCACTGGCATTACCACCTTGAGCTCCACCTCCTGTTGGATCAGGGGCAGCATTAGATTCTCATAGGAACATAAATCCTATTGTAAACTGTACATGCAAGGGATCTAGATTGTGGCTCCTCATGAGAATCTAATGCCTGAGGATCTGTCACTGTCTCCCATCACCCCCAGATGGGACCATTTAGTTGCATGAAAACAAGCTCAGGGCTCCCACTGATTCTACATTATGGTGAGTTGTAAAATTATTTTATTATATATTACAATGTAATAATAATAGAAATAAAGTGCACAATAAATATTATGTACTTGAATCATCCCAAACCCTGACCCATCCCCCTCCCACCCCCGAGGCTATGGAAAAATTGAAAACTGTCTTCCATGAAACCAATTCCTGGTGCCAGATAGGTTGGGGACTGCTGATACATAGTCAAAAGATTAATACTGAGAATATTAAAAGAGGTGATGGGAGGCCAGGAGTGGTAGCTCATGCCTGTAATCTCAGCATTTTGGGAGGCCAAGGCAGGCAGATTGCTTGAGCCTAGGAGTTCAAGACCAGCCTGGGCCACAAAGTAAGACCCTGTCTTTACGAAATATGAAAAAGTTAGCCAAGTGTGGTGGCATGCACCTTTGGTCCCAATTTCACAGGAGGGTGAGGTAGGAGGATCCGCTCCCTTGAGCCCATGAGGTCAAGGCTGCAGTGAGTTATGATTGCACCACTGAACTCCAACCTGGGCAACCAAGCAAGACCCTGTCTCAGAAAAAAAAAAAAAGAGAGATGGAGGGGCACTCGTCCAGCATCCTGTCTTGGAGCCCACTTCCTCCCTACCCTGGGGGGGAAAAAGAGCAATCTTATAAATCACAGGGAAAAAGGTAGATAAATGAGTGAAAACTTGAACAAGTAATTTATAGAAAAAATATACATGGCCAAATACACAAGAAATAATGTTAAGCCTCTAGTAAGAATTGCAAATTAGGCCAGGTGTGGTGGTTTACACCTGTAATCCCAGCATTTTGGGAGGCTGAGGTGGGCAGATCAGTTGAGGTCAGTAGTTCAAGACCAGCCTGGCCAACATGGTGAAACCCCATCTCTGCTAAAAATACAAAAAAGAAAATTAGCTGGGTGTGGTGGTGTGTACCTGTAATCCTAACTACTCAGGAGGCTGAGACAGGAGAATCACTTGAACCCAGGAGACAAAGGTTGTGGTGAGCCGAGATTGAGATTGAGCCACTGCACTCCAGCCTGGGTGAGAGAGCGAGACTCCATCTCAAAAAAAGAACCAAAAAACAAAAACAAAACAAAACAAACAACAACAACAAAAAAGAATTGCAACTTGGAAAAACAACAAAAATAATTACAAACACATATAGTATTTAGTGTGTGCCCAAGTGCTGTTCTAAGCACTTTCTACCAATTAGTTCACTTAACGCTCAAGACATTCCTCCATATTTGATAATATTTTTCTAGGTATGATAATAGTATTATGATTACTCTTTTTTTTTTTTTTTTTTTTGAGATGGAGTCTCGCTCTTGTTGCCCAGGCTGGAATGCAATGGCGCAATCTCGGCTCTCTGCAACCTCCACCTCCCGGAATCAAGTGATTCACCTGCCCCAGCCTCCCAAGTAGCTGGGATTACAGGTGCCTGCCACCACACCTGGCTAATTTTTTGTGTTTTTAGTAGAGACGGGGTTTCACCATGTTGGTCAGGCTGGTCCTGAACTCCTGACCTCAGGTGATCCACCCGCCTCGGCCTCCCAAAGTGCTGGGATTACAGGCATGAGCCACTGCACCCAGCCTATGATTACATTTAAAAAGTATCACTATCTTTTAGAGTACAGACTGAAATATTTATAGATGAAATTATATGTCTGATATTTGCTTCAAAATAATATCGGAGGGGGAAGTCTGTAAGGATTAATGGAGCAAGGTTTAGCCAAAAGTTGGTCATTATTCTACTTTTGTAAATTTTGAAACTTTCTGCTATAAAACGTTTTAAAAGCCACCATGGGCCGGGCGCGGTGGCTCATGCCTGTAATCCCAGCACTTTGGAAGGCTGAGGTGGGCGGATCACGAGGTCAGGAAATTGGGACCATCCTGGCTAACACAGTGAAATCCCATCTCTATCAAAAATACAAAAAAAAAAAATTAGCCAGGTGTGGTGGCAGGCGCCTGTAGTCCCAGCTACTCAGGAGGCTGAGGCAGGAGAATGGCGTGAACCCAGGAGGCAGAGCTTGCAGTGAGCAAGATCGCACCACTGCATTCCAGCCTACGCAACAGAGCGAGACTCTATCTCAAAAAATAAAATAAAATAAAAGCCACCATAAGCCAGGCATAGTGGCTCATGCCTATAATCCCAGCACTTTGGGAGGCTGAGGTGGGCAAATCACTTGAGGCTAGGAGTTCAAGACCTGCCTGACCAACATGGTGAAACCCCATCTCCATTAAAAATACAAAAATTAGCCAGGTGTGGTGGTACATGCCTGTAATCCCATCTACCTGGGAAGCTGAGGCACGAGAATTGCAGGAGGCAGAGGTTGCAGTGAGCCAAGATCATGGCACTATACTTCAGCCTGGGTGACAAAGCAAGACCCTGTCCCAAAAAAAAAAAAAAAAAAGGTCACTATGAGGTTTGTACAGCCAAAATTACCCTCCTTTTACAGATAAGGAAATTGAGGAACAGAGAGGTAACTCACCAACATTACACAGCTAGTAGGAAAGGGACTCATGATTTGACCCCAGCCTTGTGGGCTGCAAAGTCCACCCCTTAATCACTATTTTATACTCACTCCCCAAATTAGATATCATTTTTTACCTATCAGAGTGGCAAAATTTTTCAAAAAATGGATATTACCCAGTATTCATAAGAGGAAATGAGTAATTGCACACACTGTTTGCGGGTATAGAACCTGATACGGTCTAACTGGAGGGCAATGTGGCAGTGCCTAAAAATTTTCGGTGCACTTCCTCCTCAATCCAGCATGTTCTTTCTAAGCTTCTTTCCTAGAAAGATACCTGACCATATGTAAAAATACGCAAGTACACAGATGTTTCCTAAAGGACTGTTTGTAATAGCAAGACACTGGAAACAACCTACATGTCCATCAGTGGAAGGATGGTTACAAACTGTGGTTTGTAAGGTGTGGAACTAGAATGCTGCAGTCAAAAAGAACATGGTAGGATGGGGTGCTCTGACATGAAAGGACCTCCAAGCCTCATAGGGAGATGAGAAATTCAAGCTACAGAACAAATGTATAATGTGAGTTTAAAACAAAGCGGAACTATATATCTATATATGTACACATATTGATGAAACTATATGATATCTGCTATTTGCTTCAAATGAAAAGATCTGGAATGACACATACTAGACATCCTGCAAAAAAAAAAGTAGGAAAACGGGAGGAGACATAGGTCACTGAAGGAGATTTTTCCTCTCTATTCTATGTATTTTAAATTGTTTGAATTTTTACAATTAGAACATATTTATATATCACTTACGTATAAAACAACAAAATAGAAATTCAGAAATTAAAAGGAGAATGGTAATTAAAATACTCATTTTGAAATTACCTGAAAGATGGGTTGCATATTAGTAGCACACTGAATTAAATGTGATTCTGATTACAGCACAAGCCACACGATATCTTGGCTCCATCTGGGACCTGACAGAGACCCTTTACCTGGATGGCTTTCTGAGTGGTGAAAGCCTGGGAACAGCTGCCTATGAGAATTCCACTTTCCCTGCAGTTCTGACAGTGCTTTCCGCCTAAACTTCTGCTTCATAACCACTCTCTTTGTAAAGAGATGCTATGCATCATGAATTATACACAGCAAGACTACAGAAGTAGGATCCATGACAATAAGACCTACTGTATCTGTGTACACAATAGGTAAAGACTATCCCTCACAAGAAAGGAGTGCTCCATTTTTAGAGGAGTGCTAGCAGCAAGCCCTGGTGCATGTGTCAACTCCCTGCAGTTTAATCCCAAATCATGCAGCTTGCTAATCATTTTCCTTTGGAGGAAGCCTGGGCAGGCCAGACATGTGCCATCCCAGGACTTGGTTCCAGTCTCTCTCTGCTCCTCTGGGAGGGTGCTAGGCCACTGCTCATTCATATGACCTCAGGTGTCTGCAACCAGGTTCTTTCTCTGTGCATGTCACATTAGAAGATGGGGGGGTTTTGCTAAGGGCATCATCAACAGCTTACAAAGGAGGAATCCCTGATTTGCTGACTAGTAATAATGTGAGGGGGAGGAGGTCAAAGGCTGTACAACAGTTCCTATCAGACTCTTCACTTTGTTTAAGAGTTGGTAGCCAAGGTCTCTAAGCTCAGTCACCATTCACATAGACACTTTGGGATTGGACATCATGGAGTAATTTGACCTTTATGAAACCAGTAGACACCTATTGTTCTGTGTGCCCTACACTCTCCCTCCATACATGTGATTCCTGAGAGATCCACCATGTTCTGACATGACTTTCCCTCCCTGGCCACAGTTAATTAATCAAGAGATGCACAGCTGACCCAAAACGGGCCTGGGATTTTTAGAAGCCAGTCACTCTCTCTGATTTAAGCAATCAGCTGCCAAACTCAGGAGCTCTTGGCAGCCTCATGGAATAAGCTGGTCAGCTTGGAGAAAGGAAGGAGCTAAGAGCAATAAAGAAAGAGATGAGCACCCCAGAAGGATAAAGCCACAGCAGCACTGCGGCCTCTGGGTTCAGCTAGTCCCAAGGCTGCATTTCAGTTCTGCCTTTGGCTTGGTTTTTCACCTTTTCCCTTGGATTTCATGAGCCAAATATTCCGTTTTATTTATGTGAATTTGAATTTGGTTTCTGTTACTTATAATAAATGTGTCCTAAGTAATATAGAGCCTCGGTTCAGTAACTTCTGGGTTTCTCACCCATCTGAATGTCCTCACTGAGAGATGAGCAAAGGGCTTTGCCAGGCCTCTACTGGACACCTTGGGGCCTACGAAGAGACTTCAACCACAGAATTAATATCTACTTGTTAGGTCTTCTAGGAAAGCAGATGAAACAGAACCACACAGGCTGGCCTGGAACTTCAGAAAGGAGATGAGGTGTTCTCTTATACCAACGCCCAAGAACAGTGCCAGGGAAAATCTACCTGCCCACTCCCAGTAGGGGGTGAGGAGATGGTCTGGACAACAGAAAATAACAAGGATGCTGCTTGAGGGATGGGAGTCTAGTTTTCAAGGGACAAGGCCCTGATCTTCAGAGATTTGGTCCCTTGAATCCCTTTTCATGGACTGATGAGACTGAATGTTCTACTGGAAACCACATGACTCATTCTAATGGGACAGAGTTTGGTTTACTCTCAAACCCTTCCATTTTCTTTTTCTTTTTTTTTTTGAGAGAGGGTCTCACTCTGTTGCCCAGGCTGGAGTGCAGTGGCAGATCTTGGCTCACTGCAACCTCTGCTTCCTGGGTTCAAGCGATTCTTGTGCCTCAGCCTCCCAAATAGATGGGATTACAGGCATGTGCTACCACGCCCAGCTAATTTTTTGTTTTATTTTATTTTATTTATTTATTTATTTTTGAGACAGAATCTTGCTCTGTTGCCCAGGCTGGAGTACAGTGGCACAATCTTGGCTCACTGCAAGCTCCATGTCCCGGGTTTACGCCATTCTCCTGCCTCAGCCTCCCGAGTAGCTGGGACTACGGGCGCCCACCACCACGCCCAGATAATTTTTTGTATTTTTAGTAGAGACGGGATTTCACCGTGTTAGCCAGGATGGTCTCAATCTCCTGACCTCATGATCCGCACGCCTCGGCCTCTTAAAGTTCTGGGATAACAGGCGTGAGCCACCGCACCCGGCCATTTTTTTTTTTTTTTAAAGTAGAGATGGGGTTTTGCTGTGTTGGTCTCAACTGGTCTCAAACTCCTGGCTGGTCTCACACTCCTGGCCTTAAGTGATCCACCTGCCTTGGCGTCCCAAAGTGTTGGGATTACAGGTGTGAGCCAACCCGCCCAACCTAGACCCTTCCATTTTCTTTTTTCTTTTCTTTTTTTGAAATCGAGTCTTACTCTGTCGCTCAGGCTGGAGTGCAATGGCATGATCTCGGCTCACTGCAACCTTTGCCTCCAGGGTTCAAGCGATTCTTCTGCCTCAGCCTCCCAAGTAGCTGGGAATACAGGCACCCACCACCATGCCCAGCTAATATCTGTATTTTTAGTAGAGATGGGGTTTCACCATGTTGGCCAGGCTGGTCTCGAACTCCTGACCTCAGGTGATCCATCCGCCTCCACCTCCCAAAGTGCTGGGATTACAAGCGTGAGCCACCGCGCCCAGCCGACCCTTCCACTTGCAACAACCATAGTGCCAGGCATTTAAGAGATAGATAATTTAAATATATTTTCCATGTATCCATCTAATTTTAATTAAAAGCCTGCAGAAATGGATAGGAGAAATTTTGAGGGGGAAAAAAGGAAAAAAAAAAGCATGCATAAAATAATTAAGATGCTGATGGAAAACACAGGGGTTAACTTTACTATTTTCCTCTTTGTTTATATTTGAAAATTTTCAGAATTAAAGTTAAAAAATACACATCCACAATTAAAACCAATTGACTGTGATCTTTCTTTGTAACCCCAAACAACTTCTTTGTTACAACTTCTTGTATCTCTTCTCCACCCTGACCTGGTACAAATGACCCAAAAAACAAGGGAAAAATAAATCTGACTATAGAAGCAAACTCAAATATTCTACTTCTGAATCCCTCTGAGTGACATGCGCACACAAACACAAAACACAAGATAAACCAAGCAGAAAATTCACACATTGCATGTAAGATTTTGTTTTCTCCAAAAAACAAAACAAAACAACACGCATCACCTTAAGTGTGTCCCCCGAAACCCTCTCACTCTCTTTTTTTAAATGAACCTGGCCCCAAATCAGCAAGACATTTGAAGTTGTAAATCAGAAATTAGGTACGAGGAAACCAAAGCTTATTTATGGAAAATCACATTATGGTGTATCAAAATAATACATGATATGTTACATAAAAACTCTATAAACATATCACTGTATAGAACATCAATAAACACACATGTGGCCAGGCACAGTAGTAATCCCAGCACTTTGGGAGGTTGAGACAGGTGGGTCACCTGAGGTCAGGAGTTTGAGACCAGCCTGATCAACATGGTGAAACCCCTCTCTACAAAAATTACAAAATTAGCCATGTGTGGTGGCACACGCCTGTAATCTCAACTGCTTGGGAGGCTGAGGCAGGAGAATTGCTTGAACCCGAGAGGCAGAGGTTGCAGTGAGCCGAAATTGTGCCACTGCACTCCAGCTTGGGGAAAAGAGTGAGACTCTATCTCAAAAAAATAAAACAAAATAGTCACACGTGTATGTGTTTAGGATATATGTCTATGAATATATACACATTTAAAAATTGAAGCAAAACATGACAAGTGGCCAGGCACAGTGGCTCACGTCTGTAATCCTAGCACTTTGGGAAGCCCAGGCGGGAGGACTGCTTGAGGCAAAGAGTTCAAGACCAACCTGGCCAACATAGCGGGACCCTATCTTTATTTTTTTTTTTTTAATCAAAAAAAAAAAAAAAAAAAAAAAAAACATGACAAGTATCTGAGCCTCAAGTTCCTCTGAAGTCCCATTTCCTTACAGGCAGCCACTATGCAGAGCCTGCCACAGTCAGCTGCCCCTTCCTGCTCCTCTCCAAGCTACAACACCCCTCTGGGACCTCCAACTTCCAAGCAGTTCTCTCTATAAAACCTCTCCTCCATGCTCTTGCTCAGGACTTTGTCAACAGCCCACACACCTCCCCACTGCCAGTCTGTAGGCACCAAATTCTACCTCCTAAGCCTCCTTGGTAGGCAAATAACATAGCATATTTGCTTTCTGGGAAAAGTCTGCCCCTCGATGTTTAATTTCACCTCTTTGGAACATTGGAATAAAGGCCAAACACCTCATGAGCCACAGGGAAGCACTGGGGCCAGGGCAGTGCCTGAATCAATGCCATGCCCACCATCAGTGCCACCAGGCCCTCCTTTAAAGTGCCAAGATTTAGGGCAGGGCTGGGGATGATGCCTATACTACCTGTGATCTGGGGGTATGCACATACATACACACCTGTAAACTACCAGATTATAGACTACTGATGCACGGGTCAACTTTCCTCCCTGCCGTCCTCCCCAAATAATATAAAATAAGATCACCTTATCTTTCCAACTGGTGCTACTCCTCAGAAATAGGAGAAGGCAGGGCTTCGCCAACAGGAGACTCTCATAAGCCACATCAGCCAAACTGGAGACCAAGAAAGCATGTGTCAGCCCAGGCCACTGATTCTTCTACTGCTGAGTCTCCACACCTCACCTCATCCAAACAACATGGGAGCAAGACTGTAAAGATTAGCGTGTCTACCCTTCAATTCCTCGCACATCACTCCTAACCCAGGCCCAGTAGGTGGCTGCTGGCCATTCAGCCTTCAGTTGCCAACTGTCCAAGGTGGAAAGCTGTGCTGTGGCTCAACTCCCAGATGCTGGGATTTGGCCCCTGGGAAGAGAGAGAACATGGGCCCAGTCACAGCCTTGGGAAGAGGTACATGCCCGCTGGGTTGTCCTGACCTTGCCATCCTTTGCTGAGAAGGCACACACACACATACACGCAGCCGCGTTTGCTCCCTTCGATAAGGGGGCACCCAGGATGCTGCACACATATGCATGCACTGCATTGCATCTCCACTTGTGCTAAGGAGCGGACAGTGGTCTGTGGGTACAAATGTCCCACACAAGGAAACTCCACACAGATCCTGTAGACACACTGTGCCCACAGGGGTCTCTTTACCTAAACTTACTGGGCAGTTGTGATTTTGCACTAGCCCAGGTGTTAAGCCCCTGCAGTTCTCTCCTCCTTCGGCCAGTCTCTGTCCCTCCCTCTTCCCTCCCACGGTAAGTGCTTTCAGGCCACACAATGAGTGGAAGGAGGAGAAACACTTCTATTGAGGAAGGCGTTTTGTTGTTTCATCCCTAAGGGGCCTGGGGTAGGGAAGGGGGGGGGGGGGGCACAAAATTTCTAATAAGCAGTTTCTGTCCTCAAAGCTAAAATGATTTTCTTTAATTGCTTGGTGGGAACAGTTTATTGTGGGGGTCTCTGCCCTCCCCGCAAAGCCTAATTGACTTACTGAAGTTTAACAGGGGCTTTCACCTGGAGAGACTGCAATTATTCCCCCCATCCCACATTCGTACCTGGGCTCTCCCCACAGGGGCCTTTGTTCCCCTAAATACAGCAGTGACACAAATGTCCTCAGCAGCAGGGGAACACAGGGAAATGGTAATTTTCAGCCCAACTCAATTAGCTGAGGGGCTTTTCAGCCTTCCCAGTGAATGGTGGGGAAACTTTGGCATGTGGGAATGGTGAGCTGGGGCTGCTCTGTGCAAGCCAAACAAAAGAGGACTCTGAATTGGGCCCCGTGGTGAGCCAGAGCAGGACTGGTGGGGGCAGCTGGGACTGGGGCCTGGACAAGGGGAAGAAGGTGCTGCCATCTATTACCTACATTGTCATCCTCCCAATCTGCATCTCCCAATCAGGGTCAGTAGGCCAAATAGCTTTCTGGGAAGTGGAGACACTCAAGACAATTGACTTGTACTTAGCACCACAGCCCTGCATTTATGAAGCAAGGAATAGGAAAAAGATGGCGAATTGAACCTGAACAGCCATGGGCCAAGGGAGAGGGCTATGCAACAGGGTGGCCACAGTGCTGGAGCTGCTCTGCTCTCTCCTCTGAAGGCCTGGGGCTGGAGCTCACATCATATTTTGGGCCTTCATGGGCAACTCAGAGTCAGGAAGCTTCAGGGAAAAAGATTCTCCCAGGAATGCCACAACCTTCAGAGCCCTGTCTAGAAACTCCAGAACCAGGCACTCTCCAAGGCTACTCCACTAATAACATTATGATCCAGCAGAACCCAGGACTGATGAAAAGGAAGACAGCTGAGCTGCCCATAGCACAGGCCACTGCTCTATAGCCCTGTCCTCCAGTCATGCCAACAGAAATGAGATCATGCCTCCATTTGCCACCCAAAACCTCACCACATACAGAGGCGTCTCTGACAGCCTAGGTGAGCTATATTCAGGGGCAATCATGGCCGTGGGCAGTAGGAGCAGTTTGGCACATGGTTTGTAGGTGGTGGTCAGGTCACACTTTTTGCCTGTTTGCTCGACATTGAGATCTAACCATGAAAACTACTGCACTATGATGTGCTACCCCAGCCTGCTCCTTCAACGGCTTGGGCTGGCTGCTAAGAACTACTGTCCACATTCTCACCCCCACCTCAAGCCTTTGCAAAAGAGTTTCAAAGTCATTCTCTATAGCAGAATCTACAAAGAAAAGGGTGGCTAGTCTCAATACCCACAGTTCAGATGTGAAGCCAGACCCTGCCCTCACACCACTACGGCATGGAACAGCCTCTTCTCTTTGCGGGGCAGCCCAGTCCCACAACCTGCCTGAGACAAGTAGGCCTGCAAGATGAGAGGCCCATGAAGATTCATGAAACGGGTTGCTCAGAACAACTGGCTCGGCTCCCCAGTCCCATCTGGCCTGGATTCTTTCTTCCCATCTTCCTGTGCCCCTAGGTCAGTCTTGTGTCCCACTTGTACAGGACACCCTCTCCCTGTCACCTTTTCCTCAGACACGCACAGGCTGCCTCCCTGGGACAAACAGAAGGTCCCACTCTGGGACTCACCACCCCTTTCACAAAACAAGATTTTGCCTGGGCAATCCCTGAGCGGGGAACAGACAAAAACAGGGCTTCATTCCTTCAACAAGTACCCAAGGGCTCTCCAAGCCAGCCCTGTGATAGATGCTGGGGTGTTCAAGGAAAAACAAATTCATATAGGCTTGCCCTTAGGCAGCTTAAGGTCCAGCCAGAGAATCAAGTCTTGAATTTATTTTTTTTAAGTTGGAAACAATTCAAGACAATCAACAAGTTCTAATTCCAAATGAGATTGCTCAGCACAGGATGGGGAAGCAGACAGAGTAGCACGGAAGTGAAAAAGCATGAACTCTGGAGTCAGATGCCAGGGCTCCAACTCTGGGTGTGTTGGCTATAAGATGTGACTCTGGCTGTTTAGTTAGCCTCTCTTAGGTCTCAGTTTCCTTTTGTAAACTAAGGATGATGATGGTACCTATCTGGGAGGATTAAATAAGGTATAAAGTGGTCAGCATAGTGCTTGGCATTTCACTGGCACTCTATAAGTGCTAATCACTCTTGTCATTATTGTGATCATCATCATTGGCCAGACCATAGAGCATCAGTTGGGATTCTTGATCAAGGAAATGGCCTAGTAAAGGGAACCTATACTGTTCCCCTGCAGTATGGGGTAAGAAGTGAGGCCTTGGGTCCCCTGTCCCTATTCTGTAGACCACTTTAGAAAGCTACCGTCAAGGCTGACGACAGACAGGACAAATTTAACCTGGCCAGGGCCTCAGGAGATACTGAGCCAACCAGGCGCCTTAAGGGGCAGACTGGAATTTGAGCCCCCTCAAACTGACCACAGCCCCCTTAGCTGTCTCCCACCCCTCACTCCCTACCATTAGCCTGCTGGCTGGAATGCAGGGGCCCCTGTGCCAGAAGGCCTAAGCTAGGCAGGAGGCCGAGAGGCACAGGTGGTTCTCAGAGGAGATCCCTGGGCTCCAGAAAGCATTTCCCCCACAGGAGCAACAAAGCCGGGGCTTGTTGCTGGTCAAGGCGCCTTTGCTTGCTTGGGCTGGGGCCCAGACTGTGAGGCAGCCGGGCAGGCCAGGGGACGCAGAGCTGGGAGGGGCAGCAGCCAGCCCTTTTGGCACCAGCTTCCTTCTTCTCTGGGTTTCTCACTTTGTTCAGCACGGTAACCCAAAGGAGGCTGGAGAGAGCACTTTTCACTACCCAGCAAATAAAGCCACAGGGAGAGGGAGAAGAATGAAACGTTTGGGGGTTTTACATTTTGGTTTTGGGGTATTTAGTTGGTTTGAAAAAATAATAAAAGGAAGTTGTTTTCTAATCCAATTAATTTCAAACCCAGGACTTGGATCATACATAGCCTACAGTGATCCCACTGCACCTAATACCCATTATCCCTCTTCTAAGATTTAAAGTCCCAGTGGAGCCAGCGTTGGTCTCAAGAGGCTGGAGGAAGGTTTTCTATCACCTGGTGGGGTGGGTGGTGGTGGTTAGGAATGGGGTGAAAGCATGGCTTCAGTAAACTCTACCACAAAACTCTAGGACCTCAAGTTCCCCAAGTCTACACACACTCATGCAGTACTGCTAGTCATGTGTATGTGTGGCTTTCCCGATGGAGGCTGCCAGAACCCAGTTATTCTCAAGAATCATGTTTTCTGGGTCCCAGTCCTGGGCAGGGATGCCTACAATGTAAGGAGATTCCAATGGTAATCTTAACTTATCTGTTCCTCTCATTATTTCTAGGGAATGGATCTCTCACCCACAGGTCATTCTGCCTCCATCAGCTCCTTTCGGCCAGGCCTCAGAGTGCTGACCCTGCACCTTCCTTGGGTGACCACCACCTTAGAAAGATGACGGGAGGAACGACTTGCTGGGTAGTTCTTTGAAGCAGGAGAGGTTTACACATAGGTACTTGAGGAGTTGCTAAGCCTGGGAATCCCTTCCCTAGGCAGCTGCCTGCCCATCCCATCCAATCTCAAGTGTAGTTCCACCCACTCACACCATACCAACACTTGCTTTGGAATCAATTTTTTTCCCCCGATGGCATGTTTTTGTCATGCACTTCTGAAATCCCAAACTGTAAAACCATGAAGATTTTCTCCTTGGAAAATAGTAGGACACCAAAAAATGACCAAAAAGTCATTTCATTGGAAGCTTCCTTTCTTTCCCACTAAGCCATTTGGGATAGGATACAAACCTTTCAGAAGAATGATAAGAAAGGTCACAAATTTGCAAATACACTTGACAGTGGTATATATGCCTGATTTAATGGCTGGGTGACCCATCTTACTTCAGGCTTTCACTTCTCCACGGTACCTGTGCCAGGTGCTAGACAACTGCTAGCTGCAGACTTGAGGTACCCGCAAGTCTAGTTTCTAGAGAAAACCAACTTCCCATCCCACCCCCAATATTCTGCTATTGCTCTGTGAAAAGCCAAAGAGCTTAGACCCTGATGATAACCCTCTTGGAATCTGCGGGGAGGGAGATAAAAATGAGCTGCCTCCTATAGGTGCTCAGTGAGCTCATAAATCACAGGTCGCCCAATCACCAGGGAGGTCCCTGTCCACTAGGGAAAGGGATTAGGCCTCTATTAGGGATGAGATCTACCAACCAGAAGAAGATAACCTGCGTTTTGGGTTTTTTTGTTTGTTTGTTTGTTTTTTCCTGTTTTTATCCTGCATATCTAAAGTCCCAGGTACCTTAGGAAGGTTGGACTAAGCATAGACTTGCAGTGAAAGCAAAGGACAGGTTGGGAGGAAAAAAGCAAAACTTCTGGACCTTTCATTAAGTAACAACAAGCATTGATTTGAGATGACTGAGATTTTGTATCCCCTGCTCTTGGGTATAAACTCTCCCATCACAAAACAATACCTTTTCTCAGCTTTCCTGAGAACACCAGGTAATTTGATTGACTAGACAGAACTTAGGTAAGCCACTTCTTTGAGCAAGCACCCTGGATCAGAGTTTTCTGGGGGACTGATTATACTTTGGACATGAGCCCCAGGGCTGCGGCAGTGGCAACAGGTAAAGGAGTCAGAACTGTACAGCCAAGTTCATTATGTCAGTCGATAATCTTCCATGGACACGACCAGTGCCCCTGCCCGGACGGAAGTTAATGTGCATCCAACCAGGCCCAATTAAGGCCACACTCAACCCAGCCTTTCCCTGGCCCACGATGAGAAGGTCCTGTGTATGCTGGAAAACAAGTTTTGTCAGACCTTTACCCTGTATCTGCATTCCACCATTTTACCCTTTTAACACAAAAGTTAAAATAGTCAAATATCAGATCTCCCAGAAAGTCAGGTTTTCTGATCAGTATTGTTCCTGTCATTCCCAATTCCTCAATCTTGGCCTGAGAAGTGAGGTTCCCATCCCCACCAGAGGTTTTCCCACCTCCTTTTTATCATCAAGGAATGAGGCTTCTAAGTGCCCTCTCACCAATCCATCTCTCCCTCTCCTCTACCTTGCTCCAAACTCTGCTTTAAATCCCTGGGTGCTCTACAAAGTTACTAAGAGTCATTCCTGCTTCTTCCTCCACCATAAATACAATTACATTTTTTAAAGGAAAAAGGCAGCCCAGGGAATCCCCAAAGAGGCTGCTGTACTCTTCCCCTTGTAATGAAGCTAATAATGAAGCACCCTGAACTCTAATTAGTAAGAAATGCTTGTTTTCTCCAGTTGAACACTCCCTATAGATACATCTAATTTGTTTCTATGATTTCATCTCTCTCCTCCATCAAGTTTGCATTTAAAGGTTATGATGTGCCATTGCCCTCCCAGCCAGGCCTTGGCAGGGCAGCCTGGGGGAGTCACAGTGCTTCCTACAACCTGGGAGCCCCAGCCTAACCATCTCTGACATGGCCCATCCACCATTATCACATCCATACATATAAACTCTGTTTCTCTCAGGCTTTTTATGAGCTGTCCACAAAATGGAAGAGAAGGAAATGGAGGAACAACATTTGGAAAAATTAAGGAAAAAAAAAAAAACAGTAAAGGAAAAAGGAGGGGTGGGTATTGCTGTGAGTGCCTATTTGCCAATGAAAGAAATGTCCTCTGAAACAGAGTGACCCAAAGCAGGAGCTGCTTCTTACTAGTGGGTTCCTTTGGGATTTAGGCCCCTCAAAGACCTTGGACCTCCAGCTTCTTTCTCCTTGTCAGGCCTGGCAGTGTGACTGGCACCAATTCCCAAGACAGTCTGAAGGATGCCAACAGCAGCACAGAGGAGCCCCTGTGCTTGGTGAACCTTGGTGGGATGCCTCCCCAGGGCCACCTCATCTCAGTGGCCAGCCTGCATCTCTGCCTTCCAATCCATATGGAAAGTGAAGACACAGCCCCTTTCTAAAAGCCTGATTCCAGATGATGGCCCCCAGCCCCAGGACCACACGGATGCCAGAGCTACAGCCTGGCCATCATTGGGGGCCCAGAGACCTTCATCCACTGACTTCCTGATTCCAGGTACTCGAAGTTGTGCTCTCCCCAGAAGCAGAGGAGACCCAGGCTGAGGCTCCCCAGAGTCTCCTCTCCTTGAGTCATGCATAGGTATCTTGTATCTCAGCAAGACTTGGGGTTCGAGATAGGGTACCCACACAGACCCCATCCCCCAGCTCCTGGTACAAGGCTATACTGCAGCAAGGTGAGTGGTAAAGACAGAAGATAGCCTGCTCATTGGTCGTTGGCCCCTTCAACTGCCTGAGATGAGCATTTGTGATTTCCTGAAGCTTCCCCAGACACTCTGCCTCTTTTCTGTCTGGTCCCTATTTTCTCCTGTCCCTTAATGATTGCAGAGTAGTCTCTGCAGCTGACCTGTGCTCTAGCACCCCTCCTGCCTGCCCTCACCTCCCCCAGAGCCCTGCAAGCAAGGCCCTGCTTTGGCTCCCTGAGGTTCACAATCTGTGCTCTGCCAGACCCAGTCACAAGGGGGGTTTAACTCACTTCAAGCTGGCAGCCCTATAGGGTAGAACTAACCGCCCCCCTCAAGAGGTGGTGGGGTGCCAAGCAAGTGTGTGCTCGAGCATCCCAAGGTGCTCTTGTTTTCTAGGCACCCCACAGTGGTCTGTGACAGACACATGGATGGGGGAATCCTTTGCCAGCCAGAGTTGGCATCTCACCCTACCTCTCAAATCTGCCACCAGCCTCTAGGGCCGAAGACCCTCCAAGAAGAAAAAGCCCTGCAAGACAAAGACTTGAGGCCCCCCAGCCTGGCCTCTCAGCCCAACACAGGCCCGCATTAAAATCAACACTCCGTGAACACACAAAACTGACAGGGCAGAGGGGGAGCACACATCGGATACAAAGATCGGGCTCTCGAGAGACGCGGCCTGTTGGTCTCCCATGTTAGCTCCAAGTGACTAAGCGCAGGGTGGGAAATAACGCCACTATGCCGGCAAAAGCTCCCGCCTGGGCCCTGAGTTCGGCAGCCTTTTCACGGGGAAGATGCCTCTGCCTGGAAAAAAATGCAAGCATTGTGTGGGGACCATTAATGCATGCGCCTCTGCGCATTCCTTCGAGAAACAGGAGCACACCAGTCCCTGAGCCCCCGGCTCTGTCCCCCAGCAATTGTACAGGCCTGGAAGACACCACACATGCCACCTGGTCCTTCCCCCCCAGGCCCCAGCTCTGTTAGCGGTGGGAAGGGGCCCGCCAAACACCCAGGCTTCATTGTGCCCCAGAAAGAGGGGACTAATTACTCGCCTACACTCTGGAGCGCCCAGAGAGAAAACAGAGGCCAGTGGGGTAGAGAGGGTGGGAAATGGGTGGGGGGTGAAAGAAGGGAGAGAGAAAGCCACAGGATACATTTCAAAGTTTCTCTAGCAATTTGGGGGTGGGAAAAGAAAGCCTGGTCCTGACGTGAAATCATACAGAGGTCAGGGCTGGGTCTCCCACCGTTGTGAGAAAGTGGTGAATCGGGGACGGTTTATCAAACGATCATTTTTTCTTTTGAAACCGGGAGGCAGCAGCTTGGACAATTCTGCAGATGTGCTTGATGAGTTAGGGACAAAAATGGCCCTTCTCTGCCCCCCTCCTTCCCTCCCTCTATAAGGGCTCCCATCGGGGGTTGCTTCTCCCTCCACTGCCTCCTGGGCCCTCCCCTCCCTTCTTCAGTGGTCAGCTGAGACCCCCACCCACTGCTTGCTTTTGTACTCTTGGCCTTTGGACATACTGACAGGGGCCTTTATGAGACCCCAATCAAGACCCCCATGTCACAGGTACCTAGTAGAGACACCAGACCTTTTCAAACAAGGGACAACAAGGAAAATCGGCTGGCCCATTGTCTCTCCTCTGTGCTAAGTGAGATGAAAGGGGGCCGCGGCCCTCTCCCTGCAGCCCGCCTGCCAATCACCTCTAGTTATTAAGGTCACAATGTGTAAATTCTTTTGACCTGCACCTAATCAAAGATTCACCGGCCCTTTCAAATCCGAATGGGGAGGAGGGGAGAGATTCCCTCCCATAAACCCAGCAAACTCTCCCTCAATAAAATTTCTCTCTCTGATTCCTTCTTTGCTTCCCATCTCCACCCCCTCGCTTCTCCTCACTCCGCCCTCCTCACCACCAGCTTCAAACACAAATGACAAGCCCTGTGGAATTACTACCATCAAAATCCGAGGACTTGAAAGTTTTTAGTTAATTCTCTTAAAAAAAAAAAAAAAAAAAAGTTTTCAGACAGCCATAGCTGCCCAAGCAAGCCCAGAACCTGAGCAGCTCCTATGGCTCTGATGCTAAATCTCTCCAAATGGCAACATCTGTGGTCAGTAGCTTTTTTCTTGATCCTAAATCAGTACACATGGAGGAAACAACTGGGATCCATGATATTCCCCCACTTTGTCACTTAGCATCTCTAGCTCAGTTGCTGACCCTCCAATCCCACTGACTGGTTTTGTGAGCTGAGGGGGAAAAAATTACCAAGTCCAAAGTAGGCAACCCTCAAGAAGAAAAAAATAATAATAACCACAGGATAGAACAACAGAAAACATGACAAGAGCCAGAGGAAAGAACTTGAAAAAAAGGCAAATTTATTATAGTTTTAAAACAAAATGCTAAAATCAAGCAAGGAAAAGAAAATGCTTATGAATCTCCATGCATCAATATTAGGGGTATGCATTTTTACCTTATTGGTGATATCCATCAATCAGAATAGGGAAAAGCCATAACAAGCAAGGCAGAGATAAATTCATTTATGTAAGTTGCCCCCAGAATTACTCATTTGTCCACCATCTACTCTGGCTGGCTGATCTACTCTTCTCCAGGCTCCCAGTTTTCCTCCTGCCTCTGATTGGACATGTTGGCTCTTTGTTTCTCCTTGCTCCACTGTCTTTATTTCTGAGTTGTCCTTTGGTGCTAATCCCTCACATTATTTCAACTGTTGTCCCTTTGCTGAGGCCTTCCACATCTCAACTCCATGTCTGAGCTCCAGGCAACCATTCCTGGGCTGTCTCTGGCCATTGCCACCTGACTGTCCCATAAAACAAAATTCAGTCTTCTCAAACCCAGTGCCCCCTCCATCATCAGGCTCACAGAGGTACTCGTCTCTTCCCTCTCTCCCTGACATGCAGTCATGTCTGACTACTGATTTTTTCCTACATAGTTTTTCTGAATGCCAAGTTGTCTTCCCACTATCCCTATAAGTCTGGTCCCTTCCTGCTAACAAAGTATATTCCTGGAAAAGTATCCAAACAGCCTGTCTTTCCCCTCCAAAAAATCCTATATGCTGTAGCACAACATAAACCATTTAACTGTTTCAATCTGGCCCAAAATGGTCCATAGTTCCCTATTTTCCTCAAGTTAAAGTCAAGCTCTGCTCTTCAACACCCTCCAAAACTAGACTCCAAATTTCCCCTGCAGCAAGCCAGACTTGTCCACTCTGAACTCCCAAAACTACCTTTAGCTTCCCCATCTCTTTGTATGCCTTTGCTCAGACCAGTCCCCTTGCTTGAAGTTCCCTTATGCAATTTCAATACGGGCATCATGTAAATCCCACTTCAACTTCCATGTCATCCATGAAGCTCTTCTGACTTAATAAGAAGGCTACAGCTTTCCTCTGATTTCCTGTCAATAACCCCAGTAGTTGCTAGCACTTACACTGCATATATAACCAAATGAATTGTCGTTTGAGTACATGCAGTGTTTCCCCAATTGCACTATAAGCTCCTACACGGTAAAAATAGTCTCTTGTGTTTCATACTTCCCATGTGATCTTGCACACAGCAGCATTCAATACATCCATAAGCCAGGCACTCGGGGCCAGGCGCCAGTTGGGCTCACGACTGTAATCCAGCACTTTTGGGAGGCCAAGGCAGGTGGATCACGAAGTCAAGAGATCAAGGACCATCCTGGCCCAAGCGATGGAAGACGCGCGGTCTCTGACGGTAAAATACAAAAAGTAGGCCGGGGGGGGGGGGGGGGGGGGGGGGGGGGGGGGCAGAAGCCTGTTAATCCCAGGCTACTAGGGAGGGTCTGAGGCGAGGAATCACTTGAACCTGGAGTCGGAGGGTGCGAGTGAGCCGAGATGCCACTGCACTCCAGCGCCCGGTGACAGAGGGAGACTCCGTCCAAAAAAAAAAGAAAAAAAAAAAAAAGAGCAGACACTCGGAAATATGTATTACCAAAACAAAACAAAAAAAAAAGCCAAAGCTTATATTATCCTTTAAAAACAAATTATAGGCCAGGCGCGGTGGCTCAAGCCTGTAATCCCAGCACTTTGGGAGGCCGAGATGGGTGGATCATGAGGTCAGGAGATCGAGACCATCCTGGCTAACACGGTGAAACCCCGTCTCTACTAAAAAATACAAAAAAAAAACTAGCCGGGCGAGGTGGCGGGCGCCTGTAGTCCCAGCTACTCGGGAGGCTGAGGCAGGAGAATGGCGTAAACCCGGGAGGCGGAGCTTGCAGTGAGCTGAGATCCCGCCCCCGCCCCCCAGCCCGGGGGACAGGGCGAGACCCCCTTCCAAAAAAAAAAAAAAAAAAAACAAACAAATCATAGTGTGTTTACTTATTTCTGTACCCAAAAGGTCCCAAGCATGAAACCAGGTTTAATGCTGCAAAAGCAAATGTAAGGAAAGATCTTCTGAAAGTGTTGGAAATGTTCTCAAATGAAATTGTGGTGATAGTTGCACAACTTTGTAAATTTTCTAAAAATCATGGAATTGTACACCTAAATTGTACATTTTAAATGGGTAAATTTTATGATATTTAAATTATACTTCAATAAGGCTATTTAAAAATAGAAAGTAAATGTAGGTCTATGCATCCTTAATTTTACAAATTATGTAAGAAAAAAGGGGGGTATTCTCTCCACAGCTGCCTGATATTAAAATAGACATTTAAATGTAATTTGTTTTTTCTAATTATAAAATAGGATCATTATAAAAAATTTAAATACAAAAAAGTAAAAAGTAAATATCAACAGAAATCCACCATATAAGAAAAAACCCTGAAGAGATATTTAAATAAACTATCATACTATTTTCTGACCTTTTTTTCATTCCACAATCTGCTGTGACATATTTTGGGTCCATAAATGTACATCCGTATCATCCTTTTAATGGCTACATAGCATTTTATTGAGGGAACATAGTATAAAATATTTTATCAGAACCCTACTAATGGATATTTATGGTTTCTTCTGGGTTTGTTTCTTTTTTGAGACAGACTCTTGCTCTGTCACCCAGGCTAGAGTGCAGTGGCATGACCTCAGCTGACTGCAGCCTCGATCTCCTGGGCTCACGCAGTCCTCCCACCTCAGCCTCTTGAGTAGCTGGGACCACAGGAGTATGTCACCATGCCTGGCTAATTTTGTTTTTAGATTTTTTTGTGGAAATGGGGTTTCACTCTGTTGCCCAAGTTGGTCTTGAACTCTTGGGTTCAAGTGAACCTCCTACCTCAGCCTCCCAAAGTGCTGGAATGACAGGTGTGTGCCACCATGCCTGGCCTATTTATGTGTTCTTAGTATAAGTCTTTGTACATATATCTTGCATAATTGTCTGGTTATTGCCTTACAATGAATTCCTAGAAGTGGAATTTCTGTGTCAAAAGGTTTTCATGTTTTAATTTTGATACTCACTGCCAACCTAATGCAATTGAAAACTCTAACTTTTCCTCTTTTTATTCTTGAACTCATCCTTATCAGCCTGCAAAGAAGGATTTTCCGGGTCAAAGACTTCTAACAACTGGAAGAATCCTTTCAATAATTTGTCTTTCTTTCCTATTAATTTTTTTTTTTTAATTCTCAACCACAGCTCACCCTGGATACTAGCAGGAGTCCAACTGGCAGGGAAAGAGCACTTCAAAGGCATTAACACATGTGTCTCTTCCTCTTTGCCAAATGTTACAAATCTCACCATCATGCCCAGCTGACCCTTCTCTTGGGTCATTTACCATAGGACCCCACCCTAATCACTCACTTGGTCTCCTCCCATTCAGGCGCAGGAGGAAAGACCCAGGTTTCTCTAGGACAGCTAAAGCTGCAGCAGCAACAAGGCGGAAAATAGCAGGAGAAGGAAACATCCTGCATGAGTCGAGTCCTCAGGAGAAAGAGGCGGTAAGTCTGGGGTGAGGAGCATGTGCTAAGCAGTGGATGATTACATCTGAACAGCATCCTAGTGGGAGACTGCTCCTGAGACTCAAGTTCTGATCAGGCACCACAGCTCGGACCCAGGGCAAGATTTGAGCTAATTTCTCTTTCAAAATTCCCCAATCAATGAAGAAGCGAGGAAGGAACACTCATGGTGGTGACAGGCAGAAAGGGTACATTTCACTTTACCCCACACATCTCAGCTTTTTCTTCAGCCAATGCATGTCACCTGTGCACTGAAGGCCCACACAAAGGAAGCAAAGCGGCCACAGTTCCGTAGTATTCTCTACAACTTGGGTATATTTACACTGGAAAAGCTCACCCTTCACACTGCCTTTTGGCCTCTTTTTGTGTCTTCTTGTCTAGCTCAGCAGCTAGAAAGAAACCAATCTGAAGCTTCTCACCTGAACACTTCCTCTGCCAACATAATCAAAGTGGTGGCCACCCCATGCTTATCCTATTGGCCAGTATCCCCAAAGCATCCAGAGGCAACACAGACGTGTCTCCAGCCTGGAACCAGAAAGTCACACCTCTCTAGAGGTATGGGAAATCCAGAGAGGAAAAAGGCCCGCTGGCCTCACATTCTACTTCATCAAGCCTACCCGCTGGTCTTGAGAGAGAACACAAAATGAGGAGCCTTGGCTTTAACACCTTCTCAAAGCAGGCAAGCTGCTGCCTTCAAGAGACATGTTCTTTAGCCCACATATGGAGGCTCCAGTGCCCAGGACCATTGTGGACATTTTCTAAAGTGCACTGACTTTGGATGGGGCTACTGTTTCCCAGCCTGCTGTGAAAACCAAAATACTATACCATGACTACCATGGCCATTGTTCTAAAAGCTGGATTATGGCTTTGCTGCAGGAAAGAGCAGAGGAAGAGGCAGCAGAGCAAGCTGAGCAGGCCCAGAGACAAGCCTGAACACAAGTACACGGAAAATATGGGGGTGAGGAGGTCACAGCAAAACGTGCTCTAACATTATTTTAATCTCTTATAAGGTTCTCTCTTGTTACTTGAAATTCTCTTCTGCAAATTAAGACCCTGCTGAAGATTTTGGATGTTATCACATCCCAACTGGCACCCCACCTGTCCCCGCTACACTTTTCTGTGCCCATTTATGTTTTCAATTTGCATTACAAACCATGAAAAGAAAAGCTTCTACAGAAAGCAATTTCCTGGGCCAGCAGCTCCTGGACTAATATTCCCTTTGTAATTACCATGGCTTCTGCATGCACATAGTCACTTCCCTCCTCCTTCCAATCCTCCCGCCCTTGTCAGCACCTCAGATAGGCCTGAGCCAAGCCTATATGACAGGGTCCCACAGACCATGTTACCTACTACTCCCTGTGGAAAATGTCCTGGCCCAAGAGAGGAGTAAGAACAAGCTTGGAAATGAGGCAAGGGTCTTGGGTAATCATCTTACTAGGACACCCCAGAGGGATAGGGGTTTCGTCTGAGGCACACAAGCACATAACTCTTACATGAGACAGGAAATAAAACCCCTGCTTCCAAAAGCTCACTATCTGGCCAAGTGCAGTGGCTCACGCCTGTAATCCCAACAGTTTGGGAGGCTAAGGCAGATGGATCACCTGAGGTCAGGAGTTCAAAACCAGCCTGGCCAACATGGTGAAACCCCATCTCTATTAAAAATACAAAAATTATCTGGCCGGGCGCGATGGCTCACACTTGTAATCCCAGCACTTTGGGAGGCCGAGACGGGCAGATCACGAGGTCAGGAGATCAAGACCATCCTGGCTAACATGGTGAAACCCCATCTCTACTAAAATACAAGAAATTAGCCGGGCATGGTGGTGGGCGCCTGTAGTCCCAGCTACTCGGGAGGCTGAGGCAGGAGAATGGCGTGAACCCGGGAGGTGGAGCCTGCAGTGAGCCGAGATCGTGCCACCGCACTCCAGCCTGGGCAACAGAGGAAACTCCGTCCCAAAAAAAAAAACAACAAAAAACAACAAAAACAAAAATTAGCTGGGCGTGGGGATGCTTGCCTGGAGTACCAGCTACTCAGGAGGCTGAGGCAGGAGAATCGCTTGAACCCGGGAGGTGGAAGTTGCAGTGAGCTGAGCTCACGATCATGCCACTGCACTCCAGCCTGGGCAACAGAGCGAGACTCCGTCTCAAAAAAAAAAAAAAAAAAAAAAGCTCACTATCTGAAACTTCTAAAGAGTCTTGTTCAAGAAACTCCTAGAGAGGCACAGGGATTAGCAGATGTCCAATCCATAGTCAGAGACCTTTTAGTACTGGTCTGAAGGAACAGCCAAAAATATTTATTGGTCTGCTGATGCATAAATGTATTCTTTATTGTCATCATGTGTAAAATTCTAGTCAGCAAAGCAAAATTCAGAATCAACACAACCTTTATGATTCATAGTCTCTACAGTCAGCTTCCCACATCAACAGTGTCAACATATTCTACTGGTGTACAACATGGTGCCTATTCTCTTTCTCCATGGTATGAGGAAAATGTCCTAGCTCTTACTTCCAAGCTTCTAACTGCCAAATGGAACTATAGTAATGATGAAACTCACTAAGACTCACTGATTCAGAGAAACTGTCATGGGCAACAGAATTCCTATTCTTGAGCCTTAAGCCCATTATCAAGTGGAGCCACGTGTGATTGTCCTGAACTCAGAGAAGAAATACAGCTGGCACCATGTACTGCTGCCTGGAAGTCCTGGGGACCAGGACTCTGGTATATAGAAAGGGAGAGGGAGGCCCATTTAAAAAAAAAAAATGGTTTGAGGCCGGGCGTGGTGGCTCACACCTGTAATCCCAGCACTTTGGGAGGCCGAGGCAGGCAGATCACAAGGTCAGGAGTTCGAGACCAGCCCGGCCAACACGATGAAACCCCGTCTCTACTAAAAATACAAAAATTAGCCTGGCGTGGTGGCATGAGCCTGTAATCCCAGCTACTTGGGAGGCTGAGGCAGAAGAATTGCTTGAACCCAGGAGGCGGAAGTTGCAGTGAGCCGAGATTGCACCACTGCACTCCATCCTGGGCAACAGAGCAAGACTCTGTCTAGGTGGCGGTGGAAGAATGGTTTGAAATGAAAAAGAAAATGAGGAAGGTAAGACTTGACTCTAAATACTGAAATCTGAAATACTGAAATGTGCTCCAAGTGGTCTGAGAGCCGCCTAATTGCAGGAGGATGGGGTGATCCTTCTACCTCTGATATGAGCCTCCTCCACATAAAAACATACATTCTGCTACTAATCCAGCCACAACCTCATTATTGCCTTTTTTACTCATTCTCATTAGAAACCCCTACCCAGCCCCTAGTCTACTTACAAGAGTAAGCTCCATTGGCTCAAAAAACTAAAACACAGATTTTCATGAAGATCCCTCTTTTGACTGATCTGAGTGTTACAGCTAACAGGTGGGGAAATCTTCTTAAATATATGAGCATTATCATGACAAGGCCACTGGAACGGATCAGTGCCATAAGTCAGACAGGGCTACAAGTTTCCGCTCTACCATCAGGTTCCTCTTTAGCCTTGACAGATCAAACCCCAAGCCGAAGCAGGCTATAGAGATCAGTTCAGTCTCCAAGCCAAAGGTCTTCACAGTGAGGGACCAAAGCAGCCCTGGCTGGGCCTCTGTCGGCCCGTGTCCCAGATTAATCACCACCAGGAGGGGCCTGGACACCAGCCTGCAATCTGAGCCCAAGCAGCACCTGCAGAGGGGTTGCCCCAGCACCTCCCTCACTCCCCTTGGGCAAGACCCCAGGGCATGAGGGTGTCCACCTGTTCACAAGGTTACCTGGCACAGAAGGGCAAAAACACTCAGCCATCTTGAACCCCGCAGATAAGTCATGGATGGTTTGAGTGGCTTAGTGGAGGAAGGAGGAAAGATGTAGTGACTCGTGCAGTAAAGTGCAGGCTCCAAGGGAAAGGAAACTCTCAGCCTCTGGACAGAAAGAGAGAAAGGTCCCAATGCTTCTCTCTTCACTGTCCAGAGAAGAAAGCTAACTAGAGACCAGCGGTGGGAAAACTAAGCCCTCAGACGTTATGAACTAATGAGATGCTTCATGTGTGTTTAGTACACATTCTTGTCATCTACAGATCAACAGGGTGCTGATGGGAAGGAGACCAGAGCAGGGATGTCTTTTCAAAATCTCCCCAAATGCTGCCAGATATTTCTGTGTGAAAGGAAGCTCAGAAACTTGAGGTTGTAGTAGAGTTTCTTCTGAATGCATAGATCGGGGAGAATAGCTTCGTCAAATCATCTCCTAAATCAGTAAGCTATTTCCAACAAGGTACATAAAGAGCTAGTGACTAAGTATGGCATGCATATGCATATCCATGTTAGAATACACTTTTTAGGACCAAAGGACCCTACTGTAATTACAAATTCTTCTCAGATCGTAATCCCATTTATTTTATTACTTCTCCAAGAATCAGTGGAGTAGGAGGAAGTATTTGTGAGGCTAAAATATAATAATAATAATCAATGGGAGGAAGATAAACATGGAAATCTATATCTTAGAATAGTCTGTCCCTGGCCCTAACTTGCAATATAAGGAGAAATCACTTGAATGGACTGCACACTTTCCCACCTGCCCCATGGCCCAAAGGAAGGAAGGGCGGGAGGGGTCAGAATCAGATTGAAGTGTGTGTCCCTCGAAGAGCTGAGAAAGCACAGGTCAGATAAGAGGAGAAAGAGCTCCTACACAGCACCTTCATTTGAGGAGTAACACCCACATCCTGACTATTATATCTTGTACCTCCAAAACTCCAGCTCCCGGAATTCCCTTTGAACCTCCGACTGCAACCCAGAGTTAGGATACAGCAGTGGCTACAATTACACACTTGCTTGGGAAGGGGTGGGGGGGTGCTGCATGTGACAGGCCATGAAAGGTCCCTGCCTATAAAACAGACTGAAAAACAAACCCTTAATTTAAATGTTAATGAAAGTGCTGTGGAGACATCAGAGGCTTCCCGGCTGCTCAGAGAACAGCTACACCAGCCACAGAATTTATGGCTCCCCTTCACCCTCCCGCCTCCCTCTCTGCCTCATCACCCACTGAAATTTAAAGAGAGAAAAAAAGAAAACTAATTTTAACATTAACTCCATGCTTCCACCTTGGGATGTGATTGCTAAATTATCTGTTGGCAGAACGGTGATCAAAGGTGGAAAAACACAGGCCCGTTGTACACACAACCCAGAAAAGTCAGCAGCAGCTAAAGCAGGAAAATTCCCTTTTCCCTTCCTGATGAGCAGAGTGGAAGAAAGAGTGGTGCAGGTAGGGACTGGAGCCGGGAGGTGTAGGCAGTGGGAGGAAGAGAAAGATGACTGATCTGTCCAGCATGCTCCCAAGGCCCTGTCTCAACATCATCTGAGAACTTACCACACTCTACTACCTATTTTACTTGTCGGTCTCTCCCATCAGAACAGACTATGCTGTCTAGTTCACTGTTGGCTCTCTAGTGACCAGAATATGGTAATGCTTAAGCAGAATCTGAAGAGAGAGAGACAGAGAGAGGAAGGTGGGTGTTGAGGAGGAAGGGAGACAGAAAGAGAGACAGAGAGAGATGGAGAAAGAGAATTTAAACACTAGACTGAGGGATAGAAATGCATCCCTGTTAGCAGGGGGCCAAGTCTGGACACATCAACTCTGTATCCACAGTATTCAGCAGTCTGCAGCAGCCTCTGTTTCTACTTGTAGGGTTTCATTTAAGTTAGCTCTTGACAAGTGGGCCAGTCGTGCTGGCCAAGGAAGGAGCTGCTCCCACAAATGGGTTCTGGGCCAGTCAGGGCTGGGAGAGTGCTGGTCTCAGGCCAGCAGCTCAGCACATGAGCCTCCCTATGCCTATCCTGCCCTGGGTAATGGCAGAAATCCAGGGTCTTGAGGAATTGAAACCCACCCCTGTGGTATTTGTTCCTTGCTACTGATGGATATGACTGTCTGAGAGGCTTGGATATGCACGGGCAATGAACTCCAGGGTGGAGGGCACTGTACTGAGATTTAGCAGGACCTAACTCCAAATCAATGACATCCCCACACTGATCCCTTTCCAATTTTAGCTCGCTGCCAGTTGAACCAGTGGACCCACCTAGAATTACCTGCAGCTTCCATCTTTCTCCAGGTGTCATGACTCCCCTTCCAGCCACGCCAGCCCTGGGCCCTCCATGGTGTCTTTGTCCCTGCGATTCTCTCATCCAGGGCACCACAGGCAGGAAGCTCCCTCCTCTACTCTGCAGTTTCGCAAAGGGGGACACCAAGCCACTCTTTGACTAGCTCTTCAGGTCTTCTTTCCCTAGACAAGACCCAGAAGAAACTAGCCCCTCTGCCCCTGACCCCGGGAAAGGAGAAGAGAGAGGTCCCCAAGTCAGCTACAGTCCATGCCATCAGGAGGACCAGCTACAATGCAGAGCACTACAGTCATCCACCTGAGTCTTTCCTCAAGTTATCAAGGTCAGGCATCCCCTTTACACCCAGCTGTCCACAGCCAGCCAGAAAAAGAAAAACTCAGAGGCACAATCTTCACTTTTGATTCTTCCTCCCCTAGAAGCACTCAGTGAGTTATAAAGTCCAGGGCCAAAGGACGGCTGCACCACTGGCAACCGAAAGACTCTGAACTGCAAGTTGGCTACCTCTTCTTGCAATCTTTCAAATCTCTCTGTCAGAGAAAACTCCAGATGCAATTACTTTTCACTAAAGAAAGATGTATTTCAACAGGCCGCTGAATATGCATCTACCACACACACACCACACAGTAAACCCTGTAGCTACTGGGAACAAACACCCTCCTTTCCCCAAAACCCATCCCCTTACCGAACAGTACACAGTGATTGCTTTCCTTCCAGACTCTCCCTCACCTCTGGGAGAAATGAAGCAAGAAGGGGCAGCTCCTCCATCAAAACCCCCCAGAGGCTGCAACTCACTTTACAAATTTGAATCGGTACATTTCATGCAGACTTGGACTAATCCCCCCAAAAACAAACAGGCCACCACAGTGAGCAAAGTTACACAAAATTATATTGTATATTTAATAACACAGCTAAGTCAAGTTTCTACACCTATACCACTCATATATTTCCCTAATGACAGAAGCGGGAGAGAAGGGATTAAAATCCAAGTGTCATGGGAAGTCTTCCTGACCACACTCACTCACACGATAAAAAGTGTCCTTTGGAGATGGGGAAAGGGTTCTGCTGAGCACTTTTTTTTTTCTTGGAGGGTGATAAATATGGTGTCTGCAGAGGGACAAGGAGCTGTGGGCTCCTCTCCCTTCCCCTCCCAGGCAAACAGGGTAGGTAGGTCTACAGATTCACTTTACCACCTGCCTCCCATGGCTGGCTTGGAGGGGGCCCTGAAAGCTGAAGATCTGTGCGCATTCACACTCCTGGAATGGTGCAAGCATTCACAGCTACCTGAGTGAGCCTAAGCCTCGATCATATGCTGCCTTCTCCCACCCCTCCCTGTCTCAACTCTGGCCTCCAAGAAAAAAGAATGTTCACAGGTCCCCACAGAGCCTTTTATAGGCCACAGCTACCATCCAAGATGCTGGTGAATAAGGCACAGCAGTGATCAAAGGCCTGCTTGTCCCTCAGCACGCAGGACATGGGAACAGGCTAGGGACCTGGGTACAAACTACTGCCTCTTCTTCCCCATTCCACATGTGGCCCTGCATTGATCTTCCCTGGGCCTCAATTTTTGCCTTTCCCCAAAAGAAAATGACACTCCCCCTTCCTCCCCAACCAAGGACAGCCTAGGTTAAGGCACTTAGTATAATCTGGTAATCATTACAGCCATGTGCCTATCGTATCCCCACCACTGAATAAGATCCTTGGGGAAGCTGCCACGTATCAAGTGTTCAGTAAATACATAAGGAGTGAGGTGAAAGGGTAAGAAGGGAAGAGATGGAAAGTCAAAGGGAATGAAGTTAAGTGTTTAATATTTCTACATTTCCTCATACTTTAGTATTTACTGCATTCAGCTGGAAATAATTTTTAAATGGCAATAAAACATATTACACATTTTAAAATCTGCTTTTGGCCAGGCATAGCTTCTCACACCTGTAATCTCAGCACTTCAGAAGGCCAAGGTGGGAGGATCACTTGAGCCCAATAGTTCAAGGCCGCAGTGAACTATAATTGTGCCACTGTACTCCAGGCAAGATCCTGTCTCCAAAAAAAAAAGAGTCTGCTTTTCTGTGTTACTCATGGGAAGTTGCTCAGAATTCCATGTGACCTCAGGAGGTTGGATCTCTGAGGCCTGTAAGCTGAAGGTATTCCTGCCCCAAAATTACACTCAGACATATGCCCCTCCACCCCAGGCACGCCTCCAGCATCTCATTCCTGGGTCATCTTAACCTGTCCTTCTGTCAATCATCCAGCAACTCCAGGTGAGACCTTCTCTACAGGAGAAGGGTTTCTTTTCTAAGTCATGAATCTTAAAAACAGGATTACTGGTGTTGAACAATAAGATGGGTAGGAGGGTATGTGGGAGGCAGAAGAAAAGGTCCTTGCCTACCACTTTCCTTTGGAGCCTGCTGGTTCTCCTTCTCTGTTTTTTGACTATCTACACATGGCTCTAAGCACATAACCAGTATTAAATACCATCCTCCATGACTCTTTACAAATTAAGAACTCAAAGTAAAGGAAGAAAGGAAAGAAGACATTTGAACACAGAATAGATACCTGCTTTCTCTCAGTTGTGAGGACCTCAAATTAAGCCTCTGGATTGAGGTTTCATGTTTCATACAAGTGCCTGAGTATATACAAAAGAAGAGAAGGTAGAAAACTCCCAGCATCAAAGATAAATAAGATTAATATGTCTGATAAATTATTTAAATAGAAGAAAGAGATAAATTGAGAAAAGAGCTGTGCTAGGTCTCCTAACCGTCCAGGTTCCTCCTAACTGCATAAGGGAGCAACAAAGGGCTGAGAAATTGGCAGGTAAACCAGGAGTACTTGCCCTAGGGCCAGTACACTGGCTGCCACATCCCTTCATATTCTCTATGAGGAGTCCAGGGTCTATCACATTAGTGACGCTGACAACCATACTCAACAGGAATGGTGGCAGAGAGGGGAACTGAAGGTGGTCACTGAGGGCAGGAATGCTACAGGGGGAAGAGAGATTCCTACTGAGTCCCCACCCCAATAAGACTGCAAAAGAGCAGGGAAACTCCCTGGGGCCAGGAGGAGCCCAGGAAAAGGGTAGAGACTTGACAGCAGTTGAAGCCACTAAGCAAATGCTAAACCAGGCAAGAAAGGATTCTGGTTGACATTCCATTACAGCCCTTTTTGAGAATCACTTAAGGCCAGGAGTTCATAACCAGCCTGGGTGATAAAGTGAAACCCTATCTCAATTTGCATAACACATATACATTACAGCCCTTTTAGCTTTTCAGAGTGTTAATATTTTCATATAAATTATTTCAGGTCATCTTCACAATAATCTAATAAGATCTATAAATGAAAGAGTGTTCATATTTAATATGAGGAAACTGAGGCCAGCAGTGGGAATGACTTGTCTGAGGCCACACTACTAGTTGAAGGCAAAGCAGAACTCATCTCCCAGACTGCTTTAAAGAACAGACCCTGAGGCTGGGAGGCAGTGTCTCTCAAGACTGAGAAAATGAATGAGTTTATTGAAAGGTTCAAATTCACGTTCACATTGAGAAGAAATGGATCTAATAATGAGGTCAAAAGACCCTATCCCAGTATATTCTTTGGGTAAGAGAAAAAGAGGCAGAGATAACACCGGCATACACTCTGGTCATCTAGTGTAAAGACAGAATCTCAAACACAAACTATTTTTTAAAAGACTCCAAGACCTCATTTCTGGAGTCAGGGGAAGATCATCTTAAATAACTGTGGGTCAGGAGCTGACAGAGTGAAAGAATCATCCCAAGGCTGAGGTGGGAAGATGGCTTGAGCCCAGGAGTTCAAGACCAGCCTGGGTAACACTGTGAGACCCCTCTCAAAAAAAAAAAAAATTCATCCCAGGGCCAAGAAGAGGACAGGAAGACCCTGAAGATGAATGTGAAGAAAACATAAGGCCTAGGTCTTCACCAAAGATGAGACACATCAAAGCCTTAGCAGAGGGTCTGGCACAGAGCAGATGACTGACTACTAAATGTTAGCTGCTAGTAGTAGTGGCAGTCATATAGTAGTAGTAATGCTAGAAAGCTAGGTCCTTCCCCAAAGCCAGTCTCCAAGTTGTGACCAAAAAACCCAAAATCAGTTTACTCTAATCTTAAATGTTTCTTAATGATGAGGGCAGACTCTGTCCTCAACCTCTTTTATTGACACCATCTTCAATAGCTGTTGTGCCCTATTCTGTTAAGAGGTAGCCTAACACATTCCAGAAGAGGAGGCTGGAATAGAGAAATGTGGGGTAGGGATGCAGGGCAGAGCCTGTTTGTGTTCTTTGGCTTCAATCCATATGCAGGAAGCACATGGACCATCTCCAGCCCTGAGAGCGTCTCTCTACCACCACCTCCACTCTAGTCACCCCAAACCAGCAGAAGTCCACAAGCAACCATTAAGACAAAGTCACCAGCACACTTGTCACTTCTCACTGGCTATAGCACTTTCCTTCTATTCAGCTTACAGATGCCCAGGTCTGGCTAACTGGCTTTAAAAAGGGCAGCATTAGGAAGAAACGGAGGAGGAGACAAAGCTCAATGGCTCCATTTTCCACTCTTCGCTCCCACACACTTAGCCTCTCCACTCCCTGCTGGTCTTTCCTTCCCTCTTTCCTATGATTGCTAGAATGATTTGTTTTGAACAGCGACAGGTTTATAGGTTAGCCGACACCTCTGCTCTGTGGAATTTTAATTAACTTCTCCCATCGTCAATATGCTAAGGAATGGGGTCTCCATTCTCTGGGGTCAGCAATGTGTTTCAGGTCCTGCTATATCAGCCGTCAAATTGAAGAATTAATGACATGGCTAATCGGCTCTAATTCTTAGAAAGAAAAAAATCTGAAAGGGAGTTGTAGAAGGGAGCAGGAGGAGGGGTGCAGGCTCCATGGGGTGAGGAGAAAGAAGCTGAAGGGCCTAAGCGAAGTGGGCAGGACCAAGTCTCTTATAAAATAAGCGACTGACTTAAACCTAGTGTTGGAGGGTGGCAGCCCTACAGCTTTCACATTTCCATGTGAGTAGGGTGAAGAAAGTGGACGAAGATCCTAGGAAAATGTTGTGATAGAACAGGTACAGGAGAATCTATGTACCCTGCAGGGAAGGAGAGGGATTCTGTCTCAGTTCCAGAGAGCCTCGAAAGCAGAAGTCGGGATGCAAACCTCACTTGTCAATAGGTAAGGTTAGAGACATAACAGTCAGGGCCAGGTGCAGTGGCGCATGCACTTTGGGAGGCCAAGATGGGAGGATCACCTGAGGCCAGGAGTTCGAAACCAGCCTGGTCAATATAGAAACACCCCATTTCTAAAAACAAAACAAAACTAAACAAAAACAAACAAACAAACAAACAAAAAAGAACAACAACAACAAAAAAAACACCCCATTTCTAGGGCCGGGTGCAGTGCCTCACACCTGTAATCCCAGCACTTTGGGAGGCCAAGGCGGGCGGATCACAGGGTCAGGTGATCCAGACCATCCTGGCTAACATGGTGAAACTCTGTCTCTATTAAAAATACAAAAAATTAGCTGGGCGTGGTGGCGGTCGCCTGTAGTCGCAGCTACTTGGGAGGCTGAGGCAGGAGAATGGCATGAACCCAGGAGCTGGAGCTTGTAGTGAGCCGAGATGGCGCCACTGCACTCCAGCCTGGGTGACAGAGCAAGACTCCGTCTCAAAAAAAAAAAAAAGAAACACCCCATTTCTAAATATAAAATAAAATAAATAATAATAAAAAAAGAGAAGTAACAATCAGGCCAAAGGGTACAGTAAAGCCATCATCAAAATTTCACAGTTTTGCTATAATAATCAATGTCACTACTTCACATACATGTCTTTGTTTGAGGACCCAGCTGGATCTGGGCCCCAAGCCTCTCCTGATGATTTAAGTCTATAAGGGATACTCCAGAGGACATTTTCCAAGGGGAGCAAAGCAGACATGTGAGTTGTAAGAGCAGGTTGGCTGGTGCTGTCACCTTCCAGGGGTGGTGAGAGGCCTCCGCTTTGGGAATGACCCCAGAGGACAACTGTTCCAGAAGGGACACTCCTGGTTAACAGCTGGATTCTTAGTTATATTCTCATATAGTACGCTTTCTTTAACATTTCTGAGGTTAGATGCTTAGGAAATTCGCATTTAGAAGGTTATCTCAATCCCACTCATATATGAAGTGACTTAAACACCTCAAATCTCTGGAGGATTAAAAAATCTCCAAGACAGTGACTCAAAGCAACCTGGAATACACAACAGGAAGATTTTCTAGCTCACCTGATCTAGTAAAATAAAAGCATTATTATACAGGACAAAACTACATCCAACTATGTCTCCCTTACCTGAGTAATGGGCTGATAGCAATGGACCAGACTCGGTCTTCAGTCTGGATGGTGTGTAAGCACTGCCCCAGCCGGCCTGAGGCCAAAGGCCACACCTAGAAACGGGAGAAGAGATGCTCTCGTTGGCATTGCCTGGGATCAGTGGGGAGGAGAGGTGCTCCGGCAGGGGTGACTGTTGGAGGTGGAGAAATGGGGAATCCTTTATGCCCTGCACACACAGAGCTCAGGTATCAGCAGAGGAGCCCCTGCAGCTTCTGGCTCACCTACCCCCGCAGATAGGGCCTAGCTCTCCATCCTAACCCCCCTCTTTTCCACTCAGAGCCCTTACTTACCAGCCAACTTTATATTGGGGAATCAGAAGTTCCACATTCCTCAGCTGAGACTTGACTGAGAAGAAGTGGGTGGGTGGGGCTTGCCTCTCTTGACAGCTTTCCTGTATTTGTGGATTTTCCTTTCTCCTATCTCTCACCAAGATTTTACTTTGGAGAAGTAGGGAGAGGGAAGAAGATCAAGGCACAATATAGGGGGACAGCAATAGAATCAGGGAGAGAAGTAAAAAGAAAGATGCAAGGGAAGGAAAGAATGGAAGAAGAAGAAAGACTTCCAAGTGGGAAGGTGGTGTGTTGTTGTTTGTTTGTTGATAATGCCCAGGATCTAAAACTATTCACGTCAGCAGGGAATTTAGCACCTAGTGTCACCAAAAGTAGCAGAAAAGCTTAACTCTTTTAAGCTTCCATATCTCCTACAGGTTAAAAATATTGCTTGGAGCACATTATCTGGTCCCTATCAGTCAGGAATGTACATTAGCAGCCACTCTGGGCTTAACTCTAATCAACACTCACAGAGCCCTCTCAGCATCTCCCATTAAGCACAGGACTCCCCCCTCACCTCACCCTACCCTAGATGACACACACAGGGACATAAGCCTCTAACCAAACAGAAAGGAAACCTCAGACATACAGGGCTATCCCAAGACAGCAGCAACAGAGGGATCCAGAGGCAGCCAGATGGATCAGTGACCTCTTAAGGTCCCAGCAGTGCTATAAGGGGAACATACAAAACTCAGGCAGGACCTTAGATGGAAGAACTTTAAAGGAAACATTCCTTGAGTGTAAAGGGTAGGTGATGGAGTAGGGGTGATCCTGGCTTCTTAGGGTCACATGATAACTCTTCCCTATAAAAGGAGAAAGTGTTTCTTAGAGTTTGTGTGCATGATGGGTGTGGGGGATGGGATGATTGTGTGAGTTACTTTTCCCAACACAGTGAAAAGAAAATAAATGTAACAAGATCCTAAATGAGGAGGAGCAGAAAACAAAGGTAAACACCACAACTTTTCCTGAGTGCCATGATTCAGGCCTGCTCTTTGGACTCTATAGTCAGTCCCCTTTGGCAATAACTAGATACATTTCCAATGTACTCTTTTAGGCAGCTCAGCTAAAAAGAGAGCTTTGCCTTTTCCCTGACACAAACTCCCTGGGAGGCAGATTCTTTCTTGGGGATGAGGAAACACTAAAGATTCTGATTACAAAATCTATGGGGAAGGCCTAGGCCTGAATTCACTAATGTCCTCCATGGAAAGGGAAGGTGGATTCCTAGATTCTGCAAACCACAGAACAAGGTTCCTGGTCTCCAGGAGCGGCTCAGGAAGCCTGCCACCAATTCTGAGCATGATCTTAAGAAAGCGGCCCTCCTGGCTTGGCCCAGCAACACATTATCCTCCAGAAACATGAGATTCCATCCTGGTACCTGAGGGACAGGAGTTGACAACAATACGCTGATCCTATCTTTGCCCTCCATGGCCAAATTCAAAACAGATCCAACCCTGGAAAAGATTCAGTGGGAGTGGTCTTTTTATTTTTTTTTTCGAGATTTTTTTTTTTGAGAGTCTTACTCTGTCGCCCAGGCTGGAGTGCAGTGGCGCAATCTCGGCTCACTGCAAACTCCACCTCCTGGGTTCATGCCATTCTCCTGCCTCAGCATCCCGAGTAGCTGGGTCTACAGGCGCCTGCCACCAAGCCCAGCTAATTTTTTTGTATTTTTAGTAGAGACGGCGTTTTGCCATGTTATCCAGGATGGTCTCAATCTCCTGACCTCGTGATCCACCTGCCTCGGCCTCTCAAAGTGCTGGGATTACAGGTGTAAGCCACTGCGCCCGGCCGAGAGTGGACATTTATGCAGTTCTTTTAAAAAGCAGACTGGTGATATGCATCACGACTTTTAAAATAATCACAGCCTTTAACTCAGTAATTTTGTTGATGAAAATCTATCCTAAAGAAAATAATCCTAAAACAAAAGAGAAACCTAAATGGTAAAATATTCCCTGCAGCCTGCAATTGCAGAAAAAAGCATGCATAGGCTTTGGCATCTGACCAATCTGGATTTGAACCCTAGTTGCTACTTATTATCTTTGATCTTAGGAGTAACTTCTTAGCTTCCGTTTCCTCATCTGTCAAATGAGAAATGATGCCTATCTCAGAGTTATAGTGAGGAAAAGTGGAGATAAGCATAAGGCATCTAGCACAGCAGCATAGTATTTGGCAGGTATCAGGCAAACAATAATGGTGGTTCTTATTACAATAAATCTTCCCTTCTAAGCCAGATGTGATCTGATCTCTCTACCTTCTAAATTTTCTGGCTCTTTCCCTAGAGCTTTATACTCCACAGTCCTAGCCACTTCCAATCAGCTCCATGGCCAGGTACGCACATCTCTTCTCAACCTAAGGATAAGAGGCTGTATCTTCCTTACTTCTGAAGAGCCCAGGTGCCTCTGTACCAAGCCTCACACACAGTAGGCACTCGTAAGAAAGAATAGAGAAATAAAGAAGGAAATGAAGGAATGGTTAGTACCAGCCCAGGCTCATTAAGAACATAAGCTACCATCTTTTCGCATCTCAGGATGGGGCTGGCCCCACTAAAGCCCAGAGACACAATCCAAGCTAAGCCGCAAAAAACCTGAAACTGAGATTGTGGGGAGGGGAAGGAAGAGGGTTCTTTGGACAGTCCCTAGCTCAGATGTCTTGCCAAGAGATTGTTTTACTTCCCTTTACCCCATAAAATAAATCTCTTTCCTAAAATACAGTACATATTTGGGGAACTCCCCAAAAATAGATGGTTACAGGCAAATATCACTGTAAATTCTTATGAAGGTTCAGGTGTATTAGAAGCCTGGAGAAGCAGCTGTAGAATTTCAGATGCCACTGAAAAGAAATGATGTTTCAGTTATAAAAGACAAACTGAATACAACAGTAATGTAGAAATGGCTCAGGATAACAAAGGGCTGGATGCAAAGACAACAATAGAAAGGAGGGAAACCCAGCATCTGGAAAGCCAGGAAAGAAGAGTTGGCAGAGAAGTCACAGGGGAGCTGCAAACCAGCTGACCAGCTTTCAGGACCAGAGAAGAGAATTCTGTCACTGACCTAAAAGAAATCCTCAGAAGGATTAAGATGGACTGTGGTGACAATTTTAGAAGGAAGCATTTATTTTAGATCTTTTTAAAAATCTAAGATACTAAATAGGGCTAAACTAGTACTCAAACATGAAACTAACCCAATACCTCAAATAAACTTGCTATTATTCTTCAACTGTAAGCAATCCACACCCTTAGATTGCTATCTGTGTTTATAAAGCTTAGTTTTATACTGCTCTGGGTGTCAGACCACAGAGAATAGAAGAAAGAGGTGTCACTGAAAAGGAGGAACTGGGGGAAGCCTGAAGCCATGACAGGAAGATGGCTAGAATAAGACAGGAATACCTAGGTCACACATGCCACAAAAGGTTTCTATGCAAACTGACTTTTGAGCAGTATAACACGTTTAGGTCTGGATCTTTTCAGGGAATGGTACAAGGACAGTGACCAATCAGAAGCCTGAAGTAAGTAGGAAGTAGGGTAATAGGAAGCAAGTGACAGGAAATTCAGTTTCCATGTTGGTTCAAAAGATATGCTGGATTTTTCTCAAGCTTCCTGTGCTGGTGTGCATTCTCTCTGACGGAGTACAAAGTAAGGCAGAAAATAGTAAAGGGAGGAGAAACTTCCATAAAAAGAAGAGAACATATTTAGCCCTTCTTTTTACATAAATTAGCAATATTTCTATATGGAGGTGTAATCACCAGAGGGTACATGCAGTCAGAGAAGTTACTGAGTAAAGATTGCAATTTCCCTCTCCTGAGTCCTCTCCCTATGTGTTTTTGAGGCCCATTTGCTGACATACCAGCAAGCATTTTGTTCCTGTTAGCACTATGGAACCTAGATGCTAGGAAACACGTAACAAGACACTATTGGGCCTCCTGTATCACCAACTGAATTGTCGGCGAAGTTCCCACAGCAACCCTAAAGGACCAGGCCTGTGTAGGCCCTGGCTACGGCTGTTGGGCACATGCCTGGAGAAAGACTTCTCTGTCTCACAGGTGGGAGCCTATTTGACCCAGATGTGGATGAATCCATGAAGTCAGGATCATGCTATTTATCAGCCTCACTTTCTTTTATGCTTTGCTTTGGTGGATATCTGTGGACAGGGCAATTTGGCAAAGATGCAACAAACAACACCCCTCTCTCATAGTCTCTACCGCTTACTGACCACATGACTCTCCAGAGAAGCAGTGAAAACACATTTTAATTATCAGCTTGATTGCTTATAAACAAGGTGGTGAAAAATTAACCTCCCTAAACAGAGAGCAGGCAATAAGGAGGGAGATTTTAAAATAAAATATTAGGGTCAGAACTCAACCCACAAACTTGAGGAAACGCAACTCAGGGAGGAAAGGCTGCCAGGTCCTCTGTTTTTGAGTTCACGCCACATTGCAAGTGAGTGGCAACCTTCCCAGCCACTGTCCACTCCTTTCCCAGTCCAGTTGGCAGGGACAACGCCTGGCATGGCAAGCTGCATGCCAGAGGCACATAAGTGAGTCCTTTATTGTGTCGTTTTCCTCCCCCCGCCCCCAGCCGATACTCTCAGCCAATCCTGGGACTCGGGGCTCTATCCACCCCACTCCCTATAGACAGGAGGGAGTAATAGTATGTAACGGGGAGACCACCTCACCTTGGCCGTCCTGTCCCTGGAGCCACTCACAATGATGCCTCCTTTGCAGTCCACACAGTTCACCTCCTGTTCATGAGCCGAGTACTTGACAGTGAAGGTGCTGTGAATCTTATGAACGCCAATCTTCCCATCTCTAGGAGAAAAATAAGGAGCCGATCCCCAAGAACCAATTATTCTTTCTGTAGGAAGAGAACAACTCTCCAGAAACAGCCTAAGTCTCCAGTGACATCCAAATTTGCTAAGCATTAGGCAATTCAGCCCAGTAAGGTGCTGACTTTCTAGATACATCTACTTCTTCAGCACACCTGACGCTGAACAGAGCTGAGAGACAAAATATGTTTTCCCCTGGAGAATATCAAAACCAGCTTCACTTTTCATTAGAAGCTCTTCCTGTTTTCCTTCTCCAGCTAACCCTATTAACTCCTTTTAGTAAAATCTCTCTGCTTTAAGTGGAAAACCCTCTTGTCTCCCTCCTCATCCCTTTGGAGTTAAGACAGAAAAGTCAGAGACAGGCAGAATGTCCCCGAAAAATAAGATGGAAAAGGGTGGAAGGAGACACCTGCAGCACTTACCCTCCTGCACTGATAATATGCGAGTTGGCCAGAACAAAGTGGCAAACGTCCTCATCATGCCCAGCAAAGACTCCCAGAGGCCGACGGTTCAAGCTGGCACCATCTGGACGGAACTGGTAGGCCAGGACGAAATTAGCCTGGGATATGTACAGAGAATCATCCTCCAGCTGCATCCAGGGCATCTGACTGAAATGATGGAAAATAAAATTTAAGTCATCAAGATAACAGTATGAAAACTCAACTCCAATCTTTGAAGAGGCTGACCAATCCCTAACTTAGCAAGGATAACAAGACTTATTATCTATACTTGATACCCTCCTTCAAAATTACCTACCCCTCAGCTATCCTCAGAAAACTAGAGTAACTGAACTTTGTGGTGATCTAATCTTCCTTGGACTTTCTAAAAGAGACTCAAAATTAAAAGATCAACTAAATACCACTTTTAATTGGAGAATATTTAATATTTCAATCACTGGCTACCTGGACTTCTCATGGGTAGGCAGAGCTTACAAAATTCAATGGTCAAGGGGTGAGAAGGGTAAAAAAGAAATCTTCGGCCGGGCACAGTGGCTCACACCTGTAATCCTAGCACTTTGGGAGGCCAAGGCAGGTGGATCACCTGAGGTCAGGAGTTCAAGACCAGCCTGACCAACATGGTGAAACTCCATCTCTACTAAAAATACAAAATTAGCCGAGCATGGTGGTGCACGCCTGTAATCCCAGCTACTCTAGAGGCTGAGGCAGAAGAATCGCTTGAACCCGGGAGGCGGAGGTTGCAGTGAGCCGAGATCGTGCCACTGTACTCCAGCCTGGGTGACAGAGGGAGACTCTGTCTCAAAAAGAAAAAAGAAAAGAAATCTTCTAGCCAGGTGAAATAACTTTCTTTCATTCGGCATCCTCATCAATTTGAAGTATAAGTGGGAAGTTTCAAGGTTCTAGGATTCCCATACATACCTCTTCCGCAATATATCAGTTAAGGTATGATGGAGAAAAGAGAAGAATAAACCTGGGAAGCCCCATTCCCTTATTCTTTTAGAGCTAAGGGGCCATTTTTAAGTGAAAGGAATGAAGCCATTTAGGAAAGGATGCTAATGTACTGATTAGATATCTAGATCCTCACAAGGATATCTACATTTCTGTATTAGAGGGTAAGTGTGGCAATGGAAAAACACAGCCCCAGAGCATTCTGCTACAGTTCAGGGGCTACAGAGAAAGTCAGCTCTCACAGGCAACTGATAAGAGAAATCCACAAATAGTTAAAGATTCCCTCTGCAATCTTACAGGAGGAAGAAAGGCTAGAAGGCACAGACAAGTCCTGCGGCAGGGAATGAGCCTTAAGAAGAAAGAAGACTAGGCTCTCTGGTGGAAACTAAGTCCCTTTCCCAAGGTGGACATCCCACCTGTCCTATTCTACATAGGGGTCCTAGAGTTACCAGGTCCCAAGAAAAGCACAGGGACAGCTGATTCATCCCCAAGAACAGCCACCATCTCCTATTGCCAAGCCTGTCTGAGCAAACTAGGCTGTGTTTCTTCCCCAGACTCAATACAAGCGTCATGGGAATGTGGAAAAGTTCTGCAAATTGACTTGACGGGCCATTAAATGCAGCTTAGACTTTGTAGTAACTGAGTTTCTGCTCATGAGGTTTTTACAAGTGTGTGCATATATTACATGGAGCATGTGTAGAGTGTGTACAGATGCCTGCTTTCTCACTCATTATCCACATTCCTCTTGAATATCCCCTTACGTGAGTGTGTGGCACACTCAAGTAGGCAGCAAACAGAGAGGGTGGGAATTTTTGTGTTTAGAGCCATCTGGTAAACAGCCATTTGCCTAGGACAAGAAACCAGGTTCATGCCAGGTGAACAGTGGAGAATCCCAGGGCAGCCTGGTAACCGTTCTGTGTGTTTATTTGCCAAACTGCTTGAAACTAGCCCCAAAAGGCAATGTGGGAAGCAGAGGGTAAAGTCCTTCATCATAAAAATCCGTCTTTCTCTCCTGTAGTTTCTTTACCATCACCACAACCACTACCCAATACCACATTATTCACAGCATCTGATGCCAGTGAAACCAGTGGAAACTGGACACAAGCAAGCAAGAAAGGTTCATCAGATGAAGAGGCCTGCCTGTGTCTTCAGCACAGGTATAGGTCACTCCAGAACGTGGAATCATGATGTTCCTTATCCATTGCAACCAATCAACAAGGAGCAATTTTTTGGTAGGGAGTCAAATAATAACTATGAAATCATTTAGCATCAATGAAGCCCAAAAATCGGTGGCATTAGCAGTGCCACAGGCATTTTCTAAATTTCCTTATACTTGTTCTAAGCTCTAACTCCTGTAACATATGTATCCAAACCTTTAGATCCTACCCTGCCTTTTAATAAAGTACGGGAGAGGACTCACGGAAGCCAAGAATGAAGAAGTAACTCCATAGAGTAGAAGATTTAAAGAAAAATATTTGTAAAATAATATTAATTGAAACCTTGATTTCATTTATTTCCTTTGATGGCATAAGTTAACAGAGGTTACCTTTGAGTGGTGGAGTTACAGGTTAGTTTTATTTTCTTCTTTAGAACTTTCTTTTTCTTCACATTTCTAAAATAAGCATTGATTTCTTTATAATCATAAAAAAAGTCATTTGTTAACGTACATTTCTTGTATTCCCTTCTTTAAATGTGAAAAAAGTTGTCCTTCTGATGCCCTCTTTGTGGTACTCAAAGGCTCACCAGTGCCACCCCACCCAAGATAGCCCCATTAGCCTCTATGTAGGACCAGATTTTTTACTTTCCATTATGCTTTTATGTCCCAAGTAGCTTTAAAAAAGTCAAGAGGCTACTTGCCTGCATCTCCACTTCAGCAGAATCGCCTCTCGGCAGCGCCCCAGTCTCCAGTTCTGAGACACCTTCACCCGTTCCTTCACTGGGACACTGGTCATCCTATGTCCAGAGAGAACAAATAATCCAATCACTACAACTTATTGCCAACCACAGAAAACTCCATGGGCTTACTGAGTCAGGATTCAGGAGCATCCAGAATACAAGTAAAGAGTTAGGAGACCAGGAAGGAGTAACTGTTCTCTCTCCATACTTGACGAACTAAAAAAGCCAAGGAGAAAAGCCTGTCCTTTAAACTATTAAAAATGTCCACAGTGATGCCAAAGCAATCTAATGGAGAATGGATGACAATCCTGGAACCCCTGGATGGTCCAGATTGGGAGGAAAAAAAAAAATGAAATGAACCCTGACCCCTACCTCACACCATACAGGAAAAGTAATTCAAAACAGGTCATAAACTTAAAATCTAAAACTATAAAGCTGTCAGAAGAAAACAAATGAAAACATCTCTTTGACTACGAAGGCAGACATAGATTTCTTAGGACACAGAAAGCAATAACAGACAAAAAAATCCAATAAATCAGACTTCATCAAATCCAAAACCTCTGTTCACCAAAATTAATACACAAGCCGTCATCTGGGAGAAAAGATTCACAGAATGTATATCTGATAGGAGTTTGTACCCTGATGAGGAAGTCCTCTCTGTATTTGTTTATATATTTTTGGAAGACCAATAAGAAACTCTCCTACATTGTTGGTGGGAAAGCAAAATGGTACAGCCATTTTGGGAAAAGGTCTGGCAGTTTATTATAAATCTAAACATATTATGTACTCTATGAACTAGCAATAACTTTAGAGAAACAAAAACACTTGCACAAGAATGTTCATAGGAGTTTTAGTAATAGCCAAAAGTGGTAAACAGCCCAGGCATCCATCAACAGGAAAGTGGATAAACACACTAGGGTAGGTTCATATAATGGAATACTACTTAGCAAAAAAAGAAAAGAAGTACTGATACACATCGTAATGTGGATGAATCACAGAAACATTATGTTGAATGAAATAAATTTTACACAAAAGAGATCATAGTGTATGATTTCATTTACATAAAGCTTGAGAAGAGAGACAACTAACCTATGGTGAAAAAAATCAGAACAATTATTACCACCAGGGTAGGGATGGAGACTGACTAGCAAAGAACATTTGGAAACTTTCTGAGGTAATATTCTATATTTAAGTCTTGAGGGGGTTTGGGTTATACAAGTGTATATGCATTTGTGAGAAATGGACCAAATGTGCAGGATGTGGTGGCTCACAACTGTAATCGCAACACTTTGGGAGGCCAAGATGGGAGGATCACTTGAGCCCAGGAAATTGAGGTTACAGTGAGCAGTAGTTCCACCACTGCACTCCAGCCTAGGGAACAGAATAAGATTCCCTCTCTAAAAAAAAAAAAGAGAAAAGAAATACATCAAATGATACACAAGATTTGTGCAGCTCACTCAAATATAAATTCACTGTATATATATTTTTCTTTAAAAAAACCCATAAACTAATATAATCTAGTCAATGATATGCATGCACATTGAAGCCTTTAGGGATAAATGTACTGATATCTGTAACTTATTTTGAAATGCATGATAAAGCAAATACAGCCAAATATTAATTGTAGAACCTAGATGGTGCATATATGAATGTTCATGGTACAATTCATTCAACTTTTCTATGAGTTTTAAATTCTTCAAAACATTGGAGGGCGAGTGTCAACAGTACTTTCTGGGTGAGCTGAGTTAACAGCAGTAAGACAGCACACAAGCAACAGGAATGGCACTGTTTGGGGATGGGTTAATAGGCAATAGGGAGAAGAGCTCTAAGTCCCTTAGAGAGTATACCTTTGAAGAGAATTTTGAAATCATGAGCAAGAATTTGAAAATTCCATTTTAGGCTCCCATATATCTCCTGTGTCTCCTTAGGCTTGCCTCACTGCCCATACAAGGTACACTGCTTGGGACACAGAGTGATAACTGCCATGTCTGCCTGGAAATTTGCTGGCCAGGGAGAGATACACTCATTTCTTCCAGCCTCTTCACATTTACCACATTTTACTAAAAGCCAGCAAACAAGTCCGGCTTTCAAGATTCTAACGGACACAGCTTAGAAAGAATGGTTTTGGCAGGCAGAGAGAAGATACCTACTTCATTTTTAGCTAAATAACACTCTGCCTCCTGGTGTTATTTCATTTATTTATTTGTATAGAATAATTATTTTTGGTTAATAAAGTAATAAATGCACAGGATTTAAAAAAACACACAGATAGTATGAAAGGTTAACAATGCAAAAGTGAGTCTTTCTCGAAACCCCTAGCCAAGACTCTCCCTCTCTAGAGACAACTATGTATTCACTGTAGATAAGTATATATGCATGTTGCCCAGGCTGGTCTCCAACACCTGGCCTCAAGCAATCCTCTTGCCTTGGCCTCCCAAAGTACTGGGATTACAGGCATGAGCCACCACACCTGGCCAACTGAATACTATTTTTAAATGATATAGAATGTTATAAATCTCTCTGGATCATTATTCCAATTGCAATTTATTTAACCAACATTTAATGTGGTGTTTACAATATGCCAGGCACTGTTTTCATTTGCCCAATGCCTTACGCATATCAATAAGTGCTGATAAAGAGCAATTATATTTCTTATATTTCTAGAAAGTATATTCCTAGGAAGTATATTCTTTTCAATTGGAAATAAGCAATAAGCAACTGACTTTGATTTTAAAAAAAGAAAGCAAGAAATGGCCCAAACTGATATGAATTTAATAGATAATAAACAGAAAATTGTAAACTAAGGAAAAAATCACTTTAATTAGTGCTATTAGGTTTGTATAGCACGTTGACTTTATTAGAAAGAAAGGAGAGAGGGAATAAGAATATGAGTGGCTAGAAAGAACACTGGAAGGATAAAATAAAATACCCATAGTTAACTGTGGGTAGTCAACTTTGGGTGTTTTATTTTCTCCTTTATGTTTTACACATTTTCTAATTTTCTTTTTTAAAATTTTTTAATTTCAGTAGCTTTAGGGGTACAAGTGGTTTTGGTTACATGGATGAATTGTATAATGATGAAGTCTGGACTTTTAGTATACTAGTCACCTAAGTAGCGTATGTTTTGTACCCAGTAGGTAATTTTTCTATCACTCACCCCCCTCCCACCTTCCTCCCTTCTGAATCTGCAATGTCCATTACACCACTCTGTATGCCTGTGTGTACCCATGCCTTAGCTCTCACTTATAAGTGAGAACATGCAGTATTTGGTTTTCACTCCTGCATTACTTCATTTAGGATAATGGCCTCCAATTCCATCCAAGTTATGTCATTCCTTTTTATGGCTGAGTAATATTCAAATACTCATTAAAATAGTAATAATAAATGCTGTTGACAAAACTTGTTGAATATCAATAGAGAAAAAAACTGATTTAGATTGCCATCTCATACCACAATATAATAAATTCCAAAATATGAGGGTGAATTTAAAAGTTTAACTAGAAAAAAACAAGATATATACATATTTCAATGACGAGCAGAGATAATTTCCCAATTGAAATGGGGATAACAGAAATTATTCTATTGAAGCAACAGAAATGTATCAATTATAAAGTATTTGAGTTTAATGCTATAAATTTGAAATGCTACATAAAGGGAAAAAAGATTAAAAGCAACAGAGTAGGGGAAAAATTTTAACTAACACTATAAACATAAGTTTTATCTCTAAAACTTTTAGGGAGCTGATAAAAATCTCTCAAGATAACACCCTGTCTCCAATACCCTATCATCCATGTCTGACAGAGGAAAAGGACAGTCACAGTGTTCACATGGTAAAACACTGGAGGAAACATCCCCCAAGAATAGTTTACAGGTATGTACATTAAAACAATTTTTAAAGTACCACCCCACATCTATTAAGTAGAAAAAACTAACACTAGCTTTAATTTGATAGAAGAGTATGGATTTGGTTACATGTTGCTTACAGCACATTCAGCTGGTACAGTCTTTCAGAAAGGAATTCTGTTAAGACAAAAGTCATTAAATGACAGCTTATGATCTAGCATTTCTACTTTGAGCACTTTATCACGAAGAAATAATTCAAAAGAAAAAATTTTACAAAGATATTTATAGCTGCAGCTATATATTAGAGCTAAAATCTGGAAACAGCCCGAAGGTCTGTCTGTGGGGGAGAATAGTATACTAATGCAATGGAATATACTGCCACTAGAAATGACAAACGTGAGGATTGCAAAACATTTTGGCAACAACTATAGCAAGTAATGGTATTTTTAAAACAAAGTTAAATTTACAAAGGTAGAGGTGGGGAGACTACATAAAATTATGCCTCCATAAATAACAGGTTGAGGCCAGGCGCCGTGGCTCACAACTGTAATCCCAGCACTTTTGGAGGCCAAGGAGAGTGGATCACCTGACATCAGGAGTTCGAGACCAGTCTGGCCAACATGGTAAAACCCTGTCTCTACGAAAAATGCAAAAATTAGGCAGGTGTTGTGGTGGGCGTCTGTAATCCCAGCTACTTGGGAGGCTGAGGCAGGAGAATCACTTGAACCTGGGAGGCAGAGGTTGCAGTGAGCCGAGATTACACCATTTCATTCCAGCCTGGGTGACAGGAGCAAAACTCCGTCTCAAAAAGTAATAAAAATAATAACAGGTCTAAAGATGTTAATAGATGGTGTTTTATTAAGTGATCAATTGTTGAAAATATATCACATAATTGTTGATGGTTATGTCTTCCTATTTACCTTTAACTAAAGAGCAGATTAAATAAAATTGAAAAAGCACAGAAGGCAGGCTCAGGAAACTGGGATCTATATCCCAATTCTACCACCTACTAATTATACAACCCAGGTAACTAACTTCTCTAATTATCCATTTCTTCACCTATAAAATGAGGATAATATTTCATACAATTGTTTTCAAAAATGACACCTAAAACGAAGTACAGCATATGTCATAAATCACTACAAAAAAGTTAATTATCTTTACATAAGTATAAGTAGCAGATAATATCCATTAATGATGTCGACACTAATGTGACTCTAATAATCATTCGTTTTTCTTCTAACTAGTTTAGTTATAACTATTAGAAATTATTCCTCCAATATCAAACTTTTTTATCTTTCAGGCTGAACAATTAGGACTTGGCTATACACATGTTAAGGCTAAAATCTTTTACTGAATTATTCTATTGGGTCAATGTAGTCCCTGGTTTTAAATCACTATAGAGCCACCTACACTACCAGACTACTACTGAGGACAGTTAAAGATACTTAACAGGATGGGCCAAAGGAACTGAAATCTAACCAAAAAAAAAAAAAAAAAAAAACTTCCTGTCTACTCTTATCTGCAAATCCCTCCCAGATATAAAGGAAGAAACTGTTTACAGTTATGTCTCTTCTCTTGAATTAGGTCTAAAATTAATGAGTAGTGATGAAACTAAAAAAGGAATATTCTGGATCATAGCAGGAAGAAAACAAAAGCAAAAGAATGAATATATTTCCTGAATTGGAATAAGGACAGCACTTCTCTCATCTCCCTGGTCACTTAACTGCCATGTGACACTTTACTAGGGGTCAAAACACTCTCCTGAGGGTTTGATCATAGCACCAAGAAACTTTCAAAGTTGAACTTTAGAAGCTGCTACCAAACAGCAGGTGCAGGCATCCTCTCCCAAGATGAATATCATAATCAAAATACTTGGCTGTAGTCCTTCAAATTTAGACTTTGAAAAAAAAAATTCAATTTGGCTTTGACTTGAAAAGCTCTACTTTGTTAAAAACAATTTAACAACTCAGCTTTTTCATATCTTTTGTCTAACCATCTTGAATGGTTACAGTTTTCCTAACTGTTGGCCAAATCATATCTATATCTTCATTGGTTTCAGGACCTGAAAAATCCAAAGAAATTTTTTAAATATCTCCTTTCTCTGAAAACAGGTATCCCTCCATCCCTATGGGAATGTGTCACTGCCAGTCAAAGGGGGTCAGTAGAACAAGGCAGCAGAAGAAAAGTACCTGAGAAGACAGAAGTAGGTGCCCCTTGGAATTCACCAGGGACCCTTGCTCCCATCCTTGAAGCGGCCTCTGGCCAGCCATTTCTCCATATGGTTACTAATGTAAAGTGAGGGTGCTCCTCTCAAAAAAATGATTAGTGCCCTGTAAATAAATCTCTCCGTGGATGTTAACGCACAGAGGACCTGGCCCCGTGGGCCTGGCTGAACTGCCATTTTCCCAGCCCTCCTTCTCTTGCCTCAGGCTCATTTTCCACTAGGCCCCTCCCTGTCAGCTTTCCGGCACTTAGTAACCATCAGAGTTTGCATTCCTGGGCATATGACCTATTTTAAACAAAAACAATACAACATGCACCCACAGTAAGCTATCTGGCCCCTTAAAATCTTGGCAAGTGAGTCCAGAGGGACAGAAATTAATCTAGGCAGTTATCTAGAATGACCTTTCATTTCCCCTCTCCTTGTTCACACCCAAAACCAAAAGCAAATAAATAAACCTAGTCTGAAGAAAAATGGCTGGGGGGAAGGAAGGGGAAGTGTAGGTATATCGAAGAGGTCTCAAACTACATATCTCTGAGATCAGAAAACTCCTGGAACACAGATCAATTTCCCTCTCTGTCCCATCTCGCAGCTTGATTCCCCTGGAAGCTACCAATGCTGACCAACTGCATGGATGGCATGATTTCCATAAGCATAACATCCTGCTGATTTGGACGTAAACTTAGGAAAGGAAAGTGTCTCCAAGTGTAGAACAAGGCCATATCAAGGGGCACTGGGCCAAGGGTTACATACAATGCTTGGGGTTTGGAATTTTATTTTATTTTAATTAATTTATTTTTTTTTGAGACAGGGTCTCACTGTGTCACCCAGACTGTAGTGCAGTAGTGCAATCTGGGCTCACTGCAACCTCTACCTCCCAGACTCAAGTGATTCTCCTGCCTCAGCCTCCCAAGTAGTTGGGATTACGGGCACATGCCATTACTACCCAGCTAATTTTTGTATGTTTAATAGAGATGGGGTTACACCATGTTGGTCAGGCTGGTCTTGAACTTCAGACCTCAAATGATCCACCTGCCTCGGCCTCCCAAAGTGTTGGGATTACAGGCATGAGCTACAGCACCCGGGCCTTGGGGCTTGGAATTTTAAATTAACACTATATCTTGATTTCTCTTATCTTCTTTCTCTCCAGATTTTTCCCCAGATTGCCTATTCTCACCAGTTCTATCAATGCTAACAACTTGGCTTTAGTGTAAAGTATTTAAGCAGTCAAAGATAAGAACCTTCTAACTTTTCATTTATACTTGCATTAGCCTGAATCTTCCAATAGCTTCAGTAGCAGAGGTTTATAATTAAGGTTCAAAAAAATTAATCAAAAATCTTTATATCATGTTAAATTGCTTATCCTTTTGACCAAGGAACAGAGAATAGCCCCAAAATTCAGAGTGAAGGGAGACTGTAGGAAACATGCCAGCATGAGGACAAGACCATGCACAAAGAGGGCATGGAGCTGACTGAACTGACCCACAGCTCCCTTGAAAGACCCCCAACTGTCAACCCACTTTACCCATTCAACTCACTTTTCATGCTTCACACTATGCAACTGGACTCCCACCAAGCCAATCTCTTCCACGTCCATTCACACACCCACACTTTCACCGATATTGCCAGCCCCAGCCTACCTTTGCCCCTGACTGCTACTTCTGGGGACTAGTCAAATTCATCCATTCTTTAAAATCTAGATAAAGCCTCTACTTCTGTGACTCTTCCAAACATGACATCTGAACTGTGAGAGGGAACCTACCATACACCTAGGCATTGCTAGCTTTTCACAGCTATACATCATCTTTTTTGTCTAATTTAGTCATAAATTCCACAGGATCAAGTCTTAAACCACTTTGTGCTTCTAAAAGTGGCTCTCAACCATCACTGGGCAGACAAGTGATATAGCAGTAACCCTGAATAAGTGCACCACCAAATTTTAAACAATATATAGAATTTATTTTTGTTCAACTAACAATCCACACTTTTACAGGGATTTCTATCAGACATTAAGCCGAAATATTGCCCATGATACAATTTGCTGAAAATAAAATAAAGATTGCATGTTCAGAGGAACATATATGAACTTTACCTCAAAGGATATAAGAGAACAAGGTCAGGGCTGCAAACAATACTGTTCAAACAGTAACACACCAGGGGGTGAACAAGTAAATAGTATAAATAATCGTGAACAGGTTTTTCAATTTTCTGAAACTTGCTTCTAAAAAAAAAATGACATTCACCTTTAATCCTTTAATGTACTATCAAAAATTCTAACATCATACAAAACTATGTCTTTAACACAAAAAGGGAGAACCATGGTCCTAGCAAAATAGGTATTTTGATAGACATTGCTTAGGAACTGCTCAAGCAAGAGTTTCCAAAAACATCGTTCTCCATTTGATAAGTCACACTTTGAACAATACCTGTAGCTCCAAAGGCCCTTCCTTAAAATGTATAACATACCACATCTTCAAGAATTCAACCAAAGTCTCCAAATTCTTATTCTAGAGAAGCTCAAGGGAAGAAATCTGAGCAGATAAAGTATCTTAACATGGCACCCACATGTCGAAGATGTCTAAACAGTTTCAGAAGCACTGAGCATAACCCTGGTCCTTTATATGCATGAGCTTAAATTCAGAACTTGGCTGTGTTCACATCCTTTTCCTCCTGGCTTTGGTTAGGCTCTGTATTTGCACGGCACTTGACCAGTATGTGTGTTCTGCAAGATGTTAAAGAGATATTTAGCAGTGAAAAAGAGAATTTCATGGTCAAAACATTTTGCACAATGCTGGCTGAAACAAAATCAAACAGGTCCCTCTATCACAGGACTTGCCAGTGCCTTTAATCCCCAATGGACATTGTGATCCCTAAGAAAGGGAATGTGGCGCATAGCATTTTCCCCCACTCATTTGATTACAGAATTAGTTTTTCAAGAATCCCACAATACAACTTTTGGAAAGACTGATCTGGTACTTTCTAAAAATGAACAATGGCAAGAAAGATGCCAATTTTGGGGGGGCAGGGAGCGGTGAACAGGCCTTCCTCTAAGTGAGTCATGAATTAGGCACTAGCAGACTAAGAGGTAAACTTTGTTCTCATACCTTCAAAATGATTTTTCCCTAGACTCCTCATCTGATATGTGAGAAATAATTATACTGCTTTGCTTCCCAGGGTTGTTTTTTATTGTTTTTAATCACGAAACTGTGTTCTATATTAATCATCAAAACAGGTTCTCAACCCAAGTGACCAGACTTCAAAATCCCTGATGCCCTTCCAGCCTGAATGAAGGGATGAGGAGAATATGAACCAGACATCACCCAGAAAGTTTTTACATATCCAGCTTCTAGGCCATTACGATAAAGTCAAACTGCATGCAAGATAAGGGATGAAGTTCTCCCTTAGCAACTCACTTCTGGAGGGGACAAAAACACATACCACCCATATCTGAACCTTGATTCAACTTTTTGACGTAGACTTTCTAAAGGAAAACTCAAAGAAACATGGGAGGTCAAAGCTGGAACTACAGGGAAAAAAGAAAAAGAAGTATTCAAAGACTATTTCCCTTTCTTTAAGGAGAATGAACTCATTACAGGGTTAGTGAGCAGGGGAAATATCATTCCTTTCAGGGAAACAGCTTTCCAGGAAAAGTATCTCAACATATTTACTATAAAACAATTTAATTTCCCTGTCCCATCACCTGCCACCCCATCCTCATCCCCCCTACAAAACCCACAGATTGTGGATTTCCTCTCATTCTTGGCAGAGTTACCAGAAGAAATACAATACCCCCTTCGGACTGCTCCCAACAGCTGCTGGAAAAGACGGGGAGCTGGGGTATCCCTCCAAAGCTGCCTCTAAAAATGACCATTCCCTCTTCCAACTCATATAGCCAGTGAGCATAAGACTTCTATTTCTCTGCTTTCTTAAAGCAAGGGGAGACCACAAAAGCAACAGCGTACCCTAATCCAAAATACTTGCTTCCGGCCCATCTGTTCTCCTCAATATGACTCTAAACTGAAGCTTCTGTACAGTAACCACCATTCTATTTCTCCCCTAACATGTAAGTATTAAAACAATCATCTACTACCTCGCAAAATCAGTATTTCTTATTTGTTTGTTTAATCTACCAATCTCCAAGTTAGGGTTCCTATCAAACTCCTATTCACTGTAATTTCCTATCTCTGCCCACCTGTCCCAATACCACACACTTCATACAAATAAGAATCCCCCTATAGGTCAAGAGACTTGAACAACAAAAGTCTAGGAACAAATTCATCAATGGCTACCCTACACCTCAGCCCTTGCCCAATATCATCACACACTAAATCCTCTTCAATTCTGTCTAAAAACGCCCCATCACCAGGCAACAGGAGACATCCAATTATCCTTCAGCCTCTCAGCTGGGACCACCAACAAAGAAGTTCATGGATGTCAACTGGGGGCACAGGCAATATCTCTCTTTGCCGAGGAGAAACTAGAGAGAACCTCCAGCATCATTCCCCAAAGGTGACAGCTAGGGTTGAGTGAAGACGGTGAAAACTGTACAAGAGCTGGGGGAGAAAATATAATGTAAGGAATGATTTGGAATCAGGGGCAGGAGAAGGCGGAGGGATGAACTGGCTGACCCCAAATGTCTTTTCCATCTCTAACTCCTATGATTCTTTGACCTCCAATTTTGTGCTGTGGACAAGGAATGGAAAGTCAACAGACATGGTGATGTTTTGAAAGAGCCTGGCAGTCTGCTCTTGTCATTTAGTGGCCTTTGCATGTATTTTTTAAGGTGTCTCCAAGCCCTGTCTTCATTTCACAGTTGTCACCTTTCTCAGCAATTTGAGCTCATGTCAAATACCAAAAAAGAAGATGAAGAAGAAAGAATGTGCTGGCAATTAATTGTGGGCTAAAGAGGGACAGCAGGCACAGGGGCCCATTGGGTGGGCCCAGACTTCCAGGGAGGGCAATGTGGACAGTCTGGATAAAATGAAGAACTGACTAAAAATTGAGACAAGGCAGCCAAACCTCTCACAGGAGGTAAATTCTTTCTCCAGATAGTCTCCTACTCATTTTTAGAGAAAGCTCAAGTATTTACATGATTCAGGGTACATAAACATATTCTTAATTACCATAACCATCTTGATTCAATTGATTACAATTGGAGTTCCATCTGAGCAAGACTGCTGAATAGGAAGGACTTTCCTTAAGAGTAAACCAAATCTTAGGATTCTCAACCTTGACTCATGGTTGACATACCTGAGGTAAATTCTGAAGCTTAGCAAAAGTCAGTTTCTGCAGATCAAAGTGGGGAGTCTGCCAATTTTCACTGAAAATTCAAAACCCAATTTTCTCCTCTTTTTTTCAAACAGTTGATCTCATCTTAATTTTCAAATATTTTTGGAGCCTGGTCTCAAGAAGAATCTGCCTAAATTTCTCACTGTTCCATGGTTACATGTCAGGACCAGAAACTAATCCAGTGCCAGGGTCAACCCAGAGCTAAGGTTAAGTTGTCACACACAAGTAATTCTTTTCTAAGTCACACATTCAAAAATAATTTTTTAAAAAACCTGTATACTGACTCAGTGACCTCACTGTCAGTTGGGGATTTCAGCAGCTCAAGCACAATCTTTACCTTAGATGAAGGTTCCAGGTGCAAAAAAAAAAAAAAAAAAAAAAAAAAAAAAAAAAAAA
>NW_016814655.1:5867126-5873355 GCF_001698545.2 Rhinopithecus bieti | reverse complement strand
AAAAAAAAAAAAAAAAAAAAAAAAAAAAAAAAAAGTATGGAGTACTGAAATATTTTCAGAGCTCTCATTACAGTATGAACTTATACTACAGATTGCTCATCTCACAGACTGTGAAGACATTGGGTTTCTCCATGTTTCTGTCTTGAAAGCTAGAAAATTCAGCCCCTACCACTCAAGTTTTACAAGACTGGAAAGGATATAAACAGCTTCTGTATTCTCATGGTTTTAGAGAAGGCTTCTTCCATTCTTCCAGTTCGCATTTGGAGGTAGTGACTGCACTAGACCATGTCCTGCTTCCACAGGTGTACTGTTTTATTTTGAACCTGTAAACTAAACTCTATTTTATTAACTCATAGAAACTATTAGAAATAAGGCCTTTCCAAATGCTAAAGACAATAAATACATCCATATATGAAATCATTCCATGAATCAGAGAACAAATAAGTGACTCTCCTCCCTGGGAAAGGCAGAAAACTGGAGAAAGCCTAAGCTACTTTGAGTTGTTAATTGTTTTCTGAAGATCACAGTTTAGGCCTTAAATGTAACCAGTTAGCAATACCTTCTCCATTCAGAGTAGGAAACTAGTTAGGAAACTATATGCTTTCTGGGCCAAGAAAATGCTCTTAGGCACAATCATTTTAAAACAAATAAACACACTCTGCTTATCTGTGTCTATCTCACCACTCTGGACGTTAATCATCACTGAAACAGATACCCCAGGCCCCCAGCCTCAAACAGCTCCAAGGCTACAGGACCCCTCCACAGGAATGAATGTACATGCCAGGACAAACACCTCAGGAGCCTCACTCCCTGAACACCTATTGTTAATTCCAGGCAAATCTATCATAGGCAAATGCAAGACAGCACCCAGATACTGCTCAAAGGCTATTTAAAATAAAATTCCTGTTTGACAATATGTAGCACTTCATTCGGGAGGAAGAGGATCAAGTAAGCTTTCTTTAACGTAAGACTGGCAGTAGAATATTTTAAAAATAGCTTTACATGCACAGATATACTTTTTCTCTCCATTATTTGCATTTGTTAATTTTCAGTATCAGAATTTGCAGATAGCACTCCTGTTCTTCCCCTGTCATACTGTCTACTTCTTGCATTCAGCCTACATTATCAACTGACAGCTGAATTCCACTGTCTTGTTCTTGTAAACGGAACTAGGTTAGTTTATCCTGTTACTCTTTAGGGAAAATTTGAAAGACTGCTATATGAAACATTTCTTTGATTTTTATTGTTATATTCAGGATATTTCTATTCCAACAGGCTTCATAAAATTTCCACACAAAACTGATTTTAAATCAGATGACTGACTCCAACTATCTTTGCGTCCCTTTAAAAAGAAAAAAGAAAAAAAAAGCTTAGTACCTATTAGTGTTCACTGTTCAGGCAAAAGGGAAGCAAATTGTTTGTTTGTGGTTTTAAAGTGGCCAGAATGCCTTCAAGCACAAGTATAAGACCATTAGCAAATCACAAGGAACCAAAGCAGTTCATCTTACTCAACAAAGCTATGATCAGTTAGGAACAGCCAAACTGAATGGGACTTGCCCTGGGCCGGAAGGTCAGTAAACCTTAGCAGTTTGTGTTTCTGAGAATCAAGAGGCTCTTCATCCCCAAGTGCAGGCCCTAAGTCCACAAGTTCTGCTGTCATGTTTCCAAAAACATTCAGGACAGGTGAGAGAAACCAAGCAGACTGTGTGTATGTGTGTGTGTGTGTGTGTGTGTGTGTGTGTGTGTGTGTTCCCCTTTGTCTTTAGGCAGCACCTCTAAGTCAAACCATCCCCACTTTTGCTATATACAGACTACCTAGAGGAGAACCCAAACAATTAAAAAGTTCCATTTTACAATTTATTGAGTGCCTGCTATGTGCTTAATGCTGTACTAGCCAGCATTCTACATTTAAGCCTCATTTTATCAGGCAAGGTTATTCCCATTCTTTATAGGTAATAAAACCTAGGGCCAGTGAGGTTATGTGGCTTCTGATCAAATCCAGTTTTGTGTAATGCTGATAAAAACTCATCTCACTTATCTAGTCTGCAGTTAATTAGCCCAAAGCATGAACAACAGCCCTGCCACTATCCACGCAGCCATACTCTTGCTGTACTTTGGGCCCGGCTTTGCTGACTCCCTAAGTGGACTGGGGTGCATGCCTTCTTCCTCCAGGGATGACAACCACCTCTCTCTGTGGCTTATTAAGTCTCTGCAGCTGTCCAGAAACGGACCACACTGGTAAACATTCTCTCCACCTGCTGTAACACGCGTAACTTCTTCCCTCAACCCAGAAAACCCGAGCACTGACCCTGCTCTTTATCAAGTGCTATGGTAAAACAACTTCCCTAGAAGGCCAGGACACCTTACCCTAGGACACAGGCGAGAAATCAAAACACACATGTCTAATAAATAATAAAGCCATATCATTTGGCAATCTCAAAGCATTTTACACCATAAATTCACTTTCATTTTTGTTATTACTGCTACAGAATGTAGATTCATTCCCAGTATCTCTCTTTTAGAGCATTTGAAAATAAACACCAATTCTTTCATTCATTCACTCAATCTCTATATGAAGAGAGAGAAAGGCAAACTTTGCCTTGGCTGGCTTGGGTTCCAGTTGTTTTAGACTTCTCTTATAGGTCAACTGATAATATTCTTTGAAATAGTTATTCTCATAAGAAAGGAAGAGAATAAAAAACTATTTCTGCAGGTGACAAGACTGCATGCCCAAGAAGTCCCAAGGAATCATTATCATGAACAAAATCATCCTAGAATAAAAAGAATAAAAAACCATCAAATTCAAAATTTACAAAAGTAATCTTCTACATTCAGTAATACCCAGCCAGAAAACATACCGAAGAGAGTATATTTGCAATAAAAACGAAATGCATAACATATTCAGAAATACATAGCAGTGCAACAACAGATATGTGAGAACTTTATCATGAAAACCACAAAAGTCCTTGAAAAAGTACAGAATTTTTTTTTGATGGCGAGTTGAACAGAAGTGTAGAGGTGACACACACACATAAATCCAACAGGATAATCTTACCCTGACAGATTACTAGACTCCATCAAAAAGTAACAATATTTAAAATACTATGGAAATGGAAAACTGTATCAGTGACACACAATGAAGAGTTCAGATACAGATCCAATATACACACACATATGTATGTGTATATACATGTGTATATTATATTATATATATATATAAAAACTTACTATATGGCAAAATAAGCTTTCCAAAACAAAGGAAAAGAGAATTACTTAACAAAGTTGTAGTGATAACTAAGGTAGCTGTTGAGGCTACCTAACAAGAATAGTAAGTTGAATTCACCTCTTGCACCAAAAGTGGTATTGATGAAAGTGTTAACTATTAAAAAATCAAATTAGGCCGGGCACGGTGGCTCACCCCTGTAATCCCAGCACTTTGGGAGGCCAAGGCAGGCGGATAACCTGAGGTCCGGAGTTGGAGACCAGCCTGACCAAAATGGAGAAACCCTATCTCTACTAAAAATACAAAATTATCTGGGTGTGGTGGTGCATGCCTGTAATCCCAGCTATGCAGGAGGCTGTGGCAGGAGAATCGCTTGAACCCAGGAGGCGGTTGTGGTGAGCCGAGATCAAACCACTGCACTCCAACCTGGGCAACAAGAGTGAAACTCCGTCTCAAAAAAAAAAAAAATCAAATTTGTAAGAAAACCAGTGGGAAATAGATTTATCAGGTCTGTGGAGGAATTATAAATTTCTCAGCTTTGGAGAAAAAAAGAGAAAAAAAAATCACAAAAGACTGGCAGAGCCTAATAAAGTGTAAAACAGTAAAGTACAATGAATTGACCGGGAAAAATATCTGGTTCAAAGATGACAGACTAGATTCTAACATCTAAGACCCACAAAGATTCCAAATTTATAGGAAAAACACAAAGACCCCAGTAATAAATGGGCAAAGAGTGGGAACAGACAGTCTCGGAGGTGAAACAAACACATGGGAATATATTTATCCTGGCCAGTGGTAAAAGACATGCAAAATAACACAACTTTGGTACCTTAAATGACCACTAAAGTAGCAAAGATTTTCTAAATTCTCACCTAAAATTTGTTCACTCTGTGCTGTTTCCACTATAAAGTGGTACAGCACCTCTGCAAACCATAACCTTTGCTATAATGCCACCTTGAGACTTTATCCTAAGGAACTAATTTTTTTTAAATATATATGGTATGACATGTGACTTATACTTCAGTAAAGCTGTTACTCAAAAATGCATCATTTCATTATCTATAATAACAAAAAGCTGAACACAACATGTAAGTTTAATAGTAGAGGGATGTTCTTTAATCTCATTATGGGACAGCTCACAAACATTTACTATGTACCTATTCTGTCAGGATCAGTAAGACAGCAACTATGTGTGCAACTGAAAAGTTTTTTAAATTAAAATAATTGTCTAGAGGTGATGGTATTATGGCTTTTATGTTTTAAAACGTTCTTTGTCATAATGTACTAGAAAGAACTACTTTTTAAAAAACGGGTGGAAGAGGGGGCAATCTGAAAGGTCTTACTCCCTCAATTCCCTACATGTTTTTTCCTTCCTATTTAACAGCTTAAGTGGTTCAGAAAAGTTTTTCATTCACAGGTCTCAGACCCTACCAAAAACAGGCCAAATTGCAATACCATGTCTTGTGCACATCCTGGACCGACTCCAGCCTCCTGCCTCAAGCAGGCCCCCTTTTTCGTATCGCTCTGCCTGTCTGAAGTCATAAACTATGGCTGAACACTGGGACCGAGGGCCTTGCATTAAGGTCCGAGCCCTGAAGCTTAACAACCTTTAGAAAAGGGTAGGGAGGATGAAAGATGAAAAGTCCACAAAAATTTATGATAGACCACTTAAGGAACCTGGGTCCTAGACCTGGACTGGAGGAGTCGTCCAAAGCACGAAGGAACCACATAGACCAAACTGGCTCCTCTGGGGCTAAGGAACCCGGCAGCTAAATCTCTGCAAAAAGACACAATCGAAAGCTTTAGGGATTGCCTAAGATGGCTAATTGTGAGGAGCGGCCCACCGGGTAGGGTGCCTACTGAGGGATGCTCTCGGGAGGCTGCCTCAGATGGAGGCCTTGGGGAGAAGGGGCAAAAGGGCCCCCGAGAGTGCTTGGGAAGGGGTGTAGGCGGAGGCCAGCTGTAGGCCTAGGAACTCGGAGTGCGACACGACCCCGGGCCGACCAGGCCGCGGCGCCCCGCCCTTTCCCGGGACGCGGGGCCGGCCCGGGGCGGGGAGCGGGCGGGCGAGCGGACGCTTACAGGTCGGTGCCGAGCCGCGTGAAGCCGGAGTTGAGCGAGGCCCGGGCTATCCGGCGCCAGAGCAGGTCGCAGCTGGTGAAGCGCCGCAGCCAGCGGCACACCTGGGCCAGGCGGCCGAGGGCCCGCATGTCCAGGTAGGAGCAGATGAGCAGCAGCAGCTCCTCTGGCAGGCGCCAGAGCGCAGGCCCCGCGGCTGGGCGGGCGGCCGACTCCCGAGCCGCCTCCTCCTCCTCCTCCTCCCCGGCCGCCGCCGCCGCCATGGCCACCCCTGTCCCCGGGATGTCGGCCCAAGCCTGACCCCCTCGTCTCTGTGCTCTTCCCGGCCTGGCGCCCTCCCGCCGCCTAGCCCTGACCCTCCATGCCTCCTTCTTCCTATACTCTCTTCCTTGTGCCTCCTTCCCGGCCCCTGCACTCCCCTCATCTCCCTTGATGATGCCTCTCGCCCCTTCCTCCACGCTTCCGCCTCCCTCTGCTTCCTCCTTTGGGCATGCCCTCGCTCCCGCCTCAGCCTCCGGCCCCGCTGCCTCCTTCGCCGTCTGTGGCCCGGGCTTCCCTTCCGCCCCGCTTCCTCTTCCGCCTTGCCCCGCTCTCGCTTTTCCCTTCCCCTTCCCTTTCCTTCGCTTCCCCCTCGCCACCCTCCCTTCCTGCAGCTTCCTCGCCTCTCCGCCCTCGCCCTCGCCCGGCCCGCCGTTCCCGGGGGGCCCCGAGCGGCCCTGGCTGCCCATGAGCGGCGACGGGGCCGGCCCGACGCGGAGCCCAGCCCGAGCCGCCACCGCCGCCGCCCCGGGAGGAGGCGACACCATGTCGGACCGGGTCACATGGGGCGGCGCGGGCCGAGCCCTGGGCACGCCCCTCACACCTGCGGCCTTGGAGCCACTTCGGGGTGCGGGCCGGGGCCGGGGCGCGGACACCACCCCCGCAAAC
>NW_016814655.1:5831420-5867043 GCF_001698545.2 Rhinopithecus bieti | reverse complement strand
CCCGCCGTTCCCGGGGGGCCCCGAGCGGCCCTGGCTGCCCATGAGCGGCGACGGGGCCGGCCCGACGCGGAGCCCAGCCCGAGCCGCCACCGCCGCCGCCCCGGGAGGAGGCGACACCATGTCGGACCGGGTCACATGGGGCGGCGCGGGCCGAGCCCTGGGCACGCCCCTCACACCTGCGGCCTTGGAGCCACTTCGGGGTGCGGGCCGGGGCCGGGGCGCGGACACCACCCCCGCAAACCCGGGAGCCCTTGGTGGAAGCACAGGAGTTCGAGTTGCAAACACGTGAGGCCGGTTTCAGGGCCCTGCCTAAGGCCACAAGAGGACCTGCTGCCCTCAGGAAGCGGCCATTTGGAGCACCTGTCCTCAAGAAGCCCGTAGTTGGGTGGCCTTCCCCCTCTAGGTGCCCTCCTCTTCCTCGAGTGATGCCTCCTATCCACAGGCCACATGTGAGGGCCCAAAGAATCTGCAGCCCTAGAAGTTGACAGGTTCCAAAGCTTAGGTTCTCACACAGGCCTGGAAGCACGGTCCTGGTGTGAGCTTGGGTATTAGACATATTTGGGGATTTGCAGTCTTCTAGATCCTGAGTCCATAACTTCAAAAACAGTCATGTATCAGGAAATGGCACAGCTAGGGATTCTTATCAGTCACCACCCAAGTGCAAGTTGATTCTCCGAGGACTTAGCATCCATTCTTCATACCACCCATTCGATTCACATGGCATTAATCTGAAGGGAGAGCTACTGAGGTCTAGACCTGTGCTGTCCAACAGTGTCCTCCCTAGTCACATGTGGCTGCTGAGCATTTGAAATTTGGCTAAAACAAATTGAAATGGGCTATGAGTGAGAAATGCACACCAGATTTTGAAGCCATACCAAAAAAAATGCAAAATATCTCATTAATAATTTTATATTGATTACATGTTGAAGTGTTCATATTTTGGATATGCTGTATTGGGCTAAATAAAATATATTTTATTTTATTTATTTATTTATTTATTTATTTATTTATTTATTTATTTATTTTTGAGATGGAGTCTTGCTCCGTCGCCCAGGCTGGAGTGCAGTGGCCGGATCTCAGCTCACTGCAAGCTCCGCCACCCGGGTTTATGCCATTCTCCTGCCTCAGCCTCCCTAGTAGCTGGGACTACAGGCGCCCGCCACCTCGCCCGGCTAGTTTTTTGTATTTTTTAGTAGAGACGGGGTTTCACCATGTTAGCCAGGATGGTCTCGATCTCCTGACCTCGTGATCCGCCCCTCTCGGCCACCCAAAGTGCTGGGATTACAGGCTTGAGCCACCGCGCCCGGCCAATACAATATATTTTAATGTAACTACTAGAAAATTTAAAATTATACATGTGACTTGCATTTGTGGTTCGGGTTATTTTTCTATTAGCATTGGGCTAGGCAGTAAAACTTGGAGGAGGGGAGGAAGATGCCTATTTCTGTCTGTTTATCCTGTACTCCAAATCCAGATAGGAGGGACTGGGGAGTTTTCTTTTGTACTTACATCTTAACACCCATTTTCAGGGAGCGGGAAAGAATAAAAATCGACCCCGAAATTATTCAACACCTAGCATAGCCAAAGGGAGATCTAAGAAGCAACTACATTGTATTATGGTGCTGCAAGAAGCATCGTGTAACAAGGTCAGACCGGAATCTGGCTTTGCCCTAGAATTACTTTTTGATCTTAGCAAAACAACAACAACAAAAAGCCCCACCTATCTTGGCCTTTTAGTGTTCTCAATCTGTAGTGGAGATAATGCCTCTGCCTTACTTTCGAGGGATAAATGAGATGATCCCTGTAAAATGCTTTGAACTCCTCTAAGAAAATTCTTAATAATAGTTACAGGTCAAATCCTGTTACAAAAAAATGCCATCCCTCCCCCACCCCTCCAAATGCAACAAAGACTTTGTGTAGAAAACGATTTCCAAACTCAAGACAGTAGTTTATTAAAAGCAATATTTTATAGATTTCAATGCAACCAAAGAATTTAAGCCATCTTTTAGAGATCATTATAAAGAAATGTACTTATTCACAGGTATCACACTGTTAGAAGACTATTGAGGCAGGAATACTTAGGTGGCATCATGAGTTCAACATTTATTGATTTTGCTATATTCATGCACTGTGAGCTACTCAGGAAGGAAGACAGATGATACATGGTTCCTGCATTTTGTGTTTAGATTTGTGTTAGAGATGTTTGTAATTTCTTACGGTTTGAGTACCTTTTAACTCATTCAGGATATATAGCAAAGCTGAGTAGTTCATCTATATTCTATCCATTTTTAGTGGAGGCACTAAAACTTCTTTAACCCAACTTAAATTAGAATTAAAATCCATAATCACACAAGTGTAACTTACTTTATTTTCATTAATGAAGAAATTAAAGCATCATTTGAAAACATCAAATCAGCCAGGCACGGTGGCTCACACCTGTAATCCTAGCACTTTGGTAGGCCGGGGCAGGCAGGGGCAGGCAGATTGCCTGAGCTCAGTTCAAAACCAGCCTGGACAACACGGTGAAAACCCATCTCTACTAAAAAAAATACAAAAAAAATTTAGCTGGGTGTGGCAGCAGGCGCCTGTAGTCCCAGCTACTGGGGAGGCTGAGGCAGGAGAATTGCTTGAATCCGGGAGGCGGAGGTTGCAGTGAGCGGAGATCACGCTACTGCACTCCAGCCTGGGAGACAGGAAAAAAAAAAAAAAACATCAAATCATCCTCTTTCACATTCAAACCAGAGATCAGGTAAACTCTTAGCCTAGAATTTGTAATGCAATGATTTCCAAAAAAGTCAACATACTCACTGTGCAGGAAAAAAAGCAAAGCCAAAATGGAAAATTGGCATATAATCTGTTATTTGGTGGTGATGTGTGTCCCTAATTTACCAAACGTGATAAAGAAAACAACAAAGAAAAAACCTTTAGCCTTAGCTCAGGGAAGCAGCTAGAATTTTTCATCAACTCTCCCTTTCCCTGCCCCAACAAAGAAAATCCAATTTTGGATGTAAACCAAACTTTTAAAATTGTATCATAAAATTTACTTTTAAAATCTTTTGTGGTAGAGTGTCAAAAAAAAAAAAAAGCAACTGAAAAGATGTGACTGAAAAGATGAGTTTATAATAAAAGTAAATGCATGTCTCCATGGAGGACCTGAATAGCATTTTTCTATCAAAGAAAATAAATATATTAATACTCAGAAAAGAGGAAGGTAGAAAGACTTTAGTGGCTTTGACTATCTTTTTTTTTTTTCCCAAGACGGGGAGTCACTCTGTTGCCCAGGCTATAGTGCAATGGCGTGATCTCGGCTCACTGAAACCTCCGCCTCCTGGGTTCAAGCAATTCTCCTGCCTCAGCTTCCCATGTAGCTGGGATTATAGGCACCTGCCACCACACCCAGATAATTTTTGTATTTTTAGTACAGACAAGGTTTCACCATGCTGGCCAGGCTGGTCTTGAACTCTGGACCTCAGGCCATCCGCCCACCTTGGCCTCCCAAAGTGCTGGGATTACAGGCATGACCCACCTCGCCCAGCCCAGAACATCTTTAAGTAAAAGTCATCGACTCCCTTGAAGTTCAGATTCAGGAACCATCATGAAATAAGGTAGGGAGGGGCCGGGCGCGGTGGCTCAAGCCTGTAATCCCAGCACTTTGGGAGGCCGAGACGGTGTGGATCACGAGGTTCAGGAGATTGAGCCCTCCGGCTTACCGGTGAAACCCCCCCCGGGTCTCTCCTAAAGTACAAAAAATAACAGTGCGAGGTGGCGGGCGCCGTGTCCCAGCTACTCAGTGAGCTGAGGCAGAGAATGGCGTAAACCCGGGTTGAGGCGGACCTTCAGTGAGCTGGATCTGGCACTGCCTCCAGGCTGGGTCGACAGAGCGAGACTCCGGTCTCAAAAAAAAAAAAAACTTGGCTGGGCATCGGTGATTGCACATCTGTGGTCCCAGCTTACTTTCAGGCTGAAAAGTGGGAGGATAGTGGCCTGGGAGGTTACGCTGCAGTGAGCCATGATCACACTAGCACTCCAGCGGCGGGGCAACGAGCAAGCCCTGTCTTTAAAAAAAAAAAAAAAAAAAAAAATGTTAATCATGTGACTTTCAATCTTAATGCTTTTCTAATCTTTTTCAAAATTCAAAAGGGATTGTATAAGAGCTAAAATGTCTTGCAGAAGAACATTTAGCTAAAATTTGGTAATTCCTTCATTTTGTTTCAGCTTCATTTTCTTCAATTTCTTCATTTTGCTTCATCCTCATTTAGTAACTGTGTGCGGTATGTGTGAGCCTTTTGTGTAAATTTATCTCTCTGTGTATATATGCAAAGGGAAGGTTTGTGGAATAATGTTAATAATGGTTATTTTTAGGTGATAGAATTTTGGGATTTTACTTTGTACTTTTCTGTATTACTTAATTTTTAAATAAGAAGCATGTACACCTTTACAAAATAAAATCTATAAAAAAAAAGAGTTGCCATGAGTCTATACACCATGCAAAAAGGAATTTGGTGATTTGAAGCCTAGATCATTGCCAGAGTTTTAACCAGCTACCCAAGTTTCCTCAAACCTTATTTAAATAAGGCTGGGTGTGGAGACTCATCCCTGTAATCCCAGCACTTTGGGAGGCTGAGGCAGGAAGATTGCTTGAGCCCAGGAGTTCAAGACCAGCCTGGGCAACATAGTGAGATCCCCATCTCTAAAAACTATAAGAATAAATTAGGTAGGTATGGTGATGTATACCTGTAGTCCCAGCTACTCGTGAAGCTGAAGCTGGAGGATTACTTGAGCCCAAAATGTTGAGGCTGTAGTGAGCCATGTTCATGCCACTGCACTCCAAACTGGGCAACAGAATGAGACCTTGTCTCAAAAAATACTAAAACTTTAAAAATTAAAATAAAATGTGTTTCATGTAATCGTAAAATAAACAAGTTAAAAGTCTTAGAAAGGAAAAGAAACAAGAAGTCTCACAGTGAATGCTGTATTTGTAAATATTCGAGCTTCTCAAAAATAGAGAAAGAGACTCTAAAATGTTATTTTCAGAAATTATCTATTGGGTTGGTAGTTTATATCTTGAAATACCACCAAGATCTGCTCTGGTTTTATATGAGTCCATCTTCTTTGCCATATTCAAAGATAAAATATTTTTACCATCTGTGAAATAATTTCAAGCAAGTGCTATTCAAAAATAGTTATTTTGGCCAGGTGCAGTGGCTCATGCCTGTAATCCCAGCACTTTGGGAGGCTGAGACGGGCAGATCACGAGGTCAAGAGATCAATACCATCCTGGCCAACATGGTGAAACTCCATCTCTACTGAATATACAAAAATTAGCTGGGCATGGTGGTGCACGCCTGTAGTCCCAGCTACTCAGGAGGCTGAGGCAGGCGAATCGCTTGAACCCGGGAAGTGGAGGTTGTAGCAAGCCAAGATTGCGCCACTGCACTCCAGCCTGGCGACAGCGCGAGACTCTGTCTCAAACAAATAAATAAATAGAAATAAAAATAGTTATTTTATGCAGAAGAAAAAAGACTGGAAGGAAATTGATAAAAAGCTAGAAATGGTTGCTCGTGAGAGGTGTAATTATGGGTAGTTCTATTTGCTGCTGCTTTATACTTTTCTTGCATTTTTAAAGTCTTCTGCAGTGAGTATGTATTACATAGATAATTATTTTTTAAAAGAAAAAAACCTCAGAGGTATTTACACCTACATATAAGAAAGAACTTAATTAAGCTAGTTCATTTTAATATTTTTAAGGGAGGGCTGTACATAGTGACTTTCTTTCAAAGAGTACAATATGGAAAGGGGATGGATTGGGAGGGCAACTCGACAGTGGAGAAGCCTGACAAGAACTACCTCAGCCGGGTGATCAAGGTCAGCATCACTAGTCATAAGTCATATTGATAGTAGGTCTTGGTACAATGTGATGAAAATGGCAAGTTCATTAAAACTAGGAAAGCTGAGAAACTGTCACAGCCAAGAGGAGCCACAGGAGACATGATGACTAAAGGTAACGTATCCTGGATGGGATCCTGGAACAGAAAAGAAAAAGGACATTAGATAAAAACTAAGGAAATTGGATCAGTTTGTTAATAATAACAATCATAATATTGTAAAATGTGATAATGGGGTGTATGAAAACTCTCTACTATCTTCACAATTTTTTGTAAATCTAAAACTGTTCTAAAAAATAAAGTTTTTAAAAGTTTCATCTTAGGATGTGTGCGGTGGTTCATGCCTGTAATCCCAGCACATTGGGGGACTGAGGCGGACAGATCACTTGAGGTCAGGAGTTGAAGACCACCCTGGCCAACATGGTGAAACTCTATCTCTACAAAAAATACAAAAATTAGCCAGGTGTGGTAGTGGGCACCTGTAATCCCAGCTACTTAGGAGGCTGAGGCTGGAGGATTGCTGGAGCCCAGGAGTTGGAGGTTACATGAACTATGATCCCGCCACAATGCTCCAGCCTGGACAACAGCTGTAAGATATTTTCCAAAGGGTCACATAACATCATTCCAAGACACTGTCCTAATTTTACAACTGAGAAAAATAGACATTTCCAATCACTAATTTTTATATAAATTATATATGTATATGTGTATGCATTTAAATATATGATATGTAAATGCATAGCTATGTCTACAAAAGTTAAGGATCATGTGTCTATAATGAACAGTAGAGCAAGTAAGGAGGTGGGCAGGTGGGCAGGATAGAATATAAAATGTAATTTTTTGGGGGAGAAAAAAGATCTCCAGGGGTTTTGCCAGTTAGTAATGCTGTTGTTAGTATGCAATGGGCTTCTTTGTGTCAACAGTGTACATTCCAAGAGATTTTGAATAAAATAGAGAGCATACCATCAGCATTCAGATCTAAGATTAAATTCCTGTATTGCCATTGCCATGTGACATCAGATTTTATGATTTTTCTAAGCTGGGCGCGGTGACTCACACCTGTAATCCAAGCACTTTGGGAGGCCAAGACAGGCAGATCACTTGAGGTCAGGAGTTTGAGACCAGCCTGGCCAACATGGTGAAACCCCATGTCTACTAAAAATATAAAAATTATCCAGGCATGGTGATAGGCGCCTGTAATTCCAGCTACTCGGGAGGCTGAGGCAGGAGAATCCCTTGACCCTTGGGAGGTGGAGGTTGCAGTGAGTCGAGATCATACCACTGCACTCCAGCCTGGGAGACAGAGACTCTCTCTCAAAAAAAAAAAAAAAAGATTTTGTTATTTTTTTCTGATCTCTGCCAGTCAGAAGACTGAGTGATTTGGTAACAGATAATGGAAGATAAAAAAAAACTTGAAGATGAGGGAACCACAAAACCTTGTGAAATTTTCATGATCACTGGGGATTTCTTACCTTGCCTTCAGATTGTAGTTATTTTTAAAAGTATAAATAAATAATCAGTCACCACTAAGATAGAATATGTACAAATATGACCTTATGAGTTCTTTTCCAAGAAAAGAATGAGAATTAAGTTCTAGAAAAAATTTGCTCCTAAGCATCTTTAGTTTTTCTGGAAGAAAGTGCCAGGTTAAATATAAAATTCTTATTTCTGATTCTATTGTTATTACTACTATTTAACAATACCAAACTTTAAGTAAATTTTTTTCATTTGAGACATTTATTACACTGAATGAAACCACAGGATATCATTTATTTATAGTCCTAGGTTTCAAGTCCTGTTAAAAATGTGGGAAAAAATGTGAAAAACACATAGGACAACTTTTCTGGAGTATCATTCAATTACATTATCTTCAACAGATGGTGGATTGTGTTGTTAAATATAAACACAAGTTTTAATGTGAATGGAACAAGAATAGATCTTAATTTTTTTGTTTTTCACTTTATTAAAAAATGTATACACACATACTCAAAAACATATATATACGCACACACATATATACATAATATACACACACACACCCACCAAGTTAAGAGCAATTATAGTCTTTGGACCAAAATTTTAACTGTTATCCTTTGAGAAACTGTGTCACTGCTTCTAAAAACATATACTATAAAATGTGCCTTTTCCCCTTTCTTATAGCAGCTGTTGGAAATATAAATAGATGAATGAGGAAAATCCCCTATGTTTAAAATCCACCATGGAGAGAAAAGCAGGAAGAAGTTCAAGCTAGCCCCTGGGGATTTTCCCAGATTCAGTAGATTGACCTGGAAACAAGGAGTGCAGCTTGAGCTCTTCTTCCTTTAGCAGCACAAGCACTGGTCAGAGAAATTTCCAAACACATGGAGCTTAGCGAGACCACCTGCTCCTAACACAGGACAATGGCCACTGGACCACCAACTCTGTTGCTTCAAGTCAACACCAGCTCTCCTTCACAACAGATGACAGGCTTTCCGCTAGAAGAGTTTCCCAGTAAGAGTGAGCAAAGAAACACTAAACTTCACATCTGCAATAGAAGCTGATAAATGAGACGTGAAATGGACAAATTAAAAAGCTGAAACTGAAGTCAGTCTTATAGTAGAATCAAACAATAATTACATCGATATCAGCCCTGGCAAGACAGAGTTAAGAGCTCAAATTATCTCTTAGCAAGGGTATGGGTCTGTAAGTGCTATGTAGCCACTAATGAGTAGAGAGGAATTTTTGCCCAGGTGGTCATGCGTTCCTTACACTGCTCAGTAGATATGTGGCACAACCCAGCAACTTTATAATCTCTAAAGATCTCCATCTCTGGCCAGGCTCTGTGGCTCACACCTGTAATCCCAGCACTTTGGGAGGCCAAGGCGGGTGGATGACCTGAGGTCAAGAGTTCAAGACCAGCCTGACCAACAAAGTGAAACTTCATCTCTACTGAAAATACAAAAATCAGCTGGGCATGGTGATGGGCACCTGTAGTCCCAGCTACTCAGGAAGCTAAGACAGGAGAATTGCTTGAACCCGGGAGGCAGAGGTTGCAGTGAGCCAAGATTGCGCCACTGCACTCCAGCCTAGGCAATGGAGAGAGACTCCATCTCAAAAAAAAAAAAAAAAAAAAAGATCTCCATCTCTTGGACCATACAACAGTAGGAGAGGAGCCACAATGGTCAGACCCAATAGCTTGCCTGACTCCTGTAAAAGAGTTAAGATCAACAAGATGCTGCAATTTTTCTGATTGGAGTCTTTAGTCATGTATGAGATAGCATGTTGGAGTTTAATTAAAGGTGTGTAAAGTAATAATATTGAATTATATTTTGCAGGGGTAAGAGAATTAAAGTTGTTTTTTTTTTTGTTTTTTTTTTTTTTTTTTTTTTTTTTTTGAGACGGAGTCTGGCTCTGTCGCCCAGGCTGGAGTGCAGTGGCGGGATCTCAGCTCACTGCAACCTCCGCCTCCCGGGTTTGCGCCATTCTCCTGCCTCAGCCTCCCGAGTGGCTGGGACTACAGGCGTCCGCCACCTCGCCCGGCTAGTTTTTTGTATTTTTTAGTAGAGACGGGGTTTCACCGTGTTAGCCAGGATGGTCTCGATATCCTGAACTCGTGATCCGCCCGTCTTGGCCTCCCAAAGTACTGGGATTACAGGCTTGAGCCACCGTGCCCGGCCCTGAGAATTAAAGTTAATATCAGCTATTAGAAGGAAATTATTGATGCTGTGTGTGTCTTATGTTAGCCCACATAAGAAATAAATGAACAACAGAATTTTAAGTGTTTAAGCAGTTATGTCATGACTCAATCTAAGTGGGATCCATGAGGAGACTGAGAGGAAGTAATTGAAAGTCTTGGGCTACGCATGGTGGCTCATGCCTATAATCCCAGCCCTTTGGGAGGCCAAGGCAGGTGGATCGCTTAAGCCCAGGAGTTCGAGATTAGCCTGGGCAACATGGCGAAACCCCATCTCTACTAAAAATTCAAAAATTAGGCCGGGTGTGGTAGCTCACACCTGTAATCCCAGCATTTTGGGAGGCCGAGGCGGGTGGATCAAGAGATCAAGAGATCGAGACCATCCTGACCAACATGGTGAAACCCCTCTCTACTAAAAATACAAAAATTAGCTGGGCATGGTGGCATGTGCCTGTAGTCCCAGCTACTTGGGAGGCTGAGGTGGGAGGATCGTCTGAGCCTAGGAGGCAGAAGTTACAGTGAGCGGAGATGGTGTCATTGCCCTCCAGCATGGGTGACAGAGTGAGATCCTGTCTCAAAAAAAAAAAAAAAAAAAAAAAGCTTTGGTATCATACAGCTTTCACAATGCTGGTTTTTAAAAACTATAAACCTGGCCGGGCGCGGTGGCCCACGCCTGCAATCCCAGCACTTTGGGAGGCTGAGGCGGGCAGATCATGGGGTCAGGAAATCGAGACCATCCTGGCTAACATGGTGAAACCCTGTCTCTACTAAAAATACAAAAAATTAGCCAGGCGTGGTAGCGGGCACCTGTAGTCCCAGCTACTCGGGAGGCTGAGGCAGGACAATGGCGTGAACCCGGGAGGCGGAGCTTGCAGTGAGCCGAGATCGTGCCACTGCACTCCAGCCTGGGAGACAGAGCGAGACTCCGTCTCAAAAACAAAACAAAACAACAACAACAAAAAACAATAAACCCACATCACTTTTGGCAATTTTTTGAAGTTTTAAAACATTTAGAAAATAAAATTTAAATTATTTTTCAGTAGTCTTCCACGTTATATATGAAATCACTTATTCACAGTATCCAAGATAGAGTCATAAAAACAACCTGAGAAGGAACAAGACACTGACAGAGAATAGAAATGTTGGGAACAAATGTCTCCCAAACTGTTTAAATAAATCATGGAATATCCGTCGAATAGAATAATCAGCTATGAAAAAAATGAGAAAGATTGTATGTATCACTAGAGAAGGATCTCTAATATACATTAAGTGAGAAAAGAAAAGAAAATTCAGAACATTGTGTATAATATATTGCCATTTGTGGAAGGGAAAACTGTATTTGTGTGCTTTGACTCATGTACACCAAATATCGCTATAAAGATACCCAAAAACCTAGTACCAGTGTTTGCCTGTAAGGAGGGGAATTTGGGTGGATGAGAGACAGAATTTCTTGTCAATTGTATACTATTTTATACCTTTTAAATGTTTATTAACTATTTGCAAGTATTACCTATCGAAAAGCGTTTCATCTCTAAGGGGACTCTCTAAAAGCGAAAGGGCATTTTAGAGCATGTTTTGGGTAAATAGAAGAGTCCATAATGAAAGAAATTGCCTTTATTTTGCAATAGAGAGCTATAGTGCAGAAGGGAGAGTGGGGATTTGCAATGTGTTAACTGGGATATCCGAAGGTAGATAAAAATTCATACCCAGATTGTGAAAATAGGATAATTATTGACAAAAGGAAACAGAATAAAATTCATTCATTGCATTTAAGTAAGCAATGATATGTTAGGAAATGGACTAAACAGGAAGAAAATACTATAATTCAAAAATTATAAAAAGAACAAAAAATTATGGAATAAAGCTTCAGAATGTTCTAACATCACAGTAAAATGTATAAATAAATTTTCAAATGAACCCTATCTTATATACATATCAGTAAAAAAAATTTCAATTTCATAGAACCCTGACACACATAAACGCATAAACACCCAAAACACATACACACACATACAGACACTATAAAAAGTCAATGAGACCATTGAGATAATTCTGGACTTTTATGGCTATTTCTTTAATAAAGGTCATTCTTTGCATTTTTACTGCCCTAAATTTACCTCTTCAAGTCACAGCAATGCTGATTGAGCTTTTTTCTTTTTTAGTTTTGTTTCTAACCAAATCTTTTGTACATTTCTGGAATTTAAGCCACCTCAGTTACCGCTTATTTATAACACCATTGCTTTGAGGGATTAAAGCAGGTTTTTTGTAATACACTTAGATCGAGTTATCTAAGTTGAGAAGAATATCCTGTTTGAGTTTGGGAATCTTTTTTATTTTTTTATTATTTATTTATTTATTTATTTATTTTTGATCTTGAGTTGTTTTGATTTCCCCTGAGAGCAGTAATCTTCAGCAAGTGATATTTCTAAAAACCCCCAAACACACCACAAAACATTCCAAGTGATTTTAACTCCTGAATGAGGTTGGGCTACCTGAGTGATTCTCTCTCTTCTCTTCTTTGGCAGAAAGGATTAGAAACCTCCACAGAACTTGCTCTCTATTAAAGTGGAGTGCTGTGCATTCATTGGCAAGAGGTGAATTGTTTTCAGATTACATGTGAAAGAGTGTGTGTGTGTTTCTTTCCCACATCAAAGACTTGGATGGAAGCAGTTCTGAGTATTGCCAGGGATGCAAGAATTGGTGCTAAAGTGATTAACAAAATTGCTTTTCTGCAAAAGAAGCACAAAACATTACCTAGGGATTAGAGGAGGAGAGGGCAAGATTAAAGGTGATGTTGAATTTGGGTAGAATATCTTATCCATCTTTTTCAAATCATGCTTCGAGGATTCTGTGCCCCTCCTTAAGGAAACCTGAACAAATCAAAGTCTTGCTTTCTTAAGTTTTGTACACAGAGGCACTGACAAGGTAAAATTAAAACTACTAACATAAGCAGCACTAGCACTTACGAAGCGACCTTTATATCTTTATCTCACACTACAAATACATTTCGAATGTATTTTATTCGGTATACACCAAAGACTCCATGGATCAAAGTCTCTTTGATTTGTAATTGGTTTGTGTGTCCACCTGTTGGACATAAATGATAGTGTTTTACAGGATTTCTGGGGTTGTTGTTCAGTTCTAATACATCTTGATTTGTCTAGCATCCCTTTTTAAATGTATCTTCCACAGTCAAAACATTTGTCTAACCTAAATATTTAAAAGTCGTAGAATCTATAATTAAATAATGAAAGAAAGATACAACAAACCTCACAATTCCTAGTATACGGAATTATTGTAAGGGGTAGCTCTGAAATGCCCCCACAGCATTCTCACTCAGCATTTTTTCAGTCTCTTTCAAAAACCAAATTCAGTTCCTTGCTTCTTCCAAGAAGTCCTCCTGACTTTAGTCTCCAATCAGAGACAGGCGGAAACATATAGGTACAGATAGCTGTTCTTGTGTGAATAAACCTCTTCCTCCTTGGTTTCTTGCTTTAAAACATTAAGTCCAAAAGAGGAACAAAACATATATGTGGATAGGTGGCAAAAAATCAAGTTGAGCAACATAAGCAAAATAGATTCAGAGCAATACATACAAAAATATTTAACACAAAACAATATTGTAATTCTTTAAGGATTATATATATATAGAAGTACAAAAAGTAGAACAGAATTATGTACCTCAAACTCATGGTAGTGGCTGCCTCTGGAAAGGAAGCAGGCAAATGAGATTTAGGGTAGTAGTAAAAGGGAATTTTAGCTACCTCTGTAATGTTTATTTCTTTTAAAAAGAAAAAAAGCCATCAAGCTAAGATGATTCACTTAGGCATAGTTAGGGAATGTGAAGTGTCATTGAAATTCTTGTCTAAAAAACAGCAGAAGTTTGAGATCTCGTCTTTGTCCTCATAAACTGTTCTTTCACGTAATGTGTAGATTTTTTTGTGTGTCAGACACTAGTTATGTCTTGCTTTCTTGAAACAACAGTAAAACCTGTTTCAAATCAATTGAATAATTCAGAATATTTGTTACCTCCTCTTTGCCCACAATAACGTTCTTTCTAAATTAATATACTGTGATGATGGGACTTTATCTTTGTGTGTGTTCTATGAAGAAAGGGACACGCTGTGAGTCCTTGGTAAAATGAATAAATAGATGAATAAATAAATAAGCCCTGCTTGCTGGCCACCCTGCATGCAACAGTTTGTGGGCGATTTCATTTCGAGAGGTTGCCTATTTGACTTCTTCGCTTTCAGGAACTTGTCGAGAACAATCATTTTTTATCTGTCTTCCCCTTGGGGTCCCGTAAGGTCACTAGACATAAGATAGCTGTGAAATTTGACATTGTTCCCATTTAAATGCTTTACTCCAGCAAGTGCAAGACTGCGGGTGCTTCGGTGCGGGGCTTGCCACGGCCAGGCCGTTCTGAGACTCGCCAGCTCTCCAGGCTTCAAAGCCTGCCATCCTTGATCTCGCTAAAGAATGTTTTTGAATTCTATGTCCATCTAGTGGTTGCCTGCAAAGATCTACTTGGCTTTTTCTTTCTTCCTTTTCTTTCACACTTGATCAGTGAGATTCTGTTTGTGATGGGGGTTTGCCCCCCTCGGTCTTTAATTCTTTCACAGGTGGTTTCAAAGTGTCTATCCTCCACCACTGCTTTCTATAAACAAGCAGGAATTCGGGAACTGCAGTTACTGATGGCTTTCCTCACAGGGCCATTCTCCTCTCACTTTGAAAATAGACTGTTTTGTGGACAGTAAAGTACAGTTCTTTTTCACAGATGAGATTAGAGGCTTGAGAGGAGGCTGAAGGGAGGGGAGTGTTTTCTTTCCCTTTTTTCTTTCTCTCTCTCTCTCTCTTTTATTTTAACCAGAGAGCCTTTGTGTTCTCACTCATTTTACCAAATACAAGAACTTTACTTATTTTACATTCAGTTGCTCCTTTGGTTAAGGATGACATGGTACCAAGTAGAAGTAGCGGGGAATTTGCTGATTTCCTCATTAATTCTGTCTCCAGCATCCTAAGTGTAAGGGTAAGAGTTGAAGATCAAGTGGTGACAGGAACGAATGTGATTGCATACCCAAGAGATCAAATTATATCAATTCTAGCTAAGAATTCTGATCTGCCATGGGGGTTGAGATATCTATTTTATCACCTCCTCTCCCTCCGTGGGTTGAAAAATCTCTCTCCAGGCCGGGTGCGGTGGCTTACGCCTGCAATCCCACCACTTTGGGAGGCTGAGGTGGGCGAATGACTTGAGGTCGGGAGTTCGAGACCAGCCTGACCAACATGGAGAAACCCTGTCTGTACTAAAAATACAAAATTAGCCAGGTGTGGTGGCGCATACCTGTAATCCCAGCTACTCAGGAGGCTGAGGCAGGAGAATCACTTGAACCCAGGAGGTGGAGGTTGCAGTGAGCCAAGATCACACCATTGCACTCCAGCCTGGGCAACAAGAGCAAAAACTCTGTCTCGAAAAAAAAAAAAAAAAATTGTAACTACCATATATCTAGCAACCCCACTACTGGATATATATCCAAAGGATATAAAATCAGCATGTTGAAGAGATATCTGCACCCCCTTCCCGCCCTTGCTCTGTTCACTGAAGCACTATTCACAATAGCCAAGATATGGAATCAACCAAAGTGTCCATCAAAGGATAAATGGATAAAGAAAATGTGGCATATATACACAATGGAATACTATTCAGCCTTAAAAAAGAAGGAAATCCCATCATTTGCAACAACATGGATAAACCTGGAGGGCACTATGTTAAGTGAAATAAGCCAAGCACAGAAAGACAAATAACACATGGTCTTACCTAAATGTGGAGTCTCCTTGAACTCTGAAACAGAGAGTAAAATGGTAGCTTCCAGAGGCAGGGGTTGGGGTGATTGGGAAGATGTTGGTCAAAGGACACAAAGTTTCAGTTTGTCAGGAGAAATAAGTTCAAGAAGTCTATCATACATCATGGTAATTATAGTTAATAATATATTGTATACTTGAAAATTACTGGCAGGTGCCTGTAGTCCCAGCTCCTCAGGAGGTTGTGCCACCTACCAAAAAATGGTAAGTATGTAAGGTGATAACACCTGTTAAGTAGCTGGATTTAGCTCTTCTGCAATGAATACAGCAATTAAGACATCATGTTGTATACCATAAATATTATAATTTTTACTAGCCAAATAAATAAATAAAAGTATATATACAAAAGACTATATGGGAGGATGGGTAGTAGTTTTTTTTTTTCTTTGTACTTATCTTCTGTGTGTTGGTTTTTAAAATCATTTAAAAATTGTGTTTTGGCAGGGCACAGTGGCTCACGCCTGTAATCCCAGCACTTTGGGAGGCCAAGGTAGGCAGGCTGCTTGAGCTCAGGAGTTTGAGACCAGTCTGGGCAATATGGTGAAATCTTGTCTCTACAAAAAATAAAAGATGAGTCAGGTGTGGTGGTGTGTGCCTGTAATCCCAGCTACTCAAGAGACTGAGTTTGGAGTTTCACCTGGGCCCAGGGAGGTCAAGGCTGCAAGTGAGCCGTGATTGTGCCACTGCGCTCCAGCCTTACAGAGCGAGACCCTAAAAAAAAAAGTGTTTTAATTATATTACATGAGAATTACATAAATACATTTGCCTTGTAAAAAAAATAAAACATTACTGATAAAATTAAAGTCCTCTTAAATACCTCCCTCAATCTTGTATATCCCTGCACATATATTTATATATATATACCTGAACCCACGAAAATTATATGATTCGTTTGTACATATCATTTTAGTAATATTATTTTCAAGTTTTTTTTTCTCTCAACGCTATTTATTTTTTCTTTCTTTCTTTCTTTCTTTTTTCTTTAGACAGGGTCTCACTGTATCACCCAGCCTGGACTGCAGTGGTGTGATCTTGGCTCAGTGTAACCTTCATTTCAGGGCTCAAGTGATCCTTCTAACTCAGTCTCCCTAGTATCTGGGACTACAGGTGCATGCCAGCATGCCAGGCTAATTTTTGTATTTTTTTATAGACACAGAGTTTCACCATGTTGGCCAGGCATCTCAAACTCCTGGGCTCAAGCAATCTGCCACCCAGGCCTCCCAAAGTGCTGAGTTTACAGGCACGAGCCACTGCGCCTGGCCTCAACGCTATTTCTTAGACATGTTTTCATGTCATTATTTTCCACTTTTGTGTTCTCTCTCTTTTTTTTTTTTTTTTTTTGAGACAGCGTCTCACTCTGTCACCCAGCCTGGAGTGCAATGGCGTGATCTCACTACAACCTCCACCTCCTGGGTTCAAATGATTCTCCTGCCTCAGCCTCCTGAGTAGTTGGGATTACAGGCGCCTGCCACCATGCCCAGCTGATTTTTGTATTTTTAGTAGAGACGGGGTTTCACCAAGTTGGCCAGGCTGGTCTTGAACTCCTGATCTCAGGTGATCTGCCTGCCTCGGCCTCCCAAAGTGCTGGGATTACAGCCGTGAGCCACTGCGCCCAGCTTTTGTGTTCTCTTGTTAATTATTATCTTCTTTTAAATTATTACATTTATTCCATAGATAAATACATTGTTGTTTATTTAGCTAGTTTCCTGTTGATGGGCATTTAGGTTGTTGGCAGTTTTATGCTATTATAAATAATGCTGCATGGACACCGTTGGTATTTTTTACATTGATCTAAATAAAGTGTGTTACATTGATAGGGAGAAAAAATATTTGTAAATATTTAAAAATATGTATTTTAATTTGACCTGGAACAAAGGCCATGACTTTCGGTATTAATTCAGCGTGTGTCCCCATCTTCCAAGTGGCCAAGGTTGTCCAAGACACACATAATGCCTTTATACTGTTGATGTGTTAGAACTAAGGGATAACGCCGGGCGCGGTGGCTCACGCCTGTAATCCCAGCACTTTGGGAGACTGAGGCAGGCAGATCACCTGAGGTCAGAAGTTTGAGAACAGCCTGGCCAACATGACGAAACCCCGTCTCTACTGAAAGTACAAAAGTTAGCCGGGTATGGTGGCGCGTGCCTGTAATCCCAGTTACTCAGGAGGCTGAGGCAGAATTGCTGGAACCCAGGAGGCAGAGGTTGCAGTGAGCCGAGATCGTGCCATTGCACTCCAGCCTGGGCAACAAGAGTGAGACTCCATCTCAAAATAAAATAAAATAAAATAAAGAACTAAGCGATAACACTTGCCCTCCATGTATTATTTTTTCCGTCACAGAATTCAAAGCAGTATAAATCCGTCAACTCCCCAACTTTCAGGATCTATAAGAGAACTGAAAAGACCAACCACTGCTACAGGTAAGGGATTGAATCTCACTCCTTCTCAAACCTCAAATCATAGAAACTGAGACCTGGAGAGAGATTTTTCTTCCTTTCTTTTTTTTTTTGCACCCAGCTGGTAGTTCCAATTTTAATTCTGGGGAGGAAACTCCACACTGTTTTCCGTAAGGGTTGTACTAATTTGCAGTCCCACCAACAGTGTACAAGGATTCCCTTTTCTACATCCTCACCAACAATTATCTTTCATTTTTTTATAATGGCCATTCTGACTGGTGCGAGGTGGTATCTTATTGTGTTTTCAATTTGCATTTCCCTGATGATTAGTGATGTTAAACATTTTTTCGTATACCTGTTGGCCATTTGTATGTCTTCTATTGAGAAATGTCTGTTGGGGCTTCTTTTCCCATTTTTGAATCAGGTTATTTGTTTTCTTACTATTGAGTTATTTGAATTCCTTTTATATTTTATTTATATTTTTTAATTGTTTAATTTTTCTTTTAGAGACAGGGTCACCCAGGCTGGAATGCAGTGGCACGATCATAGCTTACTATAGCCTCAAACTCCTGGGCTCAAGCAATCCTTCTACCTTGGCCTCTCAAAGTACTGGGATTACAGCCATGAGCCACTACACCTGGCCAAATTCCTTGTATGCTTTGGATATTAACCCTTTATCAGAAGTGTGGCTTGCAAATACAGTCTTTCATCACTCTGGTGATTGTTTTCTTTGCTGTGCAGAAGCTTTTTAGTCTCATGTAATTCCATTGGTCCATTTTTGCTTTCCTTGCCTGTGCTTTTGGAGTCATATCCAAAAAAATCACTACACGGACCCATGTCACAGAGCTTTTCCTCTGTTTTATTTTCCAGTAGTTTTACAGTTTCCAGTCGTACGTTTAAGTCTTTTATCTATTTTGAGTTAATTTTTGTATAGGGTGTGAGATGAGGATCTAATTACATCCTTCTGCATAGGGATATTCAGTTTTCCCACCCCCATTTATTTGAAAAGACTGCCCTTTCCCGATTTTGTGGTTTTAGCATTTTGTCAAAATCAATTGAGCCGGGTACAGTGGCCCATGCCTGTAATCCCAACACTTTGGGAGTCCAAGGCAGGAACACTTCAGCCCAGGAATTCGGGACTAGCCTGGACAACATAGCAAGACCTCATCTCTATAAAATAAGTAAGTAAATAAATAAATAAAATCAATTGACCAAAATGTATAGATTTCTTTCTGGGCTCTCTATTCTGTTCCACTGGTCTATGTGTCTGTTTTGTTTGCTTGTTTGTTTTGTTTTGTTTTGAAATAGGGTCTCACTCTTTTTACCAGACTGGAGTACAGTGGCGATATCATGGCTCACTGTAGCCTCAACCTCCCAGGTATAAGTGATCCTCCCATTTCATCTTCCCAAGTAGCTGGGTCCACAGGCATATGCCACCATGCGTGGCTAATTTTTATTTAACTATATATATATATATATTTTTCAGAGACAGGGTCTCACTCTGTCAGGCTAGAGTGCAGTGGTACAATCATAGCTCACTGAAGCCTTGAACNTTTCTGAGACAGGGTCTCAGTCTGTTGCCTAGGCTGGAGTGCAGTGGCACCATCATAGCTCACTGCAGCCTCAGACTTCTGGGCTCAAACGATCCACCCGCCTCAGCCTCCTAAGTAGTTGGCACTACTACAGGCACATATTACCACACTCCACTAACTTTTCGTTTTTATTTTTTGGTAGAGACAAGATCTCCCTATGTTGCCCAGGCTGGTCTTGAACTCCTGGCCTCAAGCAATCCTTCTGTCTCAACCTCCCAAATTGTTGGGATTCCAGACGTGAGCCACCCCACCTGGCTGATTACTATAGCTTGTAGTAGATTTTGAAATCAGGTAGGGTGATGCCTCCAGCTTTGTTCTTTTTGCTCAAGATTGCTTTGGTTATTCAGGGTCTTTTGGGGTTCCATATGAATTTTGGGCTTGTTCTATTTCTGTAAAAAATGTCATTGGAATTTTGATAGGGATTACATTGAATCTGTAGATCACTTGGGTAGTATGGACATTTTTTTTTTTTTGAAATGGAGTCTCACTGTGTCACCCAGGATGGAGTGCAGTGGCGCCATCTTGGCTCACTGCAACCTCTACCTGCTGGGTTTAAGCAATTCTCCTGCCTCCGCCTCCTAAGTAGCTGGGACTACAGGCGTGCGCCACCATGCCCAGCTAACTTTTTGTATTTTTAGTAGAGACGGAGTTTCACTATGCTGGCCAGGCTGGTCTCGAACTCCTGACTTCGTGATCTGCCTGCCTTGGCCTCCAAAAGTGCTGTGATTACAGGCATGAGCCACCACACCCTGCCCCAGTATAGACATTTTGACAACATTAATTATTCCAATCTGTGAACACAGGATATTTTTCCATTTGCTTATGTCTTCTTCAATTTCTTTTTTTTTTTGAAACAGAGTCTCGCTCTGTCATCCAGGCTGGAGTGCAGTGGCGCGATCTCGGCTCAGTGCAACCTCTGCCTCCCGGGCTCAAGCAATTCTCCCCTCCTGAGTAGCTGGGATTACAGGTGCATGTCACCGTGCCCAGCTAATTTTTAGTAGAGACAGGGTTTCACCATGTTGGGCGGAATGGTCTTGAACTCCTGACCTCAAGTGATCCGCCCTCCTCAGCCTCCCAATGTGCTGGGATTACAGGCATGAGCCACTGCGCCCGGCCACCTTCTTCAATTTCTTTAATTAATGTTTGTCTTCAGTGTACTACATTAAATTTCAAATGTACTATAAAAAATTAATGAATGGCATGGTGGCTCATGCCTGTAATCCCAACACTTTAGGAAGCCAGAGCCAGCGGAGCCCAGGAGTTCAAGACCAGCCTGGGCAACATGTCTAAACCCCATCTTTATAGAAAATACAAAAATTAGCTGGGTGTGGTGGCAGGCACCTGTAGTCCCAGCTATTCGAGTGACTGAGATAGGAGGATCACTTGAGCCCAGGAGGTCGAGACTGCAGTGGGCCATGATTGTGACACTGCACTCCTGCCTGGGAGACCCTGTTTCAACAACAACAAAAATTAATTTTTTATTGTGGCAAAATATACGTAACATAAAATGTACCCTTCTAACCATTTTTAAGTATACAGCTCAGTAGCATTAAATACATCCACATTGTTAGTATGACCATCATTAATATCTATCTCCAGAACTTTTTCATCCTCCCAGACTGAAATTCTATTCACAGTAAACAATGACTCCCTATTCCACCCCACACCCCCCAGTCCCTGGTAACCACTGTTCTACTTTCTGTATCTATGTATTTGACTATTCTAGATACCTCATTTAAGTGAAATCATACAATATTTGTCTTTTTGTGTTTGGCTTATTTTACTTAGCATAATGTCTTCAAGGTTCATCCATGTTGTAGCATGTATCTGATCATTCCCTTTAAAGGCTAAATAATACCCCATTGTATGTATTTAGCACATTTTGTTTATCCATTCATCTTTAATGGGCATTCAGGTTTTTCCACCTTTTGCCTACTGTGAAGTATGCTGCTATGAATATTGGTGTACAAACAGCTGTTCGAGTCCCTGGTTTCAGTTCTTTTGTGTACATCCTCAGAAGTGGAATTGCTGAATCATATGGTAATTATATGTTTAATTTTCTGAGAAACCACCATACGGTTTTCCACAGCAGAGGCACCATTTTGCATTTCCACCAGCATTATACAAGGGTTTCTATTTCTCCGTATCCATGCCAACACGTTGTTTTGTTGTTTTGTTTTGAGACAGGGTCTCACTCGCCCAGGCTGGAGTGCAGTGGCATGATCACGGCTCACTGCAGCCTCAACTTCCTGGGCTCAAATGATCCTCCCACCACAGCCTCCTGTCGCTGAGACTGTAGGTGTGACCTGGCTAATTTTTTGTAGAGATGGGTTTTTGCTATGTTGTCCAAGCTGGTCTCGCCAGCCTCAGCCTCCCAAAGTGCTAGAATTACAGACATGAGCCACACACAGACCAAGCCCTGTGTTTTTTTTGTTTTTTGTTTTTGAGACAGGGTCTCGCTCTGTTGCCAAGGCTGGAGTGCAGTGGCACAATATATGTCTCACTGTAGCATCGGCCTCCTGGGCTTAAGTGATCCTCCTGCCTCAGCCTCCCATGTAGCTGAGACCACTGGCACACACCACCACACCTGGCTAATCTTTGTGTTTTTTGTAGAGATGAGGTCTCACTTTGTTGCCCAGGCTGGTCTTGGAACCCCTGAGCTCAAGCTATCCTCCTGCCTTGGCCTTCCAAAGTGCTGGGATTACAGGTGTGAGCCACTCTGCCCACATGTTTTGTTTTTATAATAATGGATGTGAAGTGGTTATATACTTTTAAAAATTAAACAGTGAGGCCGGGCACAGTGGCTCAAGCCTGTAATCCCAGCACTTGGGGAGGCCAAGGTTGGAGGATCACCTGAGGTCAGGAGTTCGAGACCAGCCTGGCCAATATGGTGAAACTTAGTCTCTACTAAAAATACAAAAATTAGCCAGGTTGTGGTGGCACACGCTTGTAATCCCAGCTACACGGGAGACTGAGGTGGGAGAGTCGCTTGAACCCGGGAGGCGGAGGTTGCAGTAAGCTGAGATTGTGCCACTGCACTCCGGCCTGGATAACAGAGCAAGACCCTGTCTCAAAACATAATAATAATAAATAAACAATGGCCTAAATTGTAATTAACATAATGTTAACATTTTTCTTTTCTTTTTTTTTTTTTGAGACGGAGTCTCGCTCTGTCGCCCGGGCTAGAGTGCAGTGGCCGGATCTCAGCTCACTGCAAGCTCCACCTCCCGGGTTTACGCCATTCTCCTGCCTCAGCCTCCCGAGTAGCTGGGACTACAGGTGCCCGCCACCTCGCCTGGCTAGTTTTTTTTCTATTTTTTTAGTAAAGACGGGGTTTCACCGTGTTAGCCAGGATGGTCTCGATCTCCTGACCTCATGATCCGCCCGTCTTCGGCCTCCCAAAGTGCTGGGATTACAGGCTTCAGCCACCATGCCCGGCCATGTTAACATTTTTCTACATCATTAAGTGTTCTTCAGGGCTGGGCGCGGTGGCTTTCGCCTGTAATCCCACATTTTGGGAAGCTGGGGCAAGGGATTACCTGAGGTCAGGAGTTCGAGACCAGCCTGACCAACATGGAGAAACCTTGTCTCTACTAAAATACAAAATTAGCCGGCCCTGGTGGCGCATGCCTGTAATCCCAGCTACTCGGGAGGCTGAGGCAGGAGAATCGCTTGAACCAGGGAGGCGGAGGTTGCGGTGAGCCAAGATGGCGCAACTGCACTCCAACCTGGGCAAAAATAGCAAAACTCTGTCTCAAAAAAAAAAAAAGTTCTTCAATAATGTCATTTTATTGGCTGTGCAGCATTCCACTGAATAAGATGTACCATAACTTACTCAACCAATTCCCTATTATTAGAAACTTAGGTGTTTCCAAATATTTGGCATTATAAGAGTGCTATGTATTCACATTTTAGACTTTGCTTTACATTTGCTTATAAATTCCTAACAGTGATACTGCTGCATCATCGAGCATAAACTTTTTTAAAGTTTTGAAATCAATGTCCATTTTAAAATGAAGTTTAAAAGAAGGATGGGAGGACAGAAGGAATTGCTACTGCTGCTACACACTTAACACCCAAGCAAACATCTATTGAATCAGTTGAGAAATTCCCACACACAATGTAAAGAGTGAGCATTGTCTGTTAGTCCTCCAACAATTTGTCTTTCACCATTGACCTACATTGAAACCTTCAGCTTAGGAAAAGAATGTAGGAGCCTCTTAATGGAAGGCTAGATTCAGTGGTACTTGGGGTGCTGAAATAGTCTGTGTGTGAGTATTTTCATCTCTGTAGTTCACTACTGGATCCAGGACCAATCTAAATCCTTCTCACTTTGTCCACTACTGAAATATGATGCTATCTCTGTGCTGGAAGTTGCAGAAGTATTTAAGAGTACCCAAGAATAACACAAATGAGAAAATAAACTGAATAATAAGTTCAGTAGGAGGAAACATCCAAGAATAAATGACAGGGTAGTAGCTTTCTTCCTTTGGAAGAAATTTTTTTTTTGAAAAAATTTTTTTTTTTTTTTTTTTTTTTTTTTTTTTGAGACAGTCTCCCTCTGTCACCCAGGCTGGAGTACAGTGGTGCAATCTCAGCTCACTGCAACCTCTGTCTCCCGGATTCAAGTGATTCTCCCGCCTCAACCTCCCAAGTAGCTGGGACTACAGGCATGTGCTACCACACCCTGCTAATTTTTGTATTTTTAGTGAAGACGGGGTTTTGCCATTTTGGCAAGGCTGGTCTCAACTCCTGACCTCAAATGATCCACCAGCCTCTACCTCTGCCTCCCAGAGTGCTGGGATTTCAGGTGTGAGCCACCATGCCCGGCCCAAAACTAATTATTAATTGGTATAGCTTATGCCCTGCCAAAGCCTTAGACTTGGGAATCCTGAACAAACTTCAGTTATGTCACTCTATTACTCAGATACCTTGAGCTACCCAAGGGCTTCCTGGTCAATCCAAACCCTCTTGCCTAGCACTCAGTATTCTGGCTTCCCCTGACCTCTCTGCATCCTGACTGCCCCAGCATGAAGCCTTCCATTCCATCCAAACTGACCTATTTCCTTTATGCCAAACAAGCAGCATATATTCTGGAAAAATCTTTGGACTTGGAGTTACAGAATGTGGATTTGAACCCTGGGTCTGCCATTGCTTTATTAGGACCCTGGGCAAAATACTGAATCTTGCTGTGCTTCAGTTTCCTCATTTGTAAAATAGGGATAACAAAGCCTAATTTGTTGTACTATCATGTATATGTTAAACTGGACAATAGTATGTAAAAGAAGCTGGCACAGTGCTGGATATATACTGAGTGTTTGATAGATAATACAAAGGTCTTGTTTGGCCTCTGAGCCTTTGCTCCAAACTGTTCTCTTTCTGAAAAAGTCTTCTCGTATCTGAATCCTGCCCATCCATCAAAGCAAATATGTTTTATCCCTCTTGAAAGCCTCCCACACCAATCCTAAGCACTCCCTGACTCTTCTGTTGATTTGGCATTGGTCAGTACTACCTAGTGTTGGTCATACTTTTTACAGTGTGTTTTTCTTCTCCAAGTGACCTGTCAAGGAGCCAAACTTTCTACATTTTTTTTTTTAAAGACAAATTCTCGCACTGTCACCCAAGCTGGAGTGCAATGGCAGATCTTGGCTGACTACAACCTCCATCTCCTGGGTTCAAATGATTCCCTGCCTCAGCCTCCCAAGTAGCTGGGATGACAGGCACCCGCCACCATAACTGGCTAAGTTTTTGTATTTTTAGTAGAGTAGTAGAGACGGGATTTCACTATGTTGGCCAGGCTGGTCTCCAACTCCTGACCTCGTGATCCGCCCGCCTTGGCCTCCCAAAGTGCTGGGATTACAGGTGTAAACTACTGAGCCCGGCTATCTGCCATCTACTATTTCTTCCCCCAACCCCACTTTTCCACCTCCATATCAAGAATGTTTCCCACATGGTAAATGCTAAGTATTTATGTATTTATTTATTTTTGAGATGGAGTCTCGCTCTGTTGCTCAGGCTTGAGCACAGTGGTGCGATCTCAGCTCACTGCAATCCACCTCCCAAATTCAAGGGATTCTCCTGCCTCAGGCTCCCAAGTGGCTGAGTTTACAGGAGCACACCACCACACCTGGCCTATTTTTCATTTTTAGTAGAGGCAGGGTTTCACCATGTTGGCCAGGCTAGTCTCAAACTCCTGACATCAATTGATCTGCCTTCCTCAGCCTCCCAAATTGCTGGGATTACTGGCGTGAGCCACTGTGCCTGACCCTAAGTATTTATGACTGACCCTTTTCACTTCCCCTGTGCTTCATGACCTGCCTGTGTCAGTAGGTCCATAAGGCTTGCCTCAGTCCTTCTAAATGGACTCTCTCCTGAGGCAGTTTTCAGAGAGCCCTGATATCAGTTTGTCCTAACAATAATTAAAATGAATGCACAGCACCTCCTAGCTTACAACAGTAGCCTGTAAAGTTAACAGAAAGGATATTATTATTCTCATCATCCCTATTTCTCGAAGACTAAGAAAGATCAAGTGATTTGTCCAAGGACCCAAAGCTAATGTACAGGAAAACTGGAAACTGAACTCAGATCTACTGCTTGCAAAGTTCATGCTCATGGCCTCCCATCATAAAACCTTCTTCTGTATTTAACTGTTCATGAACATTTGTTAGTCTCTAAAGTAGTATTATGGTTGAATTTGAGGTCCTTGCCTAAGAAGAAAATGCCAGTGTTCCTGGGTATAGTAGCCACCCAAAGAAACCTCTTCAGTGTTTCTGGGGGCATGAAAGGAACACAAACAATATGCCAGTTCTTGGGGAAGTGCTCCAGGTGAGAAATTTGTGTAAATTATTTTCTTGGGGCCCAGAATGACACTTGGGCATTGGTAAGAAGGTGCCCTTTCCCCTACACCTTAATTAATTGTGACTCAGAGCAGATCTCTTAGAAATGGTTCCTCTACTACACTTGTTACCTCTTTGGTGACCTTCTGTCCCTATCCCTCAAGGCTCAGGGACTTCTGCTCCAAGCCATGGCTCTGGCACCCCAGGAGGTATCCCCCTGTGGTCACCATGAACTAGACTTCCTCCAGCAAAGGGCAAACACTCGCCACAGCTCAAGGGTATCTTGGAGTACAGCTGTACACAATCCAAAAGAATCACAGGGGATGCTGATTAGAAGAGATCAGAGGGACATCCTATCGCTACCCGGTTCTCTAGCACACCCGCATACCTCCCAGCTACACATTTCATCCTGACAGCTCAGCAGACATTATTCAGACTTAGGGAAGTTGTGAGTCCACAGATAGTTCACCTGCAATCCAAGGCAGAACCATGTCTCTCAGCTTCCTTGGTCACTGAGTAAGCAACACTCTTTTTGTACAGAGTATAGCTCTACCCTTTGTCTCATTAAAGACTCTTAGAAGCCAGCCTTGTGTGGTGGTTCAGGCTGCAATCTCAGCACTTTTTTGGGAGGCCAGTGCAGGAGGATTGCATGAGGCCAGGAGCTGAAAGCCAGCCTGGGCAATATGGCGAGACCCTGTCTCTTAAAAAAATTCTTTTCTTTTCTTTACTTTGTGTGTGTGTTTCATTTTTTGTTTTTGTTTTTGTTTTGAAGCAGGGTCTCACTCTGTCATCCAAGCTGAAGTATGGTGGCATGATCACAGCTCTCTGTAATCTGAACCTCCTGGGCTAAAACAATCCTCCCACCTCCGCTTCCTGAGTAGCTGGAGCTATAGGTGTGAGCCATCATGCCCAGCTAATTTTTTATTTTTTGTAGTGATGGGGTCTTGCTATGTTGCCCAGGCTAGTCTTGAACCCCTGGGCTCAAGCTATCCTCCTGCCTTGCCCCACCAAAGAAGTGCTGGGATTACAGGCTGAGCTACCACACCAGGCCAAAGGTGTCTTAAAAACAAACAACTCTAGGAAGCCAAATGAATCCTGACTCAGTTGTTGCTGTAGATTCTGTTGATAACAGTTGCTTAAATTCAACTCTGTCCCCACCATCCCACACTTGAATGCTAAGATCAAAGTTGCCTAGTTGCTTCCAGATTCATTCAATATGCATTTATTGAACACTACTTCCTAGGTAACTTGCCAGGCACTGTGAGAAAAGGGGGTGGTACAGAATCTTCTCATTTTTTTCTCATCCCAGTTTCCACAGAAAGTCCTACTTTCTCACAACCAATAAACCTCATATCAAAAGCATACTCCAAGTTGCACAGAGACTGTCACATTTGCAACCTTCTTGTTTTTCTGAAACAAGCATTGGCATAAACAGTAAAACAGCAACGACTTAGGCCATGCTCTTGCCTATAATCGCAGCACTTTGGGAGGCCAAGGCAGGAGGATTGCTTGAGCTCAGGAGTTTGGGACAAGCCTGGGCAACATAGAGAGACCCCCATCTCTATTAAAAAAAAAAAAAAAAAAAAAAAAAACTTATTTATACTCTAATTATTCTGGGCCAAAAATGGGAGTTTGAACTCAATTCATGTACTATTTTTGTAGATTGTTACATGTAACCCTAGGTATCATATTTACCAGGTGTCTATTTCCCCATCTCTTTTTTTTTGAGGCAGGGTCTGTCTGTCACCCAGGTTGGAGTGCAGTGGTGCAATCTCAGCTCACTGAAACATCTGTCTCCTGGACTTCAGTGATCCTCTCATCTCAGCCTCGCAAGTAACTGGGACGACAGTTATGTACCACCACACCCAGCTAATTTTGTATTTCTTTTTGTAGAGACAAGGTGTCACTATATTGCCCAGGCTGGTTTCAAACTCCTAGGCTCAAGCAATCTGCCCATTTTGGCCACCCAAAGTGCTAGGATGACAGGCATAAGCCACCTCGCCCAGCCTCCCCACCTCATTTGGTGAAACCCCCTCTCTCTCACTATGCTATTTGTATTAATTTTCCCACACCCTCCATTCTGTCTCAAACGCTAAGAGTTCAAATGTCTCTTCTCCAATGATCTTAACCTTGGGACTTAGAATTTTCCCCTATTTCTTAACAGTACCTCTCCTCCCTGGCTGTTCTTTAGCATAACATCAACTCAGTCAAATGAAATAAACAAACATTTACAGAGTGAAGGGGAGGGAAAGATGGGAAGGGGACGGCTGTGATTACTGACCCATCCTGCCCCAGCTTTCCCTCACTAGGAGTGGTTTTGGGTACAAACTCAGAATGGCAGTTAAGAAGAAAAAAGCCTTGTTTCTTATGCTTTCTTAAAGACCAGCAAGGAACAATTGGAATTTGAAATGTAAAGAACAATATAATTTACAATAGCACCAAGAAAAATCAAAACAAAACAAAAACCACTTAGGCCCAAATCTAACAAAATAAACACAGGATCTATATGAGAAAAACTACGTAACACTGGTGAAGAAAATCAGAGATCTAAATAAATGGAGAGAGAGTCCATGTTACAAGATCAATATACAAAAGCCAGTTGCTGTCATATACTAAATACCAGAAATGAACAATTGGGATTTGAATTTTATTTTATTTTGTTTTATTTATTATTATTATTTTGAGACAGGGTCTTGCTCTGTCACCCAGGCTGGAGTGCAGTGGCATGATCATAGCTCACTGCAAGCCCCACCTCCTGAGCTCAAGCAATCCTCACCTCAGCCTCATGAGTAGCTAGGACTACAGTTGCACCCACCATGCCTGGCTCATTGAAAAAAAAAATTTTTTTTTAGTAGAGATGGAGTCTTGTTATGTTGCCCAGGCTGGTCTTGAACTCCTGAGCTCAAGAGATTCCTCCTGCTTTGGCCTCCTAAAGTGGAATTACAGGTGTGAGCCACTGTGCCTGGCTGGGATTTGAAATTAAAAAAAAAAAAAGATAACAATTTATAAGCCTTATTTCTTGGAGTCATGTGGTTCAAGTGAACACCTTAGCTTGGTGATTTGCAGTTTCAACTTGACTGTGTCCTTTAACCAGAAATCCTGGGGTTGTTGAGATCTTTCCATGTAGTAGCCCAGACCTCATCTTCAATTTTGAGTCAAAATGACCTTTTGAGCGGTTCTAATAGTCCCTGGATTCCTCTGAGGTACTATTTGTTGCCATTTTTTTTTCTCCAAGCCTCTCTCATTTAGGCAGCCAAATTTTCCTCAGAGACTTCCATTCCTCATTTTCAAACCTTTCTGCCTCTTTTTCTTCCAGCTGGTTCCTGAACTTCAGTCTGACATTTCCAGCAGTACCTCCAGCCTACAGCCAGTGTCCTGCCTTTGTGGCCTGTTTCCCAGCCATTGTCTGGCTTCTCTGTTCTTCATTCCCCTTTATCTCTACTCCTTCCCTGCTCCTCCCCAGTGCACAGGTCAGGCATTCAAGGGTGGACGTATCATGGACAACTCTGATTTGAGTTGTTTTCTCTGAAACAAATATTTGCATATGTGACCCCTCCCCACCCTCACCCTCCCCCTGCCATTTACCATATGGCTTTTCCTCCATCCCAGCCAGAGGAACTCTCAAATTCATACATATTTTTGGAAATGAAGTTTTCCCCAGATGGTCTCTCCAAAGCACCAAAGCAAGGTCAGAGTTTGTGCATTCCTTCAAAGGTTCTGGGCAGGGGTTAGAATTACTCGTGTTTTCTTACTCCCATCAGCAGTTATTTTGTCAGTGCACCTGATAATGGGACAAAACCTGATCTTTCTTAGCTAAAAACACACCAGAGTTTGAGGGAGATGTTGAACCATAAACTGGTGTCCCCAGGGAAAGGAGAGAAACCTGCTCAGTTGCTCAAATAATTTCAAACCAAAGCCCCTAAGGATACTTCCACAGGGAGAGAAAAAGAGTATGAATATTAGAAAGATGATGAGCCAGGTGTGCTGAAAAGTTTTCTTAGTCATTCTTAGCTCTAGAAGGGGATGGGGGCAGCCCCACATCTCTACTGGGAAACATACTTCCCCTTTTAAATCAGGAAAGAAAAAAACAACAACATAGCCCCAAATAGAGAATGTTTTCCTTTGTAACTGGAAGCAAACATTGCTGATGGCTTTAACAGCTGTCTGCCAACGTGGCCTGAGCAGCAGGCAGCTCAAACATTTTCTGAGATCAACACATGTACAGACGTACAGTATATTAGGTCAAATTATAAATCCAGGAATAAAAGAACAAATAAACAAGTTTCAGCTTTCTCTAGGCTTCTGCACCCAACACCAGCTAAATTAGCCTCTGAAGCAGAGTAATCTGGATTCCAAGAAGGCAGGTCTCCCAAAAGTTCAAGTCAAACTTCCCTCTGGTAGGAAAAGAAGGTGCCGTTGTAGATTAACTTGCTGATGACTGACCAGGTCCGGGCTGCTGGGCCTGGCCTAGCCAAGGCTTCCCTGTGTCTTAGCCCAGCAGACTCTGAGGATGTACAACAGGTTAACGTTAGGCCTGCCATTGACTTGATCTTTGACCCCAGTAAATCATTTAATATGCCATGTGCCTTTGTCCATATGTTAATGTTTTGTGTAATTTGGATGAGAATTCCAGCAAGTCTGGGTGTGCCACCCATTAGGACTAAATCTTTCCCTTTGGAGCTTCTAGGAGGAACCTTCTGGATAGCTACATTGCAGAAAGCTGAAGTATCTCGATGAACCAGATTGCAACGCCTACAGATGGTGAGACCAGCCTTGCCTGAACTGTGACTGAGAAGTAAAAGAATGAATTTTTTCCTTTGTTATCAAAACTGACACCAAACTTTTAGTTTTGCCTTAGGGCAAGAAACCCACCAGAATGTAATAGGCGGGAGAATACTGGCTTCCACCACTCTACTAGTTATGTGACCTTGAAGAAGGCACATTGGCTAAGCTTCCACAGATGTTAGTGGGTCATGAAATCAGTGAAATAGACTGGAACTAAAAAAAAATTTTTTTTTGAGATGGAGTCTTGCTCTGTTGCCCAGGCTGGAGTGCAGCGGCTCGATCTCAGCTCACTGCAACCTCTGCCTCCTGTGTTCAAGTGATTCTCTTGCCTCAGCGTTTCGGAAGCTGGGATTACAGACTCCAGCCACCAAGCCCAGCTAATTTTTGTATTTTTAGTAGGGACAGGGTTTCACCATGTTGGCCAGGCTGGTCTGGAACTCCTGACTTCAGGTGATCCGCCTGCCTCGGCCTCCCAGAGTGCTGGGATTACAGGGGTGAGCCACGGCGCCTGGCTCTAAAAATATTTTAATAAAATAAATTGAGTAGAGTAGAAAATACCAGGACTTAGTCCACAGTAAGGGGAAGTACATGTGTGTATGTATGTTTCCTGGGGTCATAATGAACAATAAACATTCTACTATAGGAAACTAACAAAAAAGTTTTCAAGCCAGTGGCTTAGCCCAGTGGTCCCCAACCTTTTTGGCACCAGGAACAGGTTTCATGAAAGACAGTTTTTCCATGGATGGGGCGGAGGGGCTGGTTTTGGGATTTAACTCTTCCGCCTCAGATCATTAGTTAGATTCTCATAAGGAGTGGGCAACCTAGATCCCTCACATGCACAGTTCACAATGGGGATCACATTCCTATGAGAATCTAATGCCGCCAGTGATTTGATGGGAGATGCAGCTCAGGCAGTAATGCCTGCTGCTCACCTCCTGCTGTGTGGCCAGATTCCTAACAGGACACAGACTGGTACCAGTCCATGGCCTAGGGGGTTGGGAACCCCTGGCTGAGACCATAGAGCTTCAATCTCCTTGTCTATTTGTTGGAAATAATTCATTTTATATGCATACATAGATATACGTGCATATACAAATACACATGCATCTAATGAGCACCTACTCTGTGTCAGGCCCAGTGAGGCGTGTGTGAGGTATACAGGCATGACAAGGTCCTGTCCCCGTGGAGCACTGGCTAGTCAGGGAGCCTATCATACAATACTGGCATAATTATTTCACTACCATTGTGATTAGGGCCACAAAGAGACTTACAAAGGGAGAAAAGAGTGTGTCGCTGGGTTCCTGACCTGGGCTGCAAGACCGGGGCCGGTCTTCCTGAGGAAGGGACATAGAAGGAGGCAGAGAGTGATGCAGGCAAAGAACTGGGGGCACCCCAGGCTGAAGCACCAGCAAGTCTGAGCAGACCCTGAAGAAGGAGTAACCCGTGCTGGGCCTGCCCCAAAGGCTTCTGTAAGGACTACCAAGGGTGGTGACAGCCAGCGACCAAGGGTGGTGACAGCCAGCGGAAACACAGTTTCCATAAACTGTAGAGTGTTATTCAAATTTGACCTATTATTTAAAACAATGAATATAAACATGCCTTAAAGGTGAGTTTAGCAGGGTGCGGTGGCTCACGCCTATAATCCCAGCACTTGGGGAGGCTGAGGAGGGTGGATCACCTGAAGTCAGGAGTTCACGACCAGCCTGGCCAACATGGTGAAACCCCATCTCTACTAAAATAAAAAAAAAAAAAAAAAAAAAATTAGCTGGACGTAGGGGTGGGCGCCTGTAATTCTGGCTACTCAGGAGGCTGAGGTAGGAGAATCACTTGAACCTGGGAGGCGGAGGTTGCAGTGAGCCAAGATCACACCACAGAACTCCAGCCTGAGCTACAGAGTGAGATTCTGGTTGTTTTTTGGTTTTGTTTTTGTTTTTTAAAAGGTGAGCTTAAGCATCCTTTCAATGACTCTTTGCCAGATTCTGTTCTAGGTTCTGGGAATACAGCATTCAGTAAGACAGACCCTCTGTCCTCCATAAACACAGAGAATGGTGACTTCAAACAGCGGTAAATGCTATAGTGAAATACAAAATTTGGCAGAGGAATAGAGAATAATGGAGGCAGGGAAGGTTCTAGACAGGAAGGCAGGGCTCTCTGAGTGGGTGAAAACCACATATGAATAAACTACCTGCCATCCTCTGACAATGTGACCTTGGATACATCACCTAACCTTTCAAGACTCTGTTTCCTCATCTCACAGGACTCACCTGAGAATTAAATGATAAAAGAAATGGAAGGCCTCCAAATACAGGTTTGCGTGAATAATGTTAAACAGTGAATATTTAATAAATGCTAAATAATCGAGTGCTTTAATCAAGAACGAAAGTCAGAAGTTTTTTTTAACAGTCCGGGTGCAGTGGCTCTCACCTGTAATCCCAGCACTTTGGGAGACTGAGGCAGGTGGATCACTTGAGGTCAGGAGTTTGAGACCAGCCTGGCCAACATAGTGAAAACCCATCTCTACTAAAAATACAAAAAAGTTAGTGGGGTGTGGTGGTACATACCTGTAATCCCAGACACTCAGGAGGCTGCGGTGGGAGGACTGCTTGAATCTGGGAGGTGAAGGTTGCAATGAGCTGAAATGGTGCCACTGAAACCACCACCTCCCGGGTTCAAGCAATTCTCCTGCCTCAGCCTCCCAAGTAGCTGGGATTACAGGCACATGCCACCAAACCCAACTAATTTTGTATTTTAGTAGAGATGCTTTCACCATGTTGGCCTAGATGGTCTTGAACTCCTGACCTCAATGATCCACCTGCCTCAGCCTCCCAAAGTGCTGGGATTACAGGTGAGAGCCATCACATCCAGCCAAAAAAAGGTTTTTTTAATTAAAAAAATAATAATAATAGAGTGCTACTAATCTATCATTTAAGATACTAGGAATATATTTAGAAAGATGTAAAATGGGCCAGGCGCAGTTGCTCACTCCTGTAATCCCAACACTTTGGGATATGCATACGTAGATATACATACATATACAAAGGAGGCCAAGGCAGGGGATCACCTGAGGTCAGGAGTTCAAGACCAGCCTGACATGGAGAAACCCCGTCTCTACTAAAAATACAAAAATTAGCCAGGTGTGGTGGCGCATGCCTGTAATCCCAGCTACTCGGGAGACTGAGGCAGGAGAATCGCTTGAACTCGGAAGGTGGAGGTTGAGGTGAGCTGAAATAGTGCCGTTGCACTCCAGCCTGGGCAATAAGAGTGAAACTCAATCTCAAAAAAAAAAGAAAAAAAGAGAAATATGTAGAATGACAAGAAGGAAAAATTAGGCCTTCTATTTTCAGACAGGCTAGACAAATCCTGCAAAAGTATTCATTATTGAACTCTGTGTCAGTTGGGTCCTCTGGGCAGCAGATGCAGAGACAAAATAATATTTGGGGGGTTGGGGGCAGTAACCCCTGTGAAAGTTAAATGAGGAAGGAAGCAGAATTGGGTAGGAAAAACCTCAAACCATGATGTAGCATGTATCAGAAATTCCTTCCTTTTAAATGCTGAATAATATTCCATTGTATGAATATATCCCATTTTATTTATCTATTCATCCATTAATGAACATATGGGTCACTCTCACCTTTTGGCTGTTGTGGATAATGCTGCTATGGTCATGGACGTACAAATGGCTGCTTGTTACCCTGCTTCCAATTTGTTTGTGTATATACCCAGAAGTAGAATTGCTAGGTCACATGGTACCCATATGGCTATTTTTTTATTTTTTGAGGAATCTCCATACTATCGTCCATAGCATCTATATATACCACGTTAAATTCCCACCAACAGTGCACAAGGGCTCCAATTCCTCCACATGCTCACCAACACTTGTTATTTTCTGGGTGTATTAGTCCCTTCTCACGCTGCTATAAAGAACTGCCCAAGACTGAGTAATTTATTAAGGAAAGAGGTTTAACTGACTGACAGTTCTGCAGGGCTGGGGAGGCCTCAGGAAACTTACAATCATGGTGAAAGGGGAAGCAAATATGTCCTTCTTCACATGGCAGCAAGAAGTAGAAGTCCTGAGCAAAGGGGTAAAGCCCCTTATATTAATAAAACCATCAGATCTTGTGAGAACTCACTCACTATCATGAGAACAGCATGGGGGTAACTGCTCCCATGATTCAATTACCTCCCACTGGGTCCTTCCCATGATACATGGAGATTATGAGAACTACATTTCAAGATTAAATTTGGATGGGGACATAGACAAACCATATCACTGAGTTGTTTGTTTGCTTGTTTGTTTGTTAAATAGTAACCACTCTAGCCAGGCTGGCATGCAGTGGCACAATCATATCTCACTGGACTCAAGCAATCCACCCGTCTCAGCTTCCCAAGTAACTGGTACTAAAGGCATGTGCCACCAGGCCCCGCTAATATATTTTTTGTAGAGATGAGGTCTTGATATGTTGCCCAGGCTGGTCACAAGCTTCTGGTCTCATTCTTGTGCCTTGGCCTTTCAAGGTATTAAGATTACAGGTGTGAGCCACTGCGCTCGGCCTTGAGCATCTTTTTTTTTTTTTTTTTTTTTTTTTTTTTTTTT
>NW_016814655.1:5806296-5830048 GCF_001698545.2 Rhinopithecus bieti | reverse complement strand
AATAAATAAATAAATAAAAAAGAAAATAAAAGTCACCTATTAACTTTTTAAAAAGTAAAGACTTTCTTTTCCCTATCATCCCAGGTCTCTAGAAAAATCATTCTCTTCTTTGATCTTTATTTCAAGAACTTATTTCAACTTGCTAGGATTGCCTATAACACATTGTACTGTGGCTGCTTCCATATGTGACTATCCATCTCCCTCCACCCTAGCTCCAACCCTCCTTCCCTAGTAATAATAAACTGTGAGCTATTTGAGAGACTATATCTAAATATCCACATAGTGCAGCACTTAATAGTGCAGGCTTAGAGACCAGACTGACGGGGAAGAAGCCTGTTCTGCCACTTACTAGTTATATGACCTTAGGGTCTTTCCTTAATCTTTCTGAGCCTCTGTTTCTTTATCTGTAAAATGGGACTAATAATAGAACCAACACCTCACAAGGTTGTTGCAAGGATTAATGGAGATAACACATGTAAAACACTTAGGATAATGTTTAACACAAACTAAGAACAAGATAAAAGTTGGCAAATACTCTATGCTGGAAAAAAATAAAACCAGAATAAACACTCAACACACCACCAAGTGGAAGAAAAATTGTATGGTGTTTATTTTGTTGCTTTTGTTTCCCTAAGGCAGAGATGAGTAGGCTTCAGCCACTTGGTTTTTCTTTGTTTAAAATGCACTATTGGCAGCATCACCTTCAGCCACAGTCTCTTATAGAAGGAAGGGATTGGTCAGTAAGGGATGACCCAAGGGGGTACCAGAATCCCCAAATGACTTTCCCTTTCCTAAGGCTGAAGGCTCCGTGCTGCTTCTGCTCGGGCTTAGGCCATGCCAGTCCTCCTCCTCTTCCTTTCTTTTTTTTTTTTTTTCCCATCCCTCCCTCCCCACTTCAAACCCTGGGAAAAAAAATGAAGAGAAGCACACCAACCAAGAAGCCTTTTCACTTCATTGTGTTTTCCAGCTAGACCTGAACAGACGGCGATCAATTCAACTCTCTCTCACCCTCCCTTCTCTCTTCTTCTCTCATGTCCTCTTTGTGTGTGTGTGTGTGTGTGTGTGTGTGTGTGTGTGTGTGTGTGTTCTCTCAGGCTGTGTCTTCAGGCTTAGGAAAAAGCAGCTACCTCCCAGCAGTATGAAGATGCAAGAAGCTGCAGTTGCCTGTAGCAAACACAATGTGATTGTAACAGGTCCTCATGGCCCTTGCTGCTTGGAAAGGTGGACAAGCAGGGAATCCTGTTTGGATTCTCTGAGAAACTTCTCAGCTTGACCACATCTGTTCCAACCTAGGTTGGGCTACAAGGAGTCACACAGAAAACCTTGCTTTCCTACTTCCTCTGGCCAGGAACCTTCTGAAGTTTGCCCGATCCCCAAGCAAGGAGTTTTCATTCCAAGCTTGAGCAAATCTGGCCTGTTGGACTTGAAATCAATGAGTGTGAAGGAGGAGTATACCTTTTCCATTTTCAAAGCAGCCTAGTGGGATTTTGTTTTTTCCAACAGGGTAACTCCAAATTGGTAGGGCTTTCAAAGCTACAAATTTCCATGTCCCCAGCCCTCACTGAAGAAAAATTTCCTGGTTAGGTTGGCATGTGTGGAAGTTTTAGGTGTGCAAGTGAGAAATGTTGAACAAATAGTTAAACCTGAGCTATGAATCAAATTAGTCTAAACAAGATTCTCCCCTATCCCCATGCTGTACTAGTTACACGCCTTAATTCCTACCCCAAACATGTATTCAAAAATAGCTGCTATTTGTCAAACACCCAGTAAGTACCAGGAACTGAGCTACATGTTTTATTTACTTACATTACTCATTTTGTCTTCACAACTATGCAAGGTAGAAATTATTTATTGTTTCTTTTCTTTTTTCGCTCTGTCACCCAGGCTGGAGTGCAATGGAGCAATCTTGGCTCACTGCAAGCTCTGCCTCCCGGGTTCACGCCATTCTCCTGTCTCAGCCTCCCGAGTAGATGGGACTATAGGCACCCGCCACCTCACGCAGCTAATTATTTTTGTATTTTTAGTAGAGACGGGGTTTCACCGTGTTAGCCAGGATGGTCTCGATCTCCTGACCTCGTGATCCACCCGCCTTGGCCTCCCAAAGTGCTGGGATTACAGGCGTGAGCCACTGCACCCGGCCTTATTGTTTGTTTTCTAAGGCACAGACAGGTTAAGCAATTTCCCCAAAGTCACTCAGTTCAAATCTCATTCCAACAATAACATGAGTGAATCTTAAAAGTCATCATGCACAGCAAAAGAAGCCAGACGACAAAAGAGTATGTACTCTATGGTTTCATGTATATGGTACGATAGAAAGTGCAAATTAATCGGGCCAGGCGCGGTGGCTCAAGCCTGTAATCCCAGCACTTTGGGAGGCCGAGACGGGCGGATCACGAGGTCAGGAGATGGAGACCATCCTGGCTAACACGGTGAAACCCCGTCTCTACTAAAAGTACAAAAAACTAGCCGGGCGAGGTGGCGGGCGCCTGTAGTCCCAGCTACTCGGGAGGCTGAGGCAGGAGAATGGCGTAAACTTAGGAGGCGGAGCTTGCAGTGAGCTGAGATCCAGCCACTGCACTCCAGCCTGGGCGACAGAGCGAGACTCCGTCTCAAAAAAAAAAAAAAGAAAGTGCAAATTAATCAATAGTCATAGAAAGCAGACCAGTGGTTGCCTGGGGATGGGGCAGAGGAGACAGGGATTACAAAGGAGCACGAAGAAACTTTAGGGTATGATGGAAATGCTGATAATCTTGATTGTTATAAGATTGTTATAATGGTTTTGCAGGTATAAGCGTATGTCAAAACTGACCAAATTGTACACGTTATATATATGCAAGTTAATGTGCCTCGAGTATATCTTGATAAGGTTGAGACAAGGTACAAAAAAAGCTGGATGTGGTGGTGCCTGCCTGTAATCCCAGCAACTGAGGCTGAGGCAGGAGGGTCACTTGAGCCTAGGAGTTCAAGACCAGCCTGGTCAACTTAGTGAGACTCTATCTCAGAAAAAAAAAAAAAAAAAAAAAAAAAGAGCGGAACATTACCCTGATCTGATCACTATACATTATATGATCAAATACCACTATGTACCTCATACATATGTACAATTATTATTTGTTAATTTTTTTAAAAAGCATGGAGGGCTGGGTGCGGTGGGTCATGCCTGTAATCACAGCACTTTGGGAGGCCGAGGCCGGTCGCTCACCTGAGGTTGGGAGTTCGAGACCAGCCTGACCAACATGGAGAAATCCCATCTCTACTAAAAATACAAAATTAGCCGGGTGTGGTGGCGCATGCCTGTAATCCCAGCTACTGGGGAGGCTGAGGCAGGAGAATCACTTGAACCTGGGAGGTGGAGGTTGCGGTGAGCTGAGATGGTACCATTGCACTCCAGCCTGGGCAAAAAGAGTGAAACTCTATCTCAAAAAATAAAAAAACACAAAAAAGCATAGGAGTAACTTTATCAGTTTGTTTTGTGAATCTGACTTACATGCAAATCCTTGGGACCTTGAATAAATGTACAGATCCTTATCATGTTCTAAATGAAATCATCCCCCCCAAAAAGCATAAAAATATCCCATCCCTAATCATTTCTATAAATGCATGTACTCTTTGTTATGTCTGATATCATAGGGCTTAGCCAGACTCTGGTTCAGACTTTTATTTTATTTTATCATTATTATTTTTGAAACAGTCTCGCTCTGTTGCCCAGGCTGGAATGCAGTGGTGCAATCTCAGCTCACTGCAACCTCCACTTCCTGGGTTCAAGCAATTCTCTGCCTCAGCCTCCCGAGTAGCAGGGACTACAGGTGTGTACCACCATGACCGGATAATTTTGTATTTTTAGTAGAGATGGGGTTTCTCCATGTTGGCCAGGCTGGTCTCAAACTCCTGGCCTCAAGTGATCCGCCTGCCTCGGCCACCCAAAGTGCTAGGATTACAGGCATGAGCCACCATGCCCGGCCAGGTTTAGACTTCTGTGCTGTTGTCTCTGGGTCCTGTTGGGGTGAGAGGACCTAGCTGTTACTGGTTTTTCTCACTGGAAATTCCAATTAGTGAAGCCTATGATTCTAGAAATTCTTTTGCAGCACTCACAGTTAGGTCTGCCATAATGTCAATGTGATGCTAATGATTATTTAAACCAGCAGTTCTCAAATTTTTTGGTGTAAGGGTCCTTTCACACTCATGAAAAGTATTGAAGACACCACAAAGCTTTTGTTTATTGTTGGTAGTATCTATCGGTATTTGCTCAGAAATTAAATCTGAGAACTTTTAAAGACAGTTAATTCATTTTAAAAAATAATAAACCATTACATATGACATAAATAACATTTTAATTAAACATAATTATATTTTCCAAAAAAATAGTAAGCGTCCCATTGTTTTGCATTTTTGCAAATTTAATTTCTGATTCCATAGAAGATCTGCTTCTCCTATTTGCTTCTTCAATCTGTTGCAATGTCACATATTGTGTAGCATCTGGAAAATTCCACTGTCTACCTGTGAAAGAATGAAAATGAAAAAGGTAAATAACATCTTAGTATTAATAAGAAAATAGTTTTTTTTATTTTTTGAGATGGAGTCTTGCTCTGTCGCCCAGGCTGGAGTGCAGTGGCGCGATCTCGGCTCACTGCAAGCTCTGCCTCCCGGGTTCACGCCATTCTCCGGCCTCAGCCTCTTGAGTAGCGGGGACTACAGGTGCCGGCCACCACGCCCGGCTAATTTTTTGTATTTTTAATAGAGACGGGGTTTCACCGTGTTTGCCAGTATGGTCTCGATCTCCTGACCTCGTGATCCGCCCGCCTCGGACTCCCAAAGTGCTGGGATTATAGGCATGAGCCACTGCACCCAGCCAAGAAAATAGTTTTAACCTTGCAGACCCCTGAAAAGATCTTGGGGACTCACAGGGGTCCCCGAACCACACTTTAAGAACTGCTAGGGGCCAAATGTGGTGGCTCATGACTGTGGCTCAGTCCCAGCACTTTAGAAGGCTGAGGTGGGCAGATTCCTTGAGCTCAGGAGTTCAAGATTAGCCTGGGCAAATTTCCATGGCAAAACTCCATCTCTACAAAAAATACAAAATTAGCTGGGTGTGGCTNTGAAAAGATCTTGGGGACTCACAGGGGTCCCCGAACCACACTTTAAGAACTGCTAGGGGCCAAATGTGGTGGCTCATGACTGTGGCTCAGTCCCAGCACTTTAGAAGGCTGAGGTGGGCAGATTCCTTGAGCTCAGGAGTTCAAGATTAGCCTGGGCAAATTTCCATGGCAAAACTCCATCTCTACAAAAAATACAAAAATTAGCTGGGTGTGGCTGTCTGTGACTGTGGTCCCAGATACTTGGGAGGCTGAGGTGGGAGAATTGCTTGAGCCCAGGAAGTTGAGGCTGCAGTAAGCCATGATCGTGTCACTGCACTTCAGCCTGGGCAACAGAGCAAGATCCTGTCTCAAAAAAAAAAAAAAAAAAAAAGAACTACTGATCTAAAGTGTTCAGGACCATAAACTATTTATTCCAGTTCTTATACTACCACTCCCACTATTTTACCTCTCCTACCTTGTGAAATCTTGAGAGACAGAGGAAGAAACTGGGGCACCGTGAAGCATCAGATGGAAGGCTATACTAATAACTCTCCTTCAAAGTCCTTTCCACCCCTGTGAGTCTGTGGCATGGGGTATTTTTCTTTTAAACAAAATCAAGAGAGCCAAAGGCTCAGCAGGACCTAGATGCACAGGATGGGGGGACTAAAGCACAACAATGGAAACATCACAGAGTTTCCTTGTGACCCTCTTGCAGAAGGAGGAACAGCTGCCTCCTCTCAGGCCTTTGCTCTGGTTTACCCCATAGTGGGTGTCAAAGCAAGAACCTGGGATCCTGAGGGAAGTTCAGACAAATCTGAGCTCTTACCTGTTCCCTAAACAAGTGCTTGCTGGGCTAAAGCCAGCATTGGTCCAAGTCCTCATTCCAAATTGAAAACTTTGGCCCCTGATATGGGGTAGAAAACGGGGCATATATTTAGAAGTCAATAAATTCCAATGTCAATTTTGTTACTCCTTTTTACAGAGTAGGCAACCTTGGGTAAATTACTGGACTTCTCTCTCTCTCTCTCTTTTTTTTTTTGAGACAGAGTCTTGCTCAGTCTTCCAGGCTGGAATGCAATGGAGAGATCTCGGCTCACTGCAACCTCCATCTCTCAGGTTCAAGCAATTCTCCTGCCTCAGCCTCCCGAGTAGCTGGGATTACAGGTGCCCACCACCAGGCCCAGCTAATTTTTGTATTTTTAGTAGAAACGGGGTTTTGCCCTGTTGGTCAGGCTGATCTCGAACTCCTGACCTCGGGTTCTAAGGTGATCCACCTGCCTCGGCCTCCCAAAGTGCTGGGATTACAGGCCTGAGCCACAATGCCCAGCCTCATTACTGGACTTATCTAAACTTCAGCTTCTTCATCTGTAAAAGGGAAATAATAATATCCTTATTTTTTTCTCTTTATTTATTTATTTGTATTTTTTTAGTGAGACAGTGTCTCACTCTGTCCCCAAGATGAAATGCAGTGGTGCAATCTTGGCTCACTGCAACTTCTGTCTCCCGAATTGAAGTGATTTTCCTGCCTCAGGCTCCCCAATAGCTGGGATTACAGGTATGCGCTAGCACGCCCAGCTAATTTTTGTATTTTTAGTAGAGACGGGGTTTCACCACATTGACCAGGCTGGTCTTGAGCCAAGATCGTGCCACTGCACTCCAGCCTGGGCGACAGAGCGAAACTCCATCTCAAAATAAATTAAAATCCCAGCTACTTGGGAAGCCAAGGTAGGAGGATTGCTTGAGACGAGGAGTTCCAGGCTGCATTGAGCCATGGTCACACCACTGCACTCCAGCCTGAGCAACAGAGCAAGACTCCATCTCTAAAAAGACAGAGAGAGAAATGGGGTCTCACTCTGTTTCCCAGGCAAGTCACAGTGCACTGCAGCCTCCAACTCCTGGGCTCAAGGGATCCTCCCATCTTCCCCTCCCGAGTAGCTGGGATTACAGATGTGCGCCACTGTGTCCAGCTCACAATATCCTTCCGAAAGGATTATTGTACAGATTCAGTTCAATAATACATGTAAGAAGCCCAGTACCTGGCATATAACAGAGGCTCACTTTTAATGCCTGTTATACTTTTACAGAAAATCAAAGGACAAAGTGGAAATGTACCACCGCTTCCAGCATTAGACAGGCCTGGATTTGAATCCTAACACTGGCAAATCACTTCACCCACCTTGTAGAGTTATTGTGAGAGGTGATTGAAATAATGCCTATAAATCACCTGGTATCTAGCCCATGTCCTACAAATGACCACTGTTACAACCGACCATTTGCATCCGGGGCTATAGCGGATCCCCTCATCCCCAGGGGCAGCCTCTTTGGGGGCTAGCCCTTGGTCCCTGGACACAGGTTAGGATAGCTGGCTCTCAGGCTTCAGAGAGTCCTTTTCCAAAGGAGTGAATTTCCCATTCCAAATATTCACCAGTTCCCCTGTCTCCAAATATTGCACAGAGGCCATCAATGATAGGGGCGTTAATGTACAGCGGAACTGTTCCCAAGGCAGAGGGAGAATGGGCACTGTGTGTAAACACTTTACTCCACTCAGGGGAGAGGCTGTACAGAGGCTCTGGAGTCAAGACTCAAATTCAAATCCAGGCTTTCCCATTTCTGTACTAATTGTGACATAGGGCAAATTACTTGGCCTTTGTAAGCCCACTTTCTCATTTGTAATTGGGAACCATAACAGTACTAGTGCTAAATGTGAAAAGCTCTTAGCACAGTACCTGGCACACAGAAAATATCGATACATTTTATCTATTATTATCACTACTTCTGTTATTTTTACAGCCAGATCCCAATGTTTTCACAATAATCCATATATAGCTCACATTCCTACCTAGACATGCTCAGGAAGGGGCAGCATGCCTGTGGAAAAAATTGCTTATTTTCACTTGTATGTACTTTCAAAGATTTCTTTAGCAAGCACTGGGGACTAGGTAATATAGAAAACTTTCAAAAGAGGGAGAGGAGAGGGAGGAGGAGAAGGGAGAGGAGTCGGGGGTAAGGGATGAGAAAGGAGGAAAGACAGGAAAAGCAACGGGAGAAGGAGAAATTTAAAAACTCAAGCTGAGGCCAGGTGCGGTGGCTCATGCCTGTAATCCCAGCACTTTGGGAGGCCGAGGTGGGCGGATCACCTGAGGTCAGGAGTTCGAGACCAGCCTGGCCAACATGGCAAAACTCCGTCTCTACTAAAATCACAAAAATTAGCCGGGCGTGGTGGCGGGCGCCTGTAATCCCAGCTACTCGAGAGGCTGAGACAGGAGAATCGCTTGAACCCCGGAGGCGGAGGTTGCAGTGAGCTGAGATCATGCCACTGCACTCCAGCTTGGGTGACAGAGTGTGACTCTGCCTAAAAAAAAAAAAACACAAATATCCCAAAACACTCAAACTGTAACTCAGGACCCAGGAGAAACCACACGTCCTGGAGCTCAAACCACTGGGCCCTGGAGCTCAAACCACTGGGCCGTGTGACTCCTACGCTTGCGCAGCAGGGAGCAGTGGGACTAGGAAACCTCGTCTGAGAGGACAGCCAATCAGAAGGCGCTCGGGGGAGTCGGGTGTCTCTGTTGCTGGGGCGACTTGGTCACTGAGGAACCACGTGACTTAAAGGACTTCGGCTCCAGGTACCACCTGTGCCTGCCCAGCAAGGCTCTTGGTTGGGAGGGCCCCCGAAAATCGTTGGGAAAGTGGAAGGAGAAGGGGAGAGGGGCAGAGCTGTGGAAAGGGTGGGAAATTGTAAGACGGCCCCATGAGGCTGAGAGAATGAATACGTGCGGGGCTGGGGAGGACCAAGATGAGGACAGGACCTGAAGAAAAGACCCCAGAGATGTCTGGCGGTTCTGGGACCTATGGAAAAGGCTCTCCTTGAAGTGTGGCCTTGAAAAGGGTGAGGAATGGATAGTGAGTGCTCGCTGTATGCCGCTTTACTCGCATTTTTTTTTTTTTTTTTTGAGACGGAGTCTCCCTCTGTCACCCAGGCTGGAGTGCAGTGGCACGATCTCGGCTCACTGCAAGCTCCGCCTCCCGGGTTTATGCCATTCTCCTGCCTCAGCCTCCCGAGTAGCTGGGACTACAGGCGCCCGCCATCTCGCTCGGCTAGTTTTCGTATTTTTTAGTAGAAACGGGGTTTCACCGTGTTAACCAGGATGGTCTCGATCTCCTGACCTCGTGATCCGCCCGTCTCGGCCTCCCAAAGTGCTGGGATTACAGGCTTGAGCCACCGCGCCTGGCCTACTTGCATTTAATCCTAAGGGAGGTTGAGTCAATTTGCTCATTGTTCCACAGCTGTTAAGTGATGGAGCCAAATTCAACCTCGGGCCTGACTCCTAGATCCTTGGCTGTCTCCCGGGAGGTGCCCGAAGGCCTCCCCAGCTCCACACGAGCGCTTGGAACGCTCTGAGGGAAAATACGAATGGAAGGAAAGGTGATGGAGGCGGGAGACATAAGGAGGGAGCAATCAAGATAGGCAAGAGAGGACGGGCACAGTGGCTCACGCCTGTAATCCCAGCACTTTGGGAGGCCGAGGAGGGCGGATCACCTGAGGTCAGGAATTGGAGACCAACCTGGCCAACATGGTGAAACCACGTCTCTACTAAAAATAAAACACTAGCTAGGTGTGGTGGCACGCACCTGTAATCCCAGCTACTTGGGAGGCTGAGGCAGGAGAATCGCTTGAACCCAGGAGGCGGAGGTTGCAGTGAGCCGAGATCGCGGCTCTGCACTCCAGCCTGGGTGACACAGCGAGACTCCGTCTCGGGAAAAAAGAGAAGAAAAGAAAAATAGGGAAGAGAAAGGAAGAGATTGAGAGAGATAGGAAATGGCGACAAGACCGAAAAAGGATGGAGAGTGAGGAGGACAAAGAAGGGTTGAGGGGAGCCATAGGAAAAGAGGAGTCCATTGAAAAGAAGACAAGATGGAGCCTTGGCGGGATGTCAGGGTGAGCCTGGAGAAGATGGAGAAGGAAACGGAGTGGGGTCTCGGAAGGGTCAGAATCAGCTGGACTGTGATCCTAGGCGCTGAGGAGCAAGGGTTGGAGTGTAGTTGGTGTTTGTGATTTATTTTCTTGCTGTGAAAACATGGACCATGGGGATTGTTATCTATGGAGCTATCAGCCAACTACTCAGCATGGCAAGAATGTCTGCCCGAGGGAAGCTGGAACTGAGGTCTGACTCCTTATGGCTTGAACCGTGTCTGTGTCAGCTTACAGCTGAGGCGGGGTTGCCATATTCAGATTATTGGTGCACTGAATGGGCTCACCCAGCACATCTTTGCAGAGTCATCGACAGTTTGATCTAAAGTTCTTTTCCCTTTGAATCATGTTGTGGTTTGTAGGATTTTGGTTTAAAAAAAAAAAAAGATGTATTTTGTTACTAATGTAATGGTTTCAGTCTTTATCTTTTTTTTCTCTAAAAAATCTGAACAGATCCTGTGTTTGATCTTAGACGCTGTGGACTAGGAAGGGCAGGGTTTTTTTGTTTGTTTGTTTGTTTGTTTCCTTCTTGGGTTTTTGCTGGGGCCCTAGAGTTCAATCTCTTGAAGGAATGTTATTGGAGGACATGAACATATCAGAAAGGAAGTAGCAATGGAATAGTATCCAGCAGTAAAAAGGAATGAAGAGCTAGGCGCGGTGGCTCACACTTGTAATCCCAGCACTTTGGGAGGCCGAGGCGGGTGGATCACAAGGTCAGGAGATTGAGACCATCCTGGCTAACACAGTGAAACCCCGTCTCCACTAAAAAATACAAAAAAAATTAGCCGGGCGAGGTGGCGGGGCCTGTAGTCCCAGCTACTCGGGAGGCTGAGGCAGGAGAATGGCGTGAACTCGGGAGGCGGAGCTTGCAGTGAGCTGAGATCCAGCCACTGCACTCCAGCCTGGGCGACAGAGCGAGACTCTGTCTCAAAAAAAAAAAAAAAAAAAAAAAATCTCATTGATAACTTTTGCAGTGATCACATTTTGAAATGATAACATTTGGGATTTATTGAGTTAAATAACATGTATTATTAGTGTTACTTTTTGAAATCATGTTTATTTGCAGGGCATAGTAGCACATGCATGTAGTCCCAGCTACTCAGGAGGCTGAGGTAGTAGGATCACTTGAGCCCAGGAGTTTGAGGTCAGCCAGAGCAACACAGCAAGACCCATCTCAAAATAAAAGTCTATAAAATCAGCTGGGCGCAGTGGTTCATACCTGTAATCCCAGCACTTTGGGAGGCCAAGACAGGAGGATTGCTGAGTTCCAGATCAGCCTGGGCAACATAATGAGACTCCATTTCTTAAAAAAAAAAAAAAAAAGAGAGAAAAAGGAAGGAAATTTAAAATTACTTATGCGGCTCACATTATATTTCTATTGGATAGTGCCATTGTAGATAGTGGGAAGCCATTAAGGATTCTTGAATTACAAGAGGGATTGGCAAATGTTTTCTGTAAAGGGCCAGATGGTAAGTATTTTAGGGCTTGAGGGTCGTACAGTCTTTGTTGCAACTGTTCAACTCTGCTGTTGTAGTACAAAAGCAGCAATAGACAATAACGTAAACAATTAGTATAGCTTTGTTCCAGTGCAACTTTATGGACACTGAAATATGAATCTCATATAATTTTCACATCATGAAATATTGCTCTTCTTTTGATTTTTTTCCCAATCATTTAAAAGCGTAAAAGCCATTCTTAACTTGTGAGCTATATGAAAACAGGTGGTGAATGGGATTTGGCCCCAGGCCATAGTTTACTAACCCACAAGTTAGAGAGTTAAGCTGGAGTCTGAAAATCTCTTTCAACCACCAATACCATTGGTGCTCTCCCCACACACAACCATACAGTGCTTGGAAAATTCCTTCCTCTTTGCAAACAGCATGGATTCACATAACATTTGATCTGGAAGGAACAGTAGGGATCAAATACTCCTATCTTATATTACATTTGAGGAAACTGAGTCTCAGAGAGGTAAACTCACATAAACAAGGTCACATCGCAGTGAAGAGGTTCCAAGTAACAGGAGTAATGGTGAGACTATCCAGCAGCTGGCAAAAAAGGAAGGGTCTAAAGTTAGGCTGAGTACCCAGGCTCCATTTAGGGGCTCCAAATTCTAGTGCATTCTTCCATTTGTTCATTAATTCTTTCATTTACCACTTATTCCTTTTATTTTATTTTTTGTCTTTTGAGACAAGAGTCTCACTCTGTTGCCCAGGCAGGAGTGGAGGTGCATGATCTTGGCTCACCGTAAACTGTGCTTCCTAGGCCTCAAACGATCCTTGCCTCAGCCTCCTGAGGAGCTGGACCACCGGCATGCAACCACTACACCTGGCTAATTTTTGTATTTTTTGTAGTGACAGGGTTTCACCATGTTGCCCGGGCTAGTCTTGAACTCTTGGGTTCAAGTGATCCACCCACCTCAGCCTCCCAAAGTGGTGGGATTACAGGCAGGAGCCCCCATGCCCGTTTTATTTCTTTTCCTTTCTTTTAACTTTATTTTATTTTTAGAGACAGGGTCTTGTTCTGTTGCCCAGGCTAGGGTGTAGTGGTATGATCATGACTCACTGCAGCCTCGATCTCCTGGGCTAAAGCCATCCTCCCACCTCAGCCCCCTGAGTAGCTGGGACTATAGGCACATGCCACTACACCCAGCTAATTTTTTATCTTTATTTTGTAGAGACGGGGTCTTGCTTTGTTGCCCAGGCTGGTCTTGAACTCCTGAGATCAAACTATCCGCCTGCCTTGGCCTCCCAAAGTGCTGTGATTATAGGCATAAGCCACCATGCCCGGCCCATCACTTATTTCTTGAGACTGTCTGGATGCCAGGCCCTATGGGAGGCTCTGGAAAGTCAGACATTAATTAGATTTGGTCACTGATGTTGAGGAACTCGTAGTATAGAAAAAATATATTTTAAAACAGATACCTTGAGGGAAGAGGGAGGGCACAGATATGCTGGAAAGGTAAAGGAAAAAATCTCTGAGGAGGTGTCGCCCAAGCTATGATAAGAACAGGTAAAAATTAACCAAGTGAAGGAGGTGCAAAGAGTGTTCTAGGAAAGAAATAGCATGTGCAAAGCCCTGGAACAGCGAGTGCCCCAAACGCTCAGGGAACTCTAAGTAGATCATGGTGTGGAGGATTAAGCAGGAGCCAAAAGTAGGAGAGGTGAGCCTGCAATGTCACCAGAACCCACAACTTGAAGATCTTCTGTGTGAAGTTAAGAAACTTCATCCTGATCACGGAAAGTGGTGAGGAAACACAGAGAGGCTTTAAACAGGGAAGTAACAGTCAGATTGAATATTAGGAAAAAATCACATTGGCAGCTTGCCAGGCAGAGAGGAGAGAAAAAGATTCCATGGGGAAAGAACAGCCTGTGCAAAAGGCTGGAAGAACGCAAGGACCAGTTACAGCGAGTGATCTGGTGTGACTCAAGCATGCAATGCATGGCGAGGAGCAAGAAGACAGAAGCCTGGGAGGGAAATGCGTACAGATGGTCGAGGGGCTCAGGAGTTTGGATTGAATTCATCAGGTACTAGACAGAGGCAAGAACCTCATGGGACTAAGTGTGAAGGTAGGACATAGACCAAAGGTCAAGTTTTCCTAGCTCTGCCATTTATTAGTTAAGCCTTCGTTTCCATAGAGGTACAACGGGGTAACAGCCATGAGGATTAAGCAAAATAATGTATGAAAAGAGCTTATCACTTTTTAAAAGCTCAATATACAGTAAGCACTTAAATGTTACCTCTGAAACCTATGCAGGACATAATACATCCAAGGGCTCTCAATTCCTACATGAAGATGACAGGACGTTCTGCTGGAGGGAAGACTCTGGGGTGGGATGCCTCTGACCTCTCATTTTTAAACTCTGGCTAAGTTTCTTTTCTTTTGTTTTTTAGATGGAGTTTCGCTCTTGTAGCACAGGCTGGAGTGCAATGGCGCGATCTCAGCTCACCGTAACCTCTGCCTCCCGGGTTCAAGCGATTCTCCTGCCTCAGCCTCCTGAGTAGCTGGGATTACATGCATGCGCCACCACGCCCAGCTAATTTTGTATTTTTAGTAGAGNTGGAGTGCAATGGCGCGATCTCAGCTCACCGTAACCTCTGCCTCCCGGGTTCAAGCGATTCTCCTGCCTCAGCCTCCTGAGTAGCTGGGATTACATGCATGCGCCACCACGCCCAGCTAATTTTGTATTTTTAGTAGAGATGGGGTTTCTCCATGTTGGTCAGGCTGGTCTCGAACTCCCGACCTCAGGTGATCCACCCACCTCAGCCTCCCAAAGTGCTGGGATTACAGGTGTGAGCCACTGCACCTAACCTAAGTTTCTATTTTTTATGTAGAAAATAATTGTGTGGGCCGGGCGCAGTGGCTCACACCTGTAATCCCAGCACTTTGGGAGGCTGAGGCGGGCGGATCACAAGGTCAGGAGATCGAGACCACGGTGAAACTCCGTCTCTACTACAAATACCAAAAATTAGCCAGGCGCGGTGGCGGGCGTCTGTAGTCCCAGCTACTCGGGAGGCTGAGGCAGGAGAATGGTGGGAACCCGGGAGGCGGAGCTTGCAGTGAGCCGAGATCGCGCCACTGCACTCCAGCCAGGGGGACAGAGCGAGACTCTGTCTCAAAAAAAAAAAAAAAAAGAAAAGAAAATAATTGTGTGAGACCACAACCACCCTCGTTTGGGGATAGTTCTCTTTAAGAAACTCACAAGGGCCCTCTACAGTGGGCACCTGTAATCCCAGCACTCTGGGAGCCTAAAGTGGGAGGATTGCTTGAGCTGGGGAGGTCGAGGCTGCAGTGAGCTGTGATCACACCACTGTACTTTTAGTATGGGCCACGGAAGCAACACCCTGTCTCAAAACAGAGGAGCTCAGAGGAACTCATACACCACACCTCTGGCATTGTGAGTGGCTTTCTGTAAAGGAGAGCACAGAAAGCCAGCAACTCATTTTTAGGGTGGTGGACATTCTCTCCGGGACCTGGGGCCAAACTCTGGGCTCTCATAGTCTTCTCAACCCTGAGTGTCTGTTCACTTCATATGCATCTTAAAATGTTCTGTATGTGCAGAATAGTTTATATATCATATGTGAGCCAGAAAAAGTATTTTGTGTTTGTATTTATAGATATCATTATGTGTCACTTAATAAGGGGAATATGTTCTGAGAAATGTGTCATTAGTGATTTCCTTGTTGTGTGAACATCAGAGTGTGCTTCCACAAACGTAGATGGTACAGACTCCTACATACATAGTCTATAGGGTAGAGCCCATTGCTCCTGGGCTACAAACCTATACAGCATGTGACTGTACTGGATACTGTAGGCAGCTGTAACACAATGACAAGTATGTGTGTATCTAAACATATGGAAACAAAAAGAGTATACAGTAAAAAAATACAGTATTATAGTCTTATGGGACCACCATCCTATATGCAGCTGTTGTTGACTGAACATCATATGACTTTACATAGAATTGTTCTTAGAACCTGGTTACTGGGTCTTCTCCAGGGTAGGAAATGCTGTGTGTAGAGACAGAGGTTGCAGGGAGATTGCGAGGGGTACAATATTCTGTTGTACCCTTTGAAGTACCATGTAAACATATGATCTATTTAAACAAAATTTTTAAAATATGAAAGCATGGCTGGGTGCGGTGGCTCATGCCTGTAATCCCAGCACTTTGGAAGGCCAAGGCGGGTGGATCACTTGAGGTCAGAAGTTCGAAACCAGCCTGGCCAACATAGTGAAATCTCATCTCTACTAAAAATACAAAAATTAGCCAGGCGTGATGGTGCATGCCTGTAATCCCAGCTACTCATGAGGCCGAGGCAGGAGAATCACCTGAACCCAGGAGGTGGAAATTGCAGTGAGCTGAGATCACACCACTGCACTCCAGCCTGGGCAACAAAAGTGAAACTACACCTCAAAAAAATATATATATATAAAATATATATGTATATAATATATAAATGTATATATTATATATTATATGTATATAATATATTATATAATGTATATATACTATATAATATATTATATAATGTGTATATACTATATAATATATTATATAATGTATATATACTATATAATATGTATATAATATATAGAGAAAGCATTTTTGCTTTCCTATAACAGAAGTGTACCACGTCCGCTGTTGGTTTACTCTTCATTTGTGCCTTCCAGCACCTTGTTCTTTAGTCCAAAGCCAGAGCGGTGAAGGAAAGGGTGACAGTCTTGCATTCCATCCCCCACTGTAGGACTTAGAACCTTTCTGTGACCCAGGTCTCCCAGCTGGAGAACGGGGAGAGTGGCACTTGCCACATTCCCCACAGGGGTAGCATTGAGAACTGGCTATCTACTGGTAAAGAATTTCAGGATCTGTGAATAAAAGGGAATATATTAACACAAAATACTCCTGCCTTTTAACCCCACATAGTTCTAAGGAAATCTAATACAAAGGCTTGGGATCCACTTACAGTTGCTGTACTAGAGGCGAATGTTAATTAGTGACATTGACAATCATCATTTTCTTTGTAAACCTACTTGGTGACTGGAAGCTGCAGGAATCTTGCTATATGAGCCTTCTGTCTTTGAACAACAAAGTCTCAGTCTGACCTTCCCGAAACAGACAAGAAAGCTGCCCACCTCAATTACAGGCCTCAGCTGAGAATCAGGGTTTGGTGTCCACACAGTCTCTCTAGATTGCCTGGCTGGGTTCAGTGACTGTGTCTTATCTTTTAGCGAGGCTCCCTGTTTCCTCTCTCCAGTGCCCTCTTCCATGGTGGGATGCACAGAAGGCATTTAATAAATGATGACTGAGCCTGTGGCTGGCTACCTCCCTGCCTTCAGGAGTGCCCTCACTTTATACATGGGGAAACAGAGGCACACAGAAGTGCAGTACTTTGCTTGAGTTCCTTGTTGGAATCCCTGGTTCAGGCAGGAGTCTCAGTTCAACCCCTAATATTCATCTCTTCTCCTCTCCGAACAGAGAGTGCTTGAGAAGTTCCAGCATTTCCATCTTCAAAGTAAAGAAATAGGAGAAGCAGTTGTAAAACAAGACCTGAAGCTAAACAATCTGGGTAGATGACTAAGCCACTGTCCTTCCCCAGGCCTCAGTGTCCCCATCTATAAAATAATGGTTTGGATAGGATGATCTCTCAGATCCCTTTACGTTGCCTATGGGCTGTGTATACCGCCCTGCGTTCACCAGCCAATTGAGGCCATTCTTCTTCTTGTATTTCTTTACCTCCTTGAGTTTCTCATGAGTTTCAAGGGGGCGCTGTGAAACTGGTTCCTGGGCAGCCAGCAGGCCCTTCCTTGGAGCTGCCTGGCTGCTTGGTTTCCCTGCTGGTAACCAAGCCCTCTCTGTCTTTCCAGCAACCCAGACCTTTTCTTATTGTTGCTGTCTGTTTCCATTTGCTCCTTTTATTCTCCAGGTTTTCCTTGACTCTGATGTTTTTCCCCCTGCTGCACAACAAGCCCTTCTGATCTCTGTGAAAGGCAAACCCGTGTCATTCTTCCAAATCATCATTGTATGACATGTTTTTATATCAGCCGGACAAAGGAGCTATTTGATCAGGGGGTATGGTGTGTGATTGTAAGAAATTCAGCTAGTCGGTGGCAACCATTGTTCCCCAAGCGGCTCCCTGACCCCATTCTGTTCCTGGAAAAACTCCCTGAGAGTGGCCTCTATTCATGGAGTAACACCAGTCCCCAGCCGCGCTCCAGGAGCATGCTCAATTCCTAGCAGTGTCACCGATAGCTGCCCGCAGCCACCCTTTAACTCTTTCATCAGCATTAGGTTTCCAACCCCACAGCTGTTATCACGGCCGTGAGCTCAGGGGGTTAGAGATATAGGCATGCTCTCTGCTCTCCCTCTTATCTTGGAGAAATTCAACCTTCCTTTGAAATGGTCATTTGGAAATTACCCGTCTGCTGCTTTCAGCGCAGCAGGCCTGGCTAGCACGCCTGCCCTCCTCGGGTTTTCCCCTGGGGACAGCCTCCCAGTGCTGCCAACTCACAAGCCCTGCTGCTCGGTGGCCTCCCTCCTGGTATGGAATCTAGTGGCACCTCAAAACCATATCTGACTGCCTGAGGTTGAAGTGTGAGGCCCCTCACCCTAGCCTCAGAGTCCTTGCCAGATTGTTCTGGAGATGAGGAAATACTTCCACACACTAATGAATATTACTTACTCAGCCTTCCCTTTTCTTTTTTGCAGTACACACTGGGCCCCTACATGTGTAAGACCTTGTGTCAGGTATTGTAGGAGAGACAGAATTGCATAAAAATTGGCCCTTGGCCCTGGGAACTCCATCCATTACAAGAAATGAAATAAGTAGACATGAATCCGTAGAAACATCCATAACATTTAATACTGAGTGATTCTTTGAAGTGTCTTAACACCTAATGGCATTAGGATTTTTCTCTCTCTCTTTTTTTTTTTTTTTTTTTTTTTGAGATGGAATTTCGCTCTTGTTGCCCAAGCTGGAGTGCAATGGTGTGATCTTGGCTTATCGCAACCTCTGCCTCCCAGGTTCAAGTGATTCTCCTACCTCAGCCTCTCGAGTAGCTGGGCTTACAGGCATGCACCACCATGCCCAGCTAATTTTTTTGTATTTTAGTAGAGACAGGGTTTCTCCATGCTGTTGAGGCTGGTCTTGAACTCCCGACTTCAGATGATCCACCCGCCTCAGTCTGCCAAAGTGCTGGGATTACAGGCGTGAGCCACCGCACCTGGCCTCCTATGTTCATTTTACAGAGACTAGAAAAAGTGGAGGGACCTAAATCACTCAAAGCCAGTAGCTGAGCAAAGGCTCAAATGTAGAGTCTCTGATTCATTTTTCTCCTGGTTCATTCTATTAATTCATTGACTGTTCCTTTGCTCCAAGAAGCTGGCAGTAGATTAGACTGTTGTCATTTGTCTGTAACTATTATCAGGAAGTCAAGACCTCAAAGCTAATACAAATTCCAATGCAAGAGTCTAGAATCCTAAATCATGCTCCTTGGCCTCATCCCCACACCAGTGTTTCTGTGCCTTGAGTCAACAGAACGGCCTCTCCAGGAAGAGAATCTCAGCCTATCTTAATTCCTCCTTGGCTCCAGGGAAACACCCACAATACAACAGCTAAAATATTAAGGTCTATACATAGAGTGGCTGAAAAATTTATTGTCCAGTGTACTGATTCATGCTACAACATGGATGAACCTTGAAAACATTATGCTGAGTGAAAGAAACCTGACTCAAAAGGCTGCATGTTGTATAATTTTATTTGTATGCGTAGAATAAATAAATCCGTAAAGACAGAAGACAGTAGTTGCCAGGGGCTGGGGAGCCGGGGAATAGAGTGATTGCTAATGGATACAGGGTTTCTTGTTAGGGTAAAGAAAATGTTCTGGCTGGGAGTGGCGGCTCACGCCTGTCATCCCAGCACCTTGGGAGACTGAGATGAGAGGATCAATTGAGCTCAGGAGTTCAAGACCACCTTGGGCAACATAGTGAGACCTAGACTCTACTAAAAATAAAAAAATTAAAATTAGCTGGGCATGGTGGCTTGTGCCTGTAGTCCCAGCTACTCAAGAGGCTGAGGCAGGAGGATCATTTGAGCCTGGGAGGTAGAGACTGCAGTGAACTGTGATCACGCCACTGTACTGTAACCTGGGCAACAGAGTAACCCCGTCTCAAAAATAAATAATAAATAAATAAATAAATAAATAAATAAATAATAATGTTCTAGAATTAAATAATACTGTTGATTATAAAACTTTCTCAGTATACTAAAAGTATGAATTATATACTTTAAAGGGGTAAATTTTGTGGTATGTGAATTATATCTCAACAACAAAAATGGAAAAGAGGGAGGAAAAAAATACCACCTAAAAAAAAATTTGTCATCCAAACCAGCACTGAGGCACTGTTTTTTTTGAGACAGGGTCTCGCTCTGCTCCCTAGGCTGGGGTACAGTGACCCAAACATGGCGCACTGCAGCCTCGACCTTGACCTCCGAGACTCAGGCAATCCTCCCACTTTGACACTTTTGAAGTATTAATAATTACCCTGGGAAAATATGTATAAACCAGGACATATGGTGACTCTAGCTAAGGACAATGAATGAGAGCTCTGTGTGCTCTCTCTGTGTGCCACCTGTCTTTACATCTTCTCTAAGGAGCTTAAGCAAGAGCCTACCCAGCCAAGAATTCTGTGGCCACTGGGGGCCCTAGGGACCATGTGTACTGGTACTCTCAGCTCTCCTTGGCTCTTCTGCTCCCAAATTCCCCATGGCATTTGGGATTTTGCTTCCCAAATAGGACCTCCTTTTTTTGTAATGAGCTTTAAAGATTTACTCTACTCTGACATACATTGGACCTCTGCCTGATCACCAGATTTTCATTCATCCATCCATCCATCCATCCATCCATCCATCCATCCATCCATCCATCAGTCAATTATGTGGTTTCTACTGGTGCCAGGCAGTCAGTCAGTATAGCAGCTGAGGAATACAGATGGATAAGTTAAGTTTTCTTCCCTCAAGAAATTCACTTTCTATTAAGAAGGTCAGCATTGTAAGTAGAAGGCAGTGAAGACACTTCTAAGCTAGAAGGATGTATTAGGTACAAGAAGGCCCAAAAAAGGGGGAGGTTGGCTTTTCCTGAAGGTGGGACTTTTCCCATGCCCACCTCTGCAAATTCCAGAGAGACTGATGGGACCTAATTTGGCATCCCACAAGAAGAAAGGAGAATGCTTTCTCTGTCTTTGGTTTCCTCTCCTGTTCCCATGCTCTTCTCCCATTTGGTGGCTGCTCTTAAGTAGCCTCTCACTCCCCCCAGCACACTGGGACACTGCCACTGACTGGCATCTCTGGAGCCTCTTTCCTGGAGGCTCAGACTCCCATCCTCTGAATGTTGTCTGGCCCTTTTCTTCTTAAGTGCATTGTGTTCTTGCCCATTTTCCTGCCCACTTACAAAGGCTTATAAGGTTAAGCCGTTTGCCCAAGGTCACACAGCTGGTTAGTAACAAAAGCCAGGCTAGAACCCGGGTTCAACCCTCAAAGTGAAGTCCTTCTGAGCTGCCAATGAAGGATTTTGTTTTCCTAACAAAGTACCTTGTAACCTGAAGAGGTGAACCCCAGCCAATCTCAGATCTGCTTTTTTTTTTTTTTTTTTTACTAATTTAGCCGCAGCATAGGCCATTCCAGGGGTGGCAGAGGTCATAAGTAGTAAGTAAATGATTAGCAATCCCCCCACCCCACCACGGGTGCAGGTCAAGATCTCAGCACAAAGATCAGGTTGGAACTTCTGATCTCTCCCAGCCTGTCTGCGTAATCCCAGTCCCCCGCCATACAGTTTGGGACCCATCTGACAATGGAGTTCCCAAGACTGGGCAGAAGGAGCCATGGGATTCGGTTCTCCCATGATACAGAAGAAAAAGTCCACACGTCAAGAATTCAGAGTCAGAAAAGCTTAGGGGTTAAAAACCTGGATTTGAAAGACCAACAGATCTGGATGTACTGATTAATTTAGAGACAAGGTCTCGCTCTGTCATCCAGTGGACTCAAGTGATCCTCTCACCTGAGTCTGCTGAGTAGCTGGGACTACAGGTGCACACCACCTCACCCAGGTAATTTTTTATTTTTTGTAGAGACAGGGTCTCACTTTGTTGCCCAGACTGGTCTTGAACTCCTGGCCTCAAGTGATTCTCCCAGCTCTGCCTCCCAAAACGCTGGGATTGCAAGTGTGAGCCACTGTACCTGGCCCAGATCTGGATTTAAATCCTAGCTGTAAAACTTTGGAAGGAAGAAATTCCTTTGCTTTTCTGAACCTCAGTCTCCCCAGTGTAAAATGAAGATAATGTATTCAGGGGAAAAAACCCTCATGAAGGTAATAACTACCTCATAGTACTATTATGAAGATGAGATGAGATGAAGTGTACCAAGGCTTGGAACAACTCTAGTAGACAGTAAGCACTTAATAAATGGTATGTAGCTTTTGTTGTTATCTTTTCTCTAACTATCTCTAATCTTAGAAGGGTCCAGGCCAGGCGCGGTGGCTCAAGCCTATAATCCCAGCACTTTGGGAGGCCAAGAAGAGCGGATCACGAGGTCAGGAGATCAAGACCATCCTGGCTAACACGGTGAAACCCCGTCTCTACTAAAATATGCAAAAAATTAGCTGGGCCTGGTGACAGGCGCCTGTAATCCCAGCTACTCGGGAGGCTGAGGCAGGAGAATGGCGTAAACCCGGGTGGCGGAGCTTGCAGTGAGCTGAGATCCGGCCACTGCACTCCAGCCTGGGTGACAGAGCGAGACTCCGTCTCAAAAAAAAAAAAAAAAAAGAAGGGTCCAGAACTCTGGGGACTGTTGGCCAAGTTTCCCCAGATAATATTTGCAGCCCTCTTATTTGCCCCATAATGGCAACTTCATTCATTAATTTACCAAAATGTATAAAGCACCTACTATATTCCAAGAATACTTGAAACATTATAGTTACAAATAAGAAGTCACAACCCACTGTTGTAAATAGAATAATGTATAAGACCAGAGGATTGCCTGGGAGACATAATAGAGGGTAGAAAAGTTTAGATCTCGAATGGTATGTAGGAGTTCACTAGGCAGAGGGAGCAGCACACGAAAAAAACAAATGCATTGAAAAGCATGTAGCATTTGGGAAATGGTGAAAAGTTTTGCATCACTAGAACCTTCCACAAAAGAGGAAGGAAGCCAAGCTCACACCTGTAATTCCAGCTAGTTGAGAGACTGGACAGGAGCATCACTTGAGCCCAGGAGTTCTGCAATATAGCTGCCTCTGTCTCAAAAAAAAAAAAAAGTGGGGTCGGGCAAGGTGGCTCACGCCTGTAATCCCAGCACTTTGGGAGGCTGATACTAGCAGATCACAAAGTCAGGAGTTCAGGAGCAGCCTGGCCAACATAGTGAAACCCAGTCTCTACTAAAAATACAAAAATTAGCCGGGTGTGGTGCTAGGTGCCTGTAATCCCAGCTACTCGGGAGGCTGAGGCAGGAGAATTGCTTGAACCCGGGAGGCGGATGTTCCAGAGAGCCGAAATCGCGCTGCCACCACTGCACTCCAGCCTGGGCGACAGCAAGACTTCGTCTCTGAAAAAAAAAAAAAAAAAAGCAATGTGGATGGAGGGAAGTCTGAGAAGTTGTGGTCAGATTGTGGAGGGCTCCCTATGCCTAACTCAGGAATTTGAACTTTACCTTGTGGGCAAAGGGAAACTGGAGATTTTTGAGACTGCGGGTGACTTGATATGCTCCTTGGCTTTGTTTAGAAATTTTTCTTCTGGATGCTCTGTAGTGGAATGACGGCAGAAGGAGCCCCCAAACTTTTGGGACAGGGAAGGGGATGCTGCCCCACCAGAAAGGCGAGAAAGTGCTGCTGCTGCTCTGGTTTCCCAGAGAGAGGAATCAGTTTCCTCCCCACTTTTTGCATGTGCTCTTAGTTTATCTAACTTTCACAAAGGTTCTGAGAGACTTTCAAAGACTTCAGAATTTTTGCTTTCACAAAACAGAGCTGAGGTGGCATCCTCTCAAAGTTCTTGGCACTACAAAAAACTAGTATTAATCTTGGGGTCAGGAAATCTAATTTTATCTCCAACTTCTTTCTCTGTGGTGTTTGAATTTTTAAAAAATATATGTGTTTTTTCTTTTTTTTTTTTTTTTTTTTTTTTGAGACAGTCTCACTCTTGCACCCAGGCTGGAGTGT
>NW_016814655.1:5784432-5805989 GCF_001698545.2 Rhinopithecus bieti | reverse complement strand
TGAGACGGAGTCTTGCTCTGCCACCCAGGCTGGAGTGCAGTGGCCGGATCTCAGCTCACTGCAAGCTCCGCCTCCCGGGTTCACGCCATTCTCCTGTCTCAGCCTCCCGAGTAGCTGGGACTACAGGCGCCCGCCTCATCGCCCGGCTAGTTTTTTGTATTTTTTAGTAGAGACGGGGTTTCACCGTATTAGCCAGGATGGTCTCGATCTCCTGACCTCATGATCCGCCCGTCTCGGCCTCCCAAAGTGCTGGGATTACAGGCTTGAGCCACCGCGCCCGGCCAAATATATGTATTTTTAAAATAGAGATAGGGATCTCAGTTTGTTGGCCAGGCTGGTCTCAAACTCCTGTGCTCAAGTGATCCACCAGCCTCAGCCTACCAACGTGCTAGGATTAAAGTGTGATCCCACACCCGGATCTTAGTGTTTGCATGTTGTATTACTTTTTATCCTTTTACTTTCAGCCTACTTATGTCATTATGGGTTTAGTTTGTTTGTTTGCTTGTTTTTGAGACAGAGTCTCACTCTGTCACCCAAGCTGGAGTGCAGTGGTATAATCTCAGCTCACTGCAACTTCCGTCTCTCGGGTTCAAGCAATTCTCGTGCCTCAGCCACCGAAGTGGCTAGGATTACAGGCACATGCCACCACTCCCGGGTAATATTTGTATTTTTTTTTTTTTTAGCACAGACAGGGTTTCACCATGTTGGCAAGGCTGGTCTTGAATTCCTGCCTCAAGTGATCCACCCACCTCAGCCTCTCAAAGTGCTGGGATTATAGGTGGGCCACTGCGCCCGGACTTCTAACTCCTGATTAATTAGCTGTATGAGCTTGGGCAAGTAAATCTCTGTTCCTCAGTGCCACTTCCCTTCATCAGGTGGGAACTCTCCCCTGACAGAAATTCCCCAGCACCGTGTTGGCACCTGTCTGGGGTCACTTTTGTCATTACATTCTGCTTTGCATTATTAGTTATTGTTGTGCTTTGTAGAGTGGAAAGAGTCTGGCATCAACAAATCTAGCTTTAAATCCTGGTTTGGTCGCTTACCAACTGTATGGCTTGGAGAAGTTATCTAATTATCTGAACTCTCATTTCCCCTTCTGTAAGTCTGGAATATTGATACTTAATGCATTGGGTCATTAGAAGGTCAATAGAAGGACTAATTGAAATAAAGTATGGGCTGGGCCCAGTGGCTCATGCCTGCAACCCTAGCACTTTAGGAGGCAGGAGGATCACTTGAGGCCAGGAGTGTGAGACCAGCATGGGCAAAAAAGCAAGGCCCCATCTCTACAAAATAAAAATAAAAAATGAGCTGAATGTGGTGGTGCCTGCCTGCGGTCCCAGCTACTCAAGAGACTGAGGTGGGAGGATTACTTCAGCCCAAGAGATCAAGGCTGCAGTGAGCCGTGATCCTGCCACTGCACTCCAGCCTGGGCGAAAGAATGAGACTCTGTCTAAAAGAAAAAAGAAAGAAAAGAAATAAAGTGGCTGGGTGCAGTGACTCACACCTGTAACTCCAGCACTTTAGGGGGCTGAGGTAGGCAGATCACTTGAGTCCAGGAGTTCAAGACCAGCCTGGGCAACGTGGTGAAACTGTCTCTACAAAAAATACAAAAATTAGCTGGGCATGGTGGCATGCACCTGTAGTCCCAGCTACTCGGGAGGCTGAGGTGGGAGGATCGATTGAGCTTGGGAGGTAGAGACTGCAGAGAGCCGTGATTGCACCACTGCACTCCAGCCTGACTGAGCGAGACTCTGTCTCAATAAAAATAAAAATAAAGAAAGTATGGGCCGGGTGGGTGGCTCATTCCTGTAATCCCAGCACTTTGGGAGGCTGAGGCAGGTGGATCACCTGATGTCAGGAGTTTGAGACCAGCCTGGCCAACCTGGTGAAACCCCGTCTCTACTAAAAATACAAAAATTATCTGGGCGTGGTGGTGATCGCCTGTAATCCCAGCTACTCGGGAGGCTGAGGCAGGAGAATCACTTGAACCTGGGAGCCGGAAGTTGCAGTGAGCCAAGATGGTGCCACTGCACTCCAGCCTGGGCGACAGAGCAAGACTCCGTCTCAAAAAAATTAAATAAATAAAGTATGTAAACAGTGCCTGAAACCCAAGGCACTCACTAAAAAGTATTTGTGTGAACATAATATAGACCTCCCACCACACACACGTACGGTAGTAGTCTTGCTACGTAAGCACTTATCTTAAAACATTTATATAGTAGGGACTTAGTGTCAATATTGCTATTGCATTTATGCCTTGGTTTTCTTTTTTTTTTTTTTTGAGACAGAGTCTCGCGCTGTCGCCCAGCCTGGAGTGCAGTGGCCGGATCTCAGCTCACTGCAAGCTCCACCTCCCGGGTTTACGCCGTTCTCTTGCCTCAGCCTCCAGAGTAGCTGGGACTACAGGCGCCCGCCACCTCGCCTGGCTAGATTTTGTATTTTTTAGTAGAGACGGGGTTTCACCGGGTTAGCCAGGATGGTCTCGATCTCCTGACCTCATGATCCGCCCGTCTCGGCCTCCCAAAGTGCTGGGATTACAGGCTTGAGCCACCGCGCCCGGCCTATGCCTTGGTTTTCTTATCTTTAGGGTAATGATACTATCTGACTTACTGCACTGAATAGCTAGAATAAAACTGAAAAATATGCCCATTTGTAATTGCCTCTTCGACATTCAACCATAACTTATGTATGTAGTTTCTCTTACTAGACTGCAAGCTCCCTGGAAACAAGAATGAATCATTGGTTTCTCTGTAGAGAGAAATGGAATGGAGCCTAAGGCTTGGTACATGTGAGTGGAAAGAATCATTCACAAGCCCCACATTCTACCTGGAGCAGTCCCTAAGCTGGGAGCTGCCTCCAGCCCAGCCTACTGTCCCCTTTCAGTTGGTACTTTCACTGACTTTACACAGGTCAAGTGTAGTCATCACCCAAGTTTACTTCACGTTTGTCTTGAAGATAGTGTCCTAAGCTTCTTAACCCAGGCCCCAGTCACGAATGGCAGCCAGAAGCCTGGCCTTGAGCTGCTGAGATGTTGAGGAAGCGAGCAGGGACCAGCAGGGTCTCTCTCTAACTGCAGCACAGAGCCAGTTCTTGGTGCCAGTCCCAGAAGATGGTCATTCTGGGAAATCTGAGCTTGGGGGCTGCCGATGAAAGGCCAGTTGGAGAGTCCACAGCATCAGAATAAGCTCCCGGCCTTAGAACCAGCAAAATGACCCCTTCACAGAGTCCAAAGCTGCTGCCCACTCAGCAGTAGCACAGGGAGGCCCCTGCCCCTGGGACCCATCCCAACCACCTCGCTTTGCCCTCATCCCCAGTTGGCTTAATTCCAAGGATCCTCCTAGACGGATTGGGATTCTCAGACGGCCTTCAGAGCCATGCCAGGGCCACATAACAGCTCAGCCAAGCACATTGATGCAGCGCAATTTGGTGGGTCAGCGCTGGAGGGCCTAGAGCTGCTCTGCAGCGGAAGTTTCCCTGTTGGATCCCTGGAAACCTCAAAGGCCATACATAGCCCCTCTGAGACACCTTCTAACCTGCATCTGTATCCTTGGAGGCAGGTAGGGAAGGGGTTGAGCTTAAGATAATCTACTCAGCCCGCTGAGGGCTTCCTCTGAGGGCTCTGGGCTGCCTAGGAAAAGGGGAAAAGGGGAAAAGGAATTCTTCAAACAACAACCCTCATAGCACGTACTGAGTGGATGCTGCGCCCAGCACTGTTCTGACTACTGGGTGTGCTTTCTTGCTGGCTTTCCACCTATAAGTAGGCACTATTGTGAATCCCATTTTACACATGTGGAGACTGAGTCCTAGAGAGGTGAAGAAACTTTCCCAAGGTCACAAGGATCCCAGCTAGACAAATGACCATTCCTAGCCTTTGTCTCACATCATGGCTTGAAGGGGAAGAAAGAATTTACTTTGAAATTAACCACGGTTCTTGGGCTCTCCTGCAGGATTTCAAGTGTGCAGAATGCGGCCCGGCAGAAGGTGCATGAGTACTTCAGAGTGCAAAAGCCCTGGGTTCAGGTCCAAAGTCAGCCACTGCCTAGCTCTAACACTTCAGGCAAACTGCTTCAGTCAAACAGGGCTAGTAGTTCTGACCTTGCAGGGCTATTGTGAGGATCAGAATAACACACTCAGCATGCCTGGCAGCTGGTGGGTGCTCAGTACATGGTCACCATAGCTATTACTCTCCTCTGCCCTCCCTTGGCTGAGCGGGTGCAGGCCCTCATTGATGCGGGCGGCCCCATCACTGACTGCTGCAGCAGCCCATTGGAGTAAGTGGAAGCAGCTGGGAGAGGGGTGGGGGAAGAGGGGAAGGGAGGGGACAGCTTGAGAGCTTGAGTGACTGCAGGCCAGCCCTGAGGGCCTCATGGGGGATATAGGCCCTAGCCACAGGTGCACCAATTACTCTCCCCTCAAAGAAAGCCTGGGGTTCACTTCTCCCCCACCCCCATTTTCCCACTCTGCTCAGCCCTGACCTTTCTGCAGAAGGCAGTGGCAGCTCCGCAGCACCAGTCCGCTGGCTGGTCGTTTGTCTTCAGGTTTCACAGCCTCCCTGAGGCTCCCAGTGCTTTGCAAGTTTTCCCTCCCTTTCCCAGCCACTTCCCAGTTAGCCTGGGAGCCTCTTAGTGGCAGCTCAGGTTTCATTCCTGGGAGCTTTGTTCCAAATGGAAGTTGCTGGTTGGGATAATCCCTGGGTGTGAGTGGTCAGTGCAGGAAGAGCAGGAGCCTCTCTGGGAGGCAGTGGGAACAACCCCACCAGTCCAGGTGCTCTGAGGAGGGAGCAGAGCTGGGCTTCTTGTCCTGGAAGCACCTTCCCATCGAGGCCCAGGGGCTGACCCTGGGCAGCAGGCCCGGAGCCCACCTATCTCTTCTCTGGTAGGTCCTTGCCGTCATTCTCTCCTGGATGCCCAAGAGAGTTCTGAAGGGTTCAGACCCTCCATCTCTTTTACCACCTGCTACAGTCGAGATGCCAGGCACAAGAAGCTGAAGGACCCCACTCCCTGAGTCATCCAAAGCAAATATTGTTTACATCTATTTTATAAAACAGACTTCCATACAGGTTTTGCTCAGGAAAAAAGTTTCTGTTGCTAAAAAAAAAAATTTAAGCAAATAATCTAATTCAAACCCTTTACATTACAGATGAAGAAATTAAGGTTCAGAAAAGACAAGTTTTTCCCGGAGGATCCTACAGTGATTCCATTCTCATCTGTCTTCTCTGTAAGGCTTTTGTGAGCCACTCAGGCATAGTGCCTGGTGTTAACCCACGTGTTACCTGTGCCATGTTGTATGGCAGACTCAGGTTCACTACTCTGGGAAGCCCAATACATGGGGCAGCCTGAAGGCAGGGACCTTGCCACGTCCACCCCGCTCTCTCCAGTAATTCAAAACTCAGTGTGCGTGGAATTCAACTGGTACTGAGCCAAGTGGAGCTGAACTCCAGCAGAACCAGCCCAGGGTCCTGTCTTCCACCAGTTTTCAGCTGCCTAAAAACCAGCCGTGGCCAGCATACTCAGCATTCCTGCCCCCGTCCCCTAAACCCCAGCGTCTTCACACAACCCCTGCTCTTCCTGTCTCAGCCTTTCCCACTCCTCGTCAGGAAGGCCTGTCTAAACATGGCCGTCTGCTACGTGGGAGGCCTTGGGAGTCAGGGATCTATCCAACTTGTGCACCATTGCTTCCCAACACTCTACTGCCTGGCATATAGGAAGTGCTCAGTAAACCCATATTAATCAATGCAAGGCACTAGGGAAAGGAAAGCCTTGGCATTTGGCTAGGAGGAAAGGTCAGAGCCTTGAATGTCAGCTCTTTGTGTTCTCGATGCTTCTCTCTTGTTCTGTGTTTCCCAACTTCAGCAACTCAGGCTTGACTTCTCCCCAATTTGCGTGGGCTTATTTGGAGTGAAAGGGAGGGGAGGCAAAGCCGGGTCTGAGGGGCAGAAAGGCAAGAACGTGCACACTGGCCCCCAAGATAGGCAGGGAAACCATTCCCCTTTCAGCCACCACATCATCCATCCATCTCAGTTCTCCCAGGTCTTCAGGTGCCCAGGCCTTTGGCAGCCACACCTGCTTGGATGAGTGGAAGGGATGGGGAGAGGCCAGACTCTGTGTGCATGAGGGACCTTGCCCAGCCTCTTTCCCAGCCTCCTGGCTGCCTTAGGCCCTTGGCTGCCAGAGCGGGTTCCCCAGGAAAGCGGCCTCCTTGCAGACTCTGCTCCTTGGTGCTTCTCTGATGATGCCACTGTGCAAACCTGGGCTCCCAGGGACTTAGCTCAGGTGGCCCACTCCCTCTCCCAGATTCCCTCCTGGCCGTAGTCGCCATCATTGTTAGGAAGCATTGTTAAGGCACCCACTGGACACTTGACACACTCATGTTAACTCAGTCCTGGCAACTCCTGCGGCGGAGTGGTTCCCTGTTGTGCAGGTGAGGAAGTGGAGGCTGGGAGAGGTGAGCTGACTTGTCCCAGTCAGCCAGGCAGTGACAGAGCCAGGATTCAAGCTCAGGGCTGCTGGACTCCAAAGCCCTTGCCCCTCACCCTCACACCAAGCCACTTCTGATTTCTGGCCGCCCCGTGGCTGTTTCTCTGACTTCCTTCTCTGACTCTGCTGAGGCCTGGGGAATGCCACAGCAGTGTCAGAGTGAATGCCAGGGGTGGAGGGAGTGAAAAAACAGAAAATCCCCTTTTCTTTCCATTCCCTCTGTCTACCCACCCTGCTGGTCTGATGAAAGTGCCTGGATGGGGGCCTGCTTCCTGGGGCCGGGTTCCTGCAGAGGGCCTGCCACCAATACCAGACCCTCCCATCCCTCACACACTCATACACACTCGTACCAGAGTTCCCCAGGCCAAAATAGCAACTTTAGACACCACCTGCTTAGGCTCTGACTGCCCCCCACACTCAGCACAAAGCTCTGGCTTTAGCCATTTGGTCACTCGGCTCACCTTGTTGTCAAGTTTTCTTTTCCCAGAGCCCCAGCTACCCATCACACCTCATTTAAGGACACCCCGGCCGGGCACGGTGGCTCACGCCTGTAATCCCAGCACTTTGGGAGGCCGAGGCGGGCAGCTCACGAGGTCAGGAGATCAAGACCATCCTGGCTAACACGGTGAAACCCCGTCTCTACTAAAATATGCAAAAAATTAGCTGGGCCTGGTGACAGGCGCCTGTAATCCCAGCTACTCGGGAGGCTGAGGCAAGAGAATGGCGTAAACCCGGAAGGCAGAGCGTGCAGTGAGCCAAGACCGAGCCACTGCACTGTAGCCTGGGTGACAGAGCGAGACTCCATCTCAAAAAAAAAAAAAAAAAAAGGACACCCCTAGCAGCCACCCTCCCTCCCTGGGCTACTGTCATCCCTTCTCAGGAACCTCCTCTGCCACTCAGCTCAGGAACCCCCACCCCCAGCCCCCCAGGGAAGATAAGACCTGCCTTACGAGAAGTGGCTGGAACTTGAGCCCAAGGTAGAGAAGTCAGCCCAAACCCTTGGAAGCCTAAGCCCCAACGTCCTGCTGACCTGGCCTGTTCTATCGGAACTGAGATCAGGCAGCTCCTACATGGTGTATTACCCAGGATGAATGTTTTATGAGTTTGCTCTTCATTACCAAGGGCTCGTTGCAGAGGGCGGGAGCGGGAGGGTGTAGAAAAAGCCCAGGGAGAGACTGGGCAGGGAGATGGGTTGGAAGCGCACGGGGTGGCCCAGGTGTCTTTATGATGAAACGGGGGCAGTTCTTTGTGAAGAGATTCTGCAGAACTTGGTGATGTTTGTCATATTGAGATGATTGAATGTCAGAGGCTAGAAACAGGGAAGAGTCCAAGAAGGTGGTTTTGGAATCTGGGTTTTTGGGGAGCTGTGTGTATGGGGGCAGGGGGACAGCTGGAACTGGGTGTTGGCCCAGGCCACCCCTACCCTCTGAAGTCACCGACCAGTCCTCTAGGAAGTTGGCCTGGGTCTCAGGACCACAGTGCTGTGGCTGCTGCAGGCTTGCCTTTCTGCCATTCTCAGATCCCAAGCCCAGGCATCTTCCAGACCTATGGGGTCAAGGGAATGGGAGGCAGCACACTGGGCAGAGCTCTATTCAGGCTTCTCCATGCTCTCTGAATGCCATGCCCAGGCCTGGACCCTTATTCTGAGCACCTCCAGCCAGGCCCTTACCTATAGCCCATCTGAGCCTTCATGACTGGGGACCTACCCATATCTCCAAATGCCAATGTTGGGGAGCTTGGTCAGCAGGGCAGAATGCTGACTGTCCTGCCCCAATACCCACTCCTCCATACACAGCCAGGAAAGGAATGGAAGGAAACGCTCCCCAAACCCACCCAGGGGCTGCAGCCACTTCCACTATTGCCAAGAGGGGACTGAGGAGGGAGCTGGACTGCAGACGGAGTCGGAGCCTCGCTCAGGGCCTGCCAATGGGGAGAGGGGTGGGTTTTGCATTAGGGGTCAGCTCTGGGGCCTACCCAGATAGACAGCTACTTCTTGAGGGTCAGCAAGAGATCCAGATGGGGAAGGGAGCAACCAAAGGGACCTATTTGCACAATCCTCCATGGCAACGTGGGACTTGGGGATCCCCCTGGAGTTCCTGCCAGCTCCCCATCTGTCTTGCTACCACTTACTCCTCCTCTCTCCTCTGCTCTCTCTGGCTCTTAATTCCCCTTCACTCTCTCCTGTGAAGTCCTCTGGTTGCTACAGAAACCCAACCATGATGAAGAAAGCAGAATTTGGGGAGGTTCTGAGATGTCCCGCCCAATAGGCCCTGCCTAAATGTCTGCCTGTCCGGGTTTTGGAGACATTTATTGCAGCTTGGGAAAATGATGGGAAGCCTGTGCCAGATAGCCTTGGACGTTTTTTAGTAAGCAGTGCATGTCAGAGGGGCGAAGAGAAGTCACCCATTTCAGGACCATCCTCAGATCTCCCTGCCCTTCAGACATTTCCTAATGCCTGGCCCATGGCCTGGATACAGAGGACTCCCAGCCTGCCTTCTCCGCAGCTGTCTCAGAACCTGCTCTATGTGGATTGCTTGCACAAATGCTTGCTGAACACCCACCATGCGCTGGGCACCGTTATAGGCACTGGGCGTTCATCAATGAGCGATTTGAACAAAGTTCCTGCTCTCCTGGGAGGTAAGGGTAGAGTAGACCAAAAGCTAGTAAATAAAAACACAGGATAAGATCAGACAGTGATAAGTGTAATGTAGAAAACAAAGCAGAGGCTGAGCATGCTGGCTCATGCCTGTAATCCCAGCACTTTGGGAGGCCGATGTGGGTGGATCACCTGAGGTCAGGAGTTTGAGACCAGCTTGGCCAACATGGTGAAACCTCATCTCTACTAAAAATAACAAAAAAAAAAAAATTAGCCAAACGTGGTGGTGCCTGCCTGTAGTCCCAGCATTTTGGGAGGCTGAGGAGGGCAGATCGTTTGAGGTCTGGAATTCGAGACCAGCCTGACCAACATGGTGAGATTCTGTCTCTAATAAAAGTACAAAAAAAAATTAGCCAGGTGTGGTGGCGCCTGCCTGTAGTCCTAGCTACTTGGGAGGCTGAGGCACGAGAAATGCTTGAACCCTGGGGGCGGAGGTTGCAGTGAGCCAAGATCATGCCACTGCACTCCAACCTGGGCAACAAAGCGAGATTCCATCAAAAAAAAAAAAAAAAAAAAAAAAAAAACAGACAGTGACAGCAGAGAGACCCACATCACGCAGGTGGCCAGCCAGTGATCTGGAGGAAAGACATTCCAAATGGCGAGAACAGCAATTGCAAAGGCTCTGAGGCTCCCTGGGCTTGTTAGAGAAGCTGCAGGAAGTGTGCCCAGGGAGCAGCAGGCAAGAGGGAGAGCAGGGAAGGAGTGGAGTTCCACAGGCAGAGCATGGAGGGGCTTGTGCTGGCCTGGAAATGAGTTTGAATTCAAGTGTGGGTATGGTGGGAGTAACAATCAGATTTGTGTCTTGAAAATTCTGGCTTCTGAGTGCAGAATGGATAGTAGGGGATAAGAGAGGAACCAGGAAGAGCAATTGAGGTTGGGGGTGGGTACTGCCGTAAGCCAGACAAGAACCGATGATGGCTTGGAGCAGGGTGGTAGCAGTAGATAGGTAGATAGGGTAGGCGGTGGATGGATTGGACTGGAGAGATGTTCTGGAGGGAAAGCCAGCAGGACCTGCTGATGAGAGGCAAGGGTGATGCTCCCAGGTTAAACCAGCCCTGTTTTTTGGCCACCTCCTCTCAGCCCTGGGGTTGAGTGGGGGGTAGGGAGTAGGGAGATATGATGACATGAAAATTTTCCCTAGCCCCAGGTAAAGCTCTGGACTCAGAATCCTTCTGTCCTTCCCCTAGGTCATCAGGCCACAGCACTCTCTGCTTTTCCTCCTGCCTACCTCGTGGGCCACACACTTTCAGTCTTCTTTGCCAGTTCTCCCTCTTCACCTGACCTCTAAATGTTTGGAGCACATGGAGGCTTGGCTGGCTCCTCTCCTCCATCTCTGCTCACTCCCTAAGGAATCCATCCTGTCTCCTGGCTTTGAAAATCATCTGTGTGCTGAACACTCCTGGATTGCTATCTTCACACTAGACTTCTCCCCTGAATTCCAGACTTACACACAACTGCCTACTCATCACCTCTTGAATATGTATATAGTCATCTCATATGTAACATGTGCAAAACCAAACTCCTACCCTTCCCCTCCAAATCTGCCCATCCCAGAATCTCCCCCATCTCAGTGAATGACGCCTCCATCTTTTTTGTTGCTCAAGCCAGAAACCATGGAAACTCCTAGACTCCTTTCTTTCTACACAAGCCACATCCAAATCCATCAGCAAATCCTGTCATCTCTACTTGCAAAAAATGTCCAAAACCCCACTCTCTCCTCACCATCTTCCATTCACTATCTCTCACCTGATTATTGCGGTAACTTCATAACTGCTCTCCCTTGCCCTGCTACCTTGTAGTCTCAACACAGTAGCCAAAGCAACCTTAGGAAAACTTAATTCAGATCATGTCACTCTACTGCTGAAAACCCTCAGCAAAATTAGCTATGCATGGTGGCCCATGCCTGTAATCCCAGCTACTTGGGAGGCTGAGGCAGGAGAATCGCATGAACCCAGGAGGCAGAGGTTACAGTGAGCTGAGATCACACCATTGCACTCCAGCCAGAGCAACAGAGGGAGACTCTGCTTAAAAAAAAAAAAAAAAAAAAAACCCTCAGTGGTTTGCTGTCCGAGTCCAAACTGAAGTCTTTTCAATGTTCCCACATGATCTGCCCTTCGCCAGGTCTCTGCACCCCTTCTGTCTCTGTGACCTCACCTCAGTTTCTGTCATTCTTTACTACCCCCAACTCCCAACTGCACATCCCCAAGATCCTCCCTTAGCTGTGCTGCAGCCGTGGAGGCTTGCTTCCTGTCCCCCTAATGCAGTGTGCCTTTGCAGTGGCTGCTCCCTCCCCCTGGATCGTCCTCCCCCAGGTATGGGAATGCCTTACCCTGATGGAGTGTGCTCAGACCCAAAGTTATCCACAAGGCCTTCCTGACAACCTTGCTTAAAATTGCCACCACCTTTCACACTCATCCTCTTCTCTGGAATATTGAGATGACTGAATGTCAGAGTCTGGAAACAGGGAAGAATCCAAGAAGGTGGTTTTTGAATCTGGGTTGGTCTCTGTGGCGGTTGTCACTGTCTGATGTGTCCTCTCCCACTAGAATATGGGCTCCAGAGTAACAGGCATTTTTGTCTCTTATTTTCTGTTCTGTCCCCTCACCCAGAACAGAGCCTGGCACGTGATAGGCACTCAGTCAAGATTTACTGAATGAATGAATGGAATTAGGGAAAGACCTGCAGCCCTCAGGAGGCAGCTTGGATCTGGGAGGGGAGACCTGATTTCTAGGACAGCACCAGCTTTGACCCCAGCCATGGGTCGTCTGGGCTGCAGTTGTCATCTGTGGAGGGTGGGGAACTCCCGAGGCCCTTTGTAGCAGCAACATTCTAGAATGATGCTTGACTCTGGCCTTACCTGCTTCCTTTTGGCTGAGGGAGGAAGGGAGGGGTAGAGGTAGGACCTGGTGCTGTGGAAAGAGAGAGCTCTTGCTCATTCTTTCTAGTCAAGACCCAAGTGGACTTTTTAGTGGCCTTGAAAGGAAAGGCATTTCTGATTCGTACTTGGCAGGACTCTGGGAGCCCTGGGTGAGGGAGGAATGAGCCAGGGGGTGCAGCCCCAGTTGCTGAGTGGGGACAAATAGAGGCTTGGCCACTGGGCCTGGGTTCCTCCTCATGGAGACTGTCCTTCTGGGGCGTTATGGGGAGGGAGAAGGAGGAAAATTGAGGTGAGTAGTGGGGAGAGGGAAGGCTGGAGAGGGCCTAGTGTGTGGATCAGCTGGGCTCACACGCAGGCCCTCAGTGGGTGTGCGTGGTCAAGCCTTGAAGCAGCCCTCAGCCTGCCCCTAGGCCCTCGCAGCCAGCACCAACTCCGGACCGAGTGGCAGGGGGCCTTTTGGTTGAGAGAAGTCCAGTCCTCCTCCCTTTTCTGGGCCTTGCAACAGTTCCCTGCTTGTTTTCCCTGAAATAAATGGGCTGAGCATATTGGGCCGGCAATAACCCCTTGAAATCAGTTGTTATCACAGTTAACAACCAGTTTGGCTTCAGTTCAGGCTGTTAACTATCAAACCACTAAGTGCCGGTAATGATTGATTCTTGGCCAGTTGCAGCTTGAGTGGGCTGTAAAACCCCATTAGTGAGGGCTCTGTGGAGGCAGCGGCTCAAAGATAAACAAGTTGATGGGTGCTCTAGCCTGGCCTAGCCCCAGTGCTCTGGGCGCAGCTCCCATGGGTCCCTGGCCTGGAGTCCTATCGGAAGTCAACCTCTTCCCAAAGCCACAGACAACCTCAAGGACCAGGTCCCAGGTCCCACCCTCCTGTCCCCCTCCACATCCCCTTTCCCCATCCAGGTGTCTTTCTAGAAGTCAGTTCTGGCTCTCTGCAAAGCTCCCCTCTTCTTCCATGATGTAAACATGGCACAATCCCATTGTCACCACCCTGGAGGACTCAGGCCTCCCCAGCCTGGGGGCTTGAGGATTAGCTTTGGCCAGGGCCAGCCTTGTTCCAGCCTGGCCCCACGTTGTGGCCAGGATCACAGGCGGAGAGCCTAACATTCCACCCCCACCAGACTCCCTCCTACCCAGTGCCTTCCCCCAGGAATTGCTCTCAAACAAATGAAATGTGGGTAATTACTGGGCTAGGGGCTGGACAGGAGACCGTGCAGATGAAAGCGTTTCCTGGACGGTCCCTTCATTTGCATGGCATCAGAAGCTGCTCAGAAGGTGTGACTTTTCCCACAGTGAGACCCCAGCTCCTTGCACAATAAAGCCAGGCTGCTCACCCAGAATTAATTAAAGGGGGAAGGGAGCAGAGGAGGAGGCGCTAAGAGTTGGGGGAACTGGAAGAGAGACATCTAGGGCCCCTTCGCCACATCCAGTGTCTTCGCACCAGCAGAAACCCACTATCTCCAGAGTCCCTCGCCCTCTGTGGCAGGCCACGAGAGGCGGGTGAACAGGCCGGCCTCTCTACTGCCAGGCTTCCCGCTAAGCCTCGAAATTCCTGATCTGCCGGGGTGGGCTAAGCCTGGGACTTGGGCCTGAAACTCTGGGAGGAAGACTTGGGTTGCTCCCTACCCCAGGAGATGCCAATGGACAGAGCCCTAGAGGAGCAAGGTTTCTAGACTGGCTCACTAGCTAGGCTGTGGGACCAGCCCAGGGCATCAACAAGGAAGGCAGCAGGAGCAGCCCCAATGGGAGGCCTCAATGATGAAGGCTGGGCCAGCTCTGCGCTCAGGAAACTGCTGTGGGGCCCGGGTTCTTCCTCGGTGTCACAGCACACCAGTCTCGCCAATCCACACGCAAACACACACCTGCACCCTTGCCCATTCCCTTCTCTGCCCATACCATGACCTGCTCCACCACTCCCACAGCAGCCCTCTCTCCCTCCACACATGGCCTCCTGCTTCTCCCCAAGGCCATGACTGCCTTTAGTTCTGCTCTGGGCCTATGAGCTTCCCTTCTGGTGCCATCCGGTGCCCAGCTCCTCTCCCACCAGGCCCATCATCCGAGGCAGGAAGCCTCTTCCTAGAAGACAGTTCCCCAGGCTCTTTGCAGCACCTGAGCTCAGTGCTTTCTGCCCACAGCTATCTCACCAGATCACCCAAGGTTAACAGTTGTCCCACATGACAATTGTCAACACCAGTCTTGGTGGTCCCCCTCCAATGTGCCCCCACCTTGGACCCTGGCAGCTGCTCTTCTCTTTCATTTTCTGCAGCCTGAGTCTCAGAAAGAACAAGTTCTGGAATCTCCAATCGGTCTCCCACATGGACCTAGGCACACAGAGAGGCGCTTTTTAAGATGATTAAATCTATGATTACAGCTCTGGTCCTAGCACATCCATTATTTCTGGGCCCTGAGGTGGCCTGGGGAAGTGTTAGCAATGACCCCTGTGAAGTGCTAGGAAGTACACATCTGAGAGCTCCAAGGACTAGCTAAGACCCTCTTCTTGCCCCTTTCTCTGCTTCTGTCCTTTCAGGAAAACCCCTCAAGTGACAGTGATGGGGATGGTTGACAGGCAGGGGTCCTTAGGCTGGAGGGAGGCTGCAGTCAGAGCTGGTGCCTGGTCATTTGCATCTCCCAGCTGCCCACCAGCTGGGGCAAGGTTGGGGGAAGGGGCTGACCTGGGCAGGAATCAGTCTCCAGCACACATTTTTAATATGCAAGTTAAATAACTAGTTCAATCATTTTTTTTTTTTTTTTTGAGACGGAGTCTTGCTCTGTCGCCCAGGCTGGAGTGCAGTGGCCGGATCTCAGCTCACTGCAAGCTCCTCCTCTTGGGTTCATGCCATTCTCCTGCCTCAGCCTCCCGAGTAGCTGGGACTACAGGTGCCAGCCACCTTGCCCGGCTAGTTTTTTGTATTTTTTATTAGAGACGGGGTTTCACTGTGTTAGCCCGGATGGTCTTGATCTCCTGACCTCGTGATCTGCCCGTCTCGGCCTCCCAAAGTGCTGGGATTACAGGCTTGAGCCACCGCGCCTGGCCTATTTCAATCATTTAATAGCCACCAGTCTGATACCCACTTCTTTTTTTTTTTTTTTTTTTGAGACGGAGTCTCACTCTGTTGTCCCGAGGCTGTAGTGCAGTGGGCCGGACTCAGCTCACTCAAGGCTCCGCCTCCCAGAGTTTACGCCATTCTCCTGCCTCAGGCCTCACCGAGTAGGCTGGGACTACAGGCTGCCCGCCACCTCGCCCGGCTAGTTTTTTATAGATTTTTTAGTAAGACGGGGTTTCACCGCGTTAGGCAGGATGGTCTCGAGTCTCCTGACCTCAGTGATCCGCCGCACGCAGCGAGTCAGCCCTGCTTACGCGCGTCTCAGGCGCCTACGCCTCCGGCCTAAATGTGGGTTGGGGGATTACAGGCGAGCTTGAGCCACCCCGCCGCCCTGATACCCACTTCTAAGAGACTGGCCTGTGTACAAAGTCCTTTCCTCCCTGCCCCCACCGTGGGGCCCTGCAGTGTGAGTCCCTGGGCGTGCCAGGGGCCAGCGGCCCTGCAGGTTAGCTGATTGCTTCTGCGAGCGAGCACAGACTAGAGGGAGGAGAAATCCCGGGCTTGACCCCTTTTCACGAGCCCCCCCATGTTTAAACACCCCCCAGCCCAATTCCCCCGGCACATCCCGGGAAAGAGGTCAATAGGAGGGGGGCCCACTAATGGGGGGCTTTCTGAGAGTTACAGAAGGACAGCACCCACACAGCCAATGGAATACAAAAATAGAGCCTCTTATTTGGTTTAAAAAAAAAAAAAAAAAAAAAAAAAAAAAACAGCAAAATCCCAACAGCAAACAGTATCAACAACCGGAACCCAGGGCTCCCCCAGCACCTCCCCAGCCTGCAGCAGCGCAGAGGTCATCTTGCTTGAGTTTTGGGCGCCCTACAGGATGAGCCTCTCTGTGGTCCCGCGTTGTGGGGAGGGCCAGGTAGCACCTATCGGGGCTCAGGGGCCCAAGTCCTCTGGCTGCCGCGCAGGCTGCGCGTGAAGGGCGGGTAGTTGAGGAACTCGAAGCGCAGGCTCTGCTCGGTGGTGTGGTGGCCCCGGGGCAGCCGCTTCATGAAGTGGACCTCGCGCTGGTGCTGCCGCGTCTTGGAGCCCTTGCGGGGCCGGCCCTTGCGAGTGAAGGCCATGTACCATCCCTCGTACTTGGCATTCTGCAGCGCTGTGTAGTTATTCTCCAACACAATCTCTGTGAAGACGCAGTCCTTGCCTTTGCCGTTGCTCTGCAGGTAGGGGGGCCAGACACCATGTTACAGAGCCCCCTCCAGCAGAGGCAGAGGGCCAGCGGCCCCAGACAGCAGGTGGGCACCCCAGCAGATGGCGAGGTGGGCAGGAGCCACAGCCCCACCCCCTGCCTGGGCACCCGCTCTCTAATCCCTCACAACCCGCAGCCCACCCGGCAACTTCCTGTCCTCCCAGGCAGCAGTGACACATGGTTGTCTACGGAGGGGCTGGGCCCCAATGCAAAAAGGCAGAGAGAGCGGCCCAGAGCCTGCCTGCTCTGGCCTCCTGCCCACCAGTCTGGCCACCCATCTCCCCACCTGCCCCTCTTACCCCCTCAGGACTTCGGCTCCCTGGCCCCAGGGCAGCCACCCTATGGGGGAGGGGAGGCCTGGGAGGAGACACTGAGACCCCAGCCCCAGAAGCCTAGGAAGCGGGGAGCTTGAGGCTGGAGAGGAGCCGTGACTAATGGAACCATTGCAGAGCTCGGCCGAGGGGCTGGGCCTGCGGCTTACTGAACATTCCAAATGCTGGTACCATGTAATTGGACATAATAGCAAAGCAATTTGGCGATTTGTTAAAAAGATATATGGAATTTACCAACCCCCCCAGCCCCTTCCCTAGCCTTCGTTCTTCCTCCTTTGCCTTTTATAGTTTTCATCTCTCAAACAGCTTCCTTTTTCCTCACCCCTGCACCCAATCATGAGATAACCCCGAGACGGCCCGGTGGCCCTCTGCCTACCTTGTTAGGATCAGAGCACAGGACTGTCCTGGAGGAGTCCAGCCAGCCCAAGCCACTCCCCAGGTCCTGTGGACCCCGCCTGCCTGCTGGAGCCTCACCTTGGCGATCAGCTTCCCCTTCTTGTTCATGCAGATGTAGAGGCCCGTCTCGGCTCCTCGGACTCGAACTCTGCTTCCAAAGGTGTCCGTCTCCACGATGAGCTTTGCTGTCAGAGAAGGTAGGAGGATGGTTATTGGCATATCCCTGACCCCAGCTGGCCCACACACTTGTCACAGCCCAGCAGCAACTGCTCCAAAGACCAGGAACCCAAAACATGGACTCCAGCTCCAGCCCAGCTGCTAACATGCTGTATAACCCAGAGAAAGGGCAAGGTGCTTTTCTGGACCTCAGGCCCCACCCCTGGGTTTAAAGAGGGCAGTGGACTGGATTATGGTTTTCAAACTGGGTTCTCAAGAGAGGTCTTGGGAACATCAAATTGAAAAGGCTGAAGTGCCGTTCCTTCCACCCTCTTTTTAAATCTCTTAGATCGAGGCTCTAAGTAAAATTTAATTGAATCAGAGTTCCATGGCTAATCAAAAGATCTCCGAGGATCCTTCCAACTCTGACTATCACGTGCACGTGCCTCACAGGTCATTACAAACATTTGGGTGCAGTGGTGACCTCCAGTCCCAAGGCCAAAGATGAAAGCATTGTCTCCTGTTTCTGCCCCTTTGGGTTCTAACTCACAGCTTTCGCCACCCCCAACATCACCAGGCTCTGCTCTGCTGAGAAGGCGCTAGGGATGGGGACAGCTCTCCCTAAACACATAGCCCAGAGCATGCTGCTTTCCCAGAACCTCAGACACCTGCCATGAGGATCCTGCCTCTTCCCTGTGGTTTCCCAGTCACCAGGGTCCCCAGCCCCAGTGTCTAGAAATCAACTCAATCGCCTTTTCTCTTTCAGCCTCATCACAGCTGGGCTTCTCAGCCCAGTGACCAAATACCTTCTGTGGGTGAGGAGGAGTGAGAATTGTGCCCGCTGGCCTCTTAGTCTGGAGGCCAGGAGGCAGGGCTGAATTCTATGCCTCCTTCCCCACTACCCTCCCCTTGGACAGCCAACTTGCCACAGAAGCCTGTCCCGTTCACCTCTCTATGCAATCCTCTCTTATAGGCTGTCCCCAAGAAAGTAGTGAGGCTGACTTCACTGTTTGGGAAGGGACAGAAGGTGCTGGCTCTCCTGCCCTCCCTGCCACAGAGCCCAGCCTCTCCCCTCCTTGACAAAGCCAGTTCTTGGACTTAGCCTGCATTGACACATGGCACCTCCTCTGTCACTGAAACCCATGGCAGGGGTTGGGGGCACTGAGGTCAGGAAGTCAGTCATCACTGCTCAGCCTGTAACATCCCCCTCTTCACACAGGTGCAGTGCTGGGACCCAGTGGCCAAGCCCCCAGTTTGGCCCCAAGTCAGCAGGGAAATGCAGCTGTCACCTCCCTGCCCACCCACCTCCTCCTGGACCTAGCCAGTCTGCTCACCCCTTTCCTGCTCTGCCTTCCACAGCAAGAGGCAGCTGTTTTTAAGGGCCAGGAAGGATGCTGACTGGATGACTGAGAGGATGCCACTCTGCAGACTCTGGCCAGATGCAGCAGGCAGGGATGAAGTAGGTGCCTCTGCATCTTCCTGGGGCCGGTAAAGAAGCCATTGAGACCTCTCTGCTATTCTCCCCAGACTCCTCCAGTCCTGGCTGAATATCCTGAGCCTCTGTTCTTAGGCCCCCAGCTCCTATCCTGCTGTAGGGCAGGGACTAGGGAAGGTGGGGAAACCTCTTAGATGACCAAGGAGAGAAGTGGGCATCAGACTTCCTCTGATGTCTGAAGATGAATTCCCCCACATCAGCTTGGCTTCTGCTTTCTCCCCAAAATCCAAGGATGCTGGGCCATTTGCTCTGATAGAGCAAACTCTGGAAGAGCCAGGCATTCGTCTCCTCTCCTTAGAAGCTGAGAAGGGCAGCAAGCAGCCAATTTGGAGGGACAAAGGGACAGTAGGCCTGCTCTGCCGGCCCAGCAGGGGGGCTCGGCCACCAGGCAGGCTGCCCCCACCCCACCCCAGAGAGCCCCCTCTCTCCCAGGTCGGTTGAATCTGCTCAGATCTGGAGAGCTGGGGCCTGGAGAGCTGGGGCTGCAGTTTACGGCCGCTCTCCCGACCGGGCTTTTGGAAAGCTTAACATTTTCAAACCTATTCTTCCACCCCAGTGACAGATTTATCCCAGGAAAATTATGTCTCCTCCTCCAGCTTTGAAGGGAAGTCAGCTACGTCGACGCAGAAAAAATGCAGCGAGACATACTCGATCCCCCAAACTGGCTCAAGAAGAGGAGAAAGTATTCAGGAAATGTTAAAAAAGGTGAAAGTAAGAAGAGTTTTAATCGCTCTGCCAGACGCGGGGGTCTCTCCAGAGATTCAGAGAGAACAATCTTGAACCTCTTTTTTAACATTTACAGACTTGCAACTCCTTTCAAACTTCACATCTGAAAAAAAGCTCGTTCTTTTCTGTTTTATATCATTCTTCATTTTCTTCTTAGCTCTTAAAATGCCTCACCTTTTATTACATTTTAATAGAGTCTTCCCCTCTCCTTTCATGCTTGTTTAACGTGGTCATTATTTAAAGGTTTTTAAACTCACAATAATCGCTCTCTAAAAACAACACCAGCCGCCCAGAGGGTTTGCTTTTCTCTTGGTACATCCAGGACTCTGGAAATTGGCCCCGTTTCAAGGCAGGAATATTGAATGTTTTAGAAATCAATCAGTCCTCAGCCTCTCTGCTGGCAGTAGCTCTCCGTACTGGCCACCCCACCGGGAGCCGGGAGCCCTGCCCCAGCCGCCTGGGTTCCCCAGGGAGTGAAGCAGGGAAAGCCCCCTTCCAAGCCCAGTTTCCACCTGTAATTGACCCTTCTGATCAAAGTATTTAAAGGTTCCCAGCAAACCCCTTTTCCAACTGGGAGAGTTGAGGGGATTTCTCTCCCTTCTCTTTCCCATTCTCCTTTTGTGGGCCCTGGCGACATATCCTCTTTCAAGCGCTTCCCTTAAACCTAGGCCCCCTCCCCCTGAACCCCCTGCCTCCACCTGCAGCTGGGGAGGAGTGTATGAAGTGGGGAGGTGTAAAGGGAGATTCCTAGATTCATTCATTTGCTGGGCAGGGAAGGGGGCACCTGTGGCCAAGTATTCCCCAAAGTCCCTTCCCTAGCCCTCTCTTCCCCAGCTGACCCTCAAGACACCTTTCTGCCTTAACTCCTTCCCTTCTGAGCTGGGGACCCTGCAGGCCCCCTGTCAGTGCAGATGGGACTGGCGGTGCAGGCGCCGCGCATCCCACAAGCTACCTTCAGCGCGCCTTACCGAAGGGGTCGCCATCCTCTGCCATGGCGTTGATGCGCTTGTTGGCCAGGACCTGCACGTGCTTCCCGCTGGTGCGGCTGTAGAGCTGGTAGGTCCGGATGAGGCGGCGGCTGAGCTGATCCGTCACCAGGCTCTGCTCCCTCACATGCTGTGTAAAATTAGGTGAGGACTGAACAGTTACCTTTAGGAAATTGAAAAATACACAATACGCCATTATAATGCTACTCCGCCCAGGGGCCCGAGTGGCCCCATCCCCCTGTGTCCCCTCACTGCCCCAAGCCACCAGCAGGTGCTGGGGGTTCCCCCAACATGCCAGCCCAGGCCTCCATCCCCCACCCAGGCAAATCGGGCAGACCCAGCCCAGGATAAACGAGCCCCGGGGAAAAGCTGGACCCACCTGTTGGGAGACACCCTGGGGCTCCCGGCCAGCCCGGAACAGGGAAGCGAGCTCCCTGCCCAGCGCAGGGCCCCCGCCCGGGCCTTCCTAGAGGAGCAGGGCGCTTTTAAGTAGGGAGGCAGCGCTCCCCGACCCCTGACATTTATAAAGACAAATTTACGAGCAAATGTTGAGAGTGCAGGGGACCTGGGCACCCGATCGTTGGGCCAGACCAGCCACAAGCCTCCCCCAAGGGGCGTGGAGAGGATCTCTGCTGTAGTCACCCGGCTTCCCCTGGCATCGAACATCCATCTCCTGGCCCCGGCTGCCCCCTTCCTCGGCGGCTGAGTGTTCCCTGTGCCCCCAGCCGGCGAGGATACATGGTGGACAGTGCTGGGCTCCGAGACCTTCGCTTCTATCCTGGCAACTCACTCGCTGTGTGACCTCTGGCGGGGTGCTACCTCTCTGTGCCTCAGCTTCCTCCTCGGGGTGGCTCGGGGCTGGGTTTCTAAAGTGCCCTCAGCCCTCCGGCACCGGCCGCAGAGTCAGTACCAGTGCCCCCGACCGGCGCTGCCCACCCAGGTCTCCCGCTGGCCCACCCAGCCCCCTCCTCCGCGCACCCCTCCTCACCTGGGCTTGGAGGCAGAGGACCAGCAAGTGCAACAGCCTGTGGGAGACAAAAGCGGGCGGGAGAGAGAGGCGCGGGTGAGGCGAGGGGCGCGGCGGGCGGGCGGCGGGACAGGGCGGCGCGGTACTCACAGGCAGCTCAGCGCGGAGCGGGGGCTGCCCATGG
>NW_016814655.1:5764005-5784301 GCF_001698545.2 Rhinopithecus bieti | reverse complement strand
GGGGCGGCCGACGGGTCCGGGATTGGGGGTCTAGGCTAGGGGAGGGGTCTGGGGACCCGCGGGAGGGGCGGGGGCGGCCGGTCTGGGCGCCTCCCCCTATCCCCAGCCTGTGCCCTCGCTCGGTCTCCGGGCCCAGGCACGCGGGGATGGGGGCGCCTGGGGCTGCGGGCTCTGCGGGCCGGGAGACCCCGGGCCAGGGCTTCCCTGACCGCCCGGCGCACCCCAGTTCGGCGGGGCTGGGTCTCCACCTCGGGGCCCAGCAGGTCCTGCCGCGGGCTACGTAGCAGTCTCTGAGCCACCTACTGTGTGTCCCGCCGGGACTGCCCCCTGGGAGCGGCCGCTAACCGTGCCGCGAATGGCTGCGCACCCGGCCCTAGCGCAGTGCGTGCCGGTGCCACTTGGACCCCACTCCCCTGTTTCTGACGCGTGCCCTGTCCTGTTGGTCTCTCCAGTCTCGTTCAGTCTCCCAAGGAGGCCCTGGGAACCAGAAATGCCTCCCCCTCCCCCGCATTATCACCATCACCCCTTCCCCTGTGCCCCTCGCCACACACACACACTAGCCTGAAGCTTGAGGAGCACCCCGAACCACCTGTGTGGAAGAGAGAGTCTGGAGGTCCCTGGCAGGACCCACTGTCCCCCTACCCCAGCAGGCAGCCGGGGCAAAAATAACTGTTCTCGTAGCTTTTCCTGGGGGAAGGGACTTCCATCCAGGCCACCCAGCCCTTTCCCCTCAAAGCCCCATTTGTTTTCATTTCACAGATATTTACACACCTACTGCATTCTAGGCAGGGGCTGGTCAGCTGGGCCTGGGGCATGGGAGAAGGTAGGCACTTGTCTAAGCCTTTCCTAGCCCCTCACCTTGTGGCTTCCCCCCTGAGATTTCAGGAAACCCTGAGCCCTCACGCTGCTTCTGTGGGAGCAGCCTGGGTGGGCAGAGATGACCTGGGACAGGTGCCCTGTGAGGAGCAGGTGATGCCCTACCAGGCTGCTGCCTTCGCCCACAACTTCCCTTCCCCACTGACCCTCCATTCCCCTGGGGGTAGGGCTGGAGGGTTTCCTGTGGTCCCAGGAAGCCATTAGGCCAAAATTAGCAGCAGCCCTAGTCCAGCCTCACAGCCAGGCCCTGCCTCCCTTCCTCCTCTGTGTCCCACCTTTCCCTGTGCCCCATCTTTCCAACTACCAGCCATAAATGCAAACACTGAGCAATGGAGAGACAGGAAAACAGAGGGTGCGTTCCAAGATTTTATCCCTCCTCAGAGAAGTAGACTTCCAGAGCACACCTGCCATCTTCCTCCAGGAGTCTGCTCACTGGGCTCTTGCCCACACAGACCTTGTGGCAAGGGCCATGTCTTAAGAGCTCAGAAATCACAGTTCAAGGCACAAAGCTGGGCAGAGCTGTTCTGCAGTTAAGAGTTCATTGAATGAAAGAATGAATGATGGGGAAAGTGGCTGAGTCTTTAGACATCAGCCTATTTGCAACTTCCCCAGGAAGACCTGCCTTCACCTCCTCCCAACAGATTATCACCAGCAACACCACCAGTAAGTGAGCACTTGTATCTGCTACAGGCTTGGCAGGCACTGTCTCCTCTAAAGCCCATGGGGAGGTGGGTGCATCAGGCAGAGACAAGTCAGGTGGACACAAGTGGCCACAGTCCAGGCCAGCCCTTGCCTTCCCTGTGCTCTGTGTAAGGCCTGAGTCACAATTTGTTGAGTGGGTCTCTTTCCCTCTCTGCACTGCTTCAAGTGGGCAAGGGTGATGTCTGTTTGTTTGTGGTCTTACCCTCATCCCTGTAGATAGTAGGTCCTCAGGCTGTTTAGTTGTGTATATTGATGAACAAATGATTGAATGGAGAGATGGGGACAGGGGACAGGTACTTCCTGTAAGAAACGGGCTTTCTCCCACCATGGACTCTCTGAACTTCAGTGAGATGAGCAGAGCAGGAAGTAGGCCCCGGGCAGGGGTGAGGATGATCCACCCATCCAACAGTGTTTGCATGGTCCTGGGGTCACAGCCAGAGTAACTCTGGGTATCTGCCCCTCCCTGGAACGGGGGTAGGGGCAGAGCCCCTGGCTGAGACCAGCATTCAGCTTCCGCTGTGGAACCCCCAGAAGATTCTGAGGGCCCTGGGCTGACCCTCAATGGTCTTCAGCTACCCTTCTTCCTCTGGCCCAGAGGAAGAAGATGGGCGTCCTGGGATCTGAAGGGTCCGAGGTCAAGTTTCAGTACTGTCCCAGCCTCTGCCAGGGAGCCTATACTGGACCAGGATTCCTTTACATTTGGATTTGGGGACCCTCCTGAGAAGTGGACCCTCACCTCGTTCGTTCGTTTAAATTCTCATCTCCCCAAAAGTCTCTTTTTCTGGGGGAGAGAAGCAGATGGGGGCACCCCATGAGCAAGCACCTGGCTCTGCCCCGGCACGCCCCATGACTGACAGATGCAAATATCCCGCCGGGCCCCGGCAGGCCGCTCCCTCCCTCGCTGGCTCACCCGCCTCCCGGCCAGCTCCCTCCCTCCTTTATCTTATCAAAGCCGGGTAATTACAATTGCTATTTTGTTTCCTCAAATCTGCAATCAGAGCTCCCTGGCCCAGATGAGGGAGCGCCTGTCAACCTGATCGCTGAGTGACAGCCCAGCCACCTTTCCCGGCCGCCCCCACACTCCGCAAACACACACACACGCACAGACAAACTCCCTCACCTGCAAACACAAACACACACTCCTCGCCAACACACGGCCCGTCTCCGCAGACACGCCCTCGCCGGCACCCAGACACACTCCTTCAGCCTATTTCCAAACGCACCCCTCGATCCCAGCCCAGCCCCCGGCCCCTCCAATCCACACCCGCCGGAGACCGCAGCTTGCTCCGACGCGTGCTTCCTGCGCCGGGCGTTCAAAGCGCCGCGAACTCACTGCCGACCGTTCAAATGCAAATCGCCGAGACTACGTTAAGCACTTCGGCCGCTGTCTGGGAGTCGTCTCCCTCGGCCCCCAAATAGGAGCCTGCCCTTCCTCCAGCAGTCGGCAAACCCCGGCGTATGCCTTCATCCCCCAGGGCTATGAGGTCACAGTGAGCCGGCAGCGCTCCTACTGTGCGCTGAAGGGCAGAGAAGAGGGCTCGAGGAGAGGCGGGGGGTGGAGAGAGGAATAAACCATGCCCAGCTGTGTCCGCAGGGCGCCCCAACCGGCCAAGATACTCCTGGGCCGAGAGGCTGATGTGGATTGGGCCCCCACTGCGGGCAGGAGCGTGCTCGGCGCCGGCCCGCTCCCACCGGGAGACCGACCTGGAAAACCGGGGAGGAATGCACGGAGCAATCAGTGCCATCGCGGGGAGTGGGTGGGGTAAATATTGGGGCGGCGCCGCGCAGGGTGTAGATGGGTCAGCTAGGGAGGCCTCCCCGGAGAGAGGACTCTGCGAGGCACTCAGCCAGTCTCCCGCTCCTCCTGCCACGCACGTGCCGAGGCCTTTGGAGGCTGGGGCCAAAAGGAGGAAGGAAGGGAAAGAGGAGTGAGGGCCGCAGCCCGACTCCCCCGCTCCAACTCGAGTCGTTCGAATGAATGAATGAACGTATGCACGCATGCAAGCAAGCCTCAATGGCATTCCCCCGCCTTCTGCCCAAGATTCGGCCGCCCAGAGCACTGGCGGGACTCGGAGGCCCCGGCCCCACGGCGCCCGCCCGGAGCCTCTAGAGGCCGTGGGAGCGGTACGACCACCAGCGGCTTCAACCTCGCCCGCCAGAGGGCGCCAGCCCGGCCTTCCCTCTGCCTGCCGACCGCGCTCCGCAGCGAGACCCATGGTTCCCAGCCAGGCAGCCCCTCCGCTGGGCTCCCCAGGGAAGCATTTTTAAGAGTCCTCCTGGAGCGGAGAAAGGCGCCTGCGACCCAGATCACCGCAACACAGACGGGCGTCATCTCCCTTTGTCCTCAACTTGAGGAAGAGGGAGGTTGGAAATTGGACCCCTAGTTCCTCACCACGGGCTCAGGGAGAACCTCCTTCACTAGAGATGCGCTGAAGAGCGTGCGGGTAGGTACTGAAGACGCAAGGTCTTCAAAGCTGACCTCACCTGCCCCAGAACCACCACCCCATGATATCCCGGAGCCCCTTCCCCCTTGCCCAGAGGCTGTGGGTGGGAGTTGGCCCGACCCCCATCAGGCCCTGTTCTCTGTCTATCCTCAGCCTTTCTGGCCCCAGGCTGTCTCGGGAGGCAATGTTTTGTTTGTTTGTTTGTTTGTGGGCATTGACAATCCTCCCCCCACCCCACCTACACAGCTGCTGAACTGCTGACCCCAGAGCTGGTCACACACACTCATCCTCAAACCAGGTGTGTCCCTTCTTCCTGGCAGGCACAAAGACAGCCAAGTGCCAGAACTACCTGATTCCAGGCACCAGAGACCCCCAGACCCCAAGGGGTGTGGGGGACAAGAACCCCTTAGTCCAGGAGGCCAATTCCCAGGGGCCCTTTTCTGCCCCCATATGCCAGGCCACCCGGATTCTGGTTTCCCTGTCACCCAATCTGGCTAGTCCCCTCCATCTGGCCCCCGGAGTCAGGTTTCTGTAAGGTCCCAGCCCCGCTCAAGAGACGGCCTGCAAGGCTCAAAGGAGGAGCGAAGCCTGGTCCCGCCCTGCCCTCACAGGCCCTCTCTGGGCCGGAGCCCCTCATGGGGCTAGGGACACACATTCCTCAGGCTGCCCAAGCCCGCTTATCTGCCCCCTGCCCATCAGCCTGAGTGCTGACAGAGGCCCAGACCCCTTGTTTGGATGCTGATAACCTCCTGCGATGGCCCTCCCCCACCTGCAGAGACTGAGAACGGGCTGAGTGTTGGGAGGTCCTCTTCCAGCAAGGCAACTGGGGCCCAGGGTCGTGAGGGTAGAAGATCCCAGAGTTCTCCACCCTCCCCCAGGCCCAAGGCCACCCTGGGTGCTGCCACAGTGCCACCTGGCGGTCCCTAGGGAAACATCACCCAGCACAGGAAGAAGCCACACAGGAGCTGCGAAAACCCCACACCACTTTATTTCAACCTTTATCCAAAATGTAAAACTATTAAAATGTGTAGTTCTGAGCTTCAGGCACTAACTTCTAATCCTCACAGACAGGTGAGAAGAGAGACCCCAAGAATGGTGCAAGATCAGAAAACCAGGGCTGTGTGGAGCACAGGCCCTCTCCTAGCACCAAAGACCCAAGTCCCTCCCACCCAAACCCCACCCAAGCTCTCCTCTTTAAGGAAGGAACATTTACAATTCTTGAAACTTCTCGGGGAACAGGGTTCATGGCGGTGCATGGCGCATGGAGCTGACCTGAAAAGAGGAAACAAGGAATCAGCACCTAGGCCCTCAACTGCTTCTCCCGCCCCTTCCCAGAGCCTGCTGGGCACTTCTCCCTGCAACTCACCAAGGAGGGCTAGGGCCTGCCCCCCTGCTTTTTGGCAGGAAGGATGGGGCACAGCTCAGCTTCTTCCTCGTCACTGTCTTCTTGTTCCTCGCTCTCCTCCTCGGAAACATCATTGCTCATCGTAACTGGTGGACACACAAGCAGTAGGATGGGATGTTAAGACCAGACACTTTCACACCGCATGCCATTTCTTCATGCCCTGTGGTTCTAGGCTTGCAGGGACCCTGACCTCCCAGTGCTTATGGGCTAGGTGGGAAGAACTTCAGACCCTGAACTGGGTCACAAAGAGCCAAAGGAGTCTTCATCACTGGAGCTGGAGAAGCTGGGCCATGTTCCATGGAGGAGGTAGGCTTGAGTAGACGGAAAGGAGAGGGCATGTCATGCACAGGGCACAGCGTGAAGGGCACGCAGACCTGTACAGGACTGCACTGGGAGATGAAGGTGGGATGGGGCAGGAGTGCGGAGTAGGGGAAGCCTGATGGGAGAGTCTACTGGAAGCAAAGGAGAGAGTCCTTTCCTCTTCTCACCAATCTGGTGCCGCCCAGTGATCCGCACAGGGCCAGAGCCCGACTTCAGGCGGAAGGTTACAGGTGGTTGGAGCTGGAAGTCGTCCAGACTGAGCTGGGAGGAAGACAAGGATGAAGGCCTGGCCCACTCCTAGCCCACCCCACACTGTAATGAGTACTGACGTCCTCAACCCCCTCACCACCACCACCACCAGGGCAGAGCTGGGGAACTCACCATGGGTTGGCAGGACAGCTTGAGGTTGGCCACAGGGACTGCGATCTCCTGATGGTCATGGTTCCGGGCCACAACTTCTACCACATTACACTCGTCTTTGGCTCCCTCGGTGAGGCAGAGCTGGGAAGGGTACACAAGGCCTCAGGGTCTCCTCAAGAGAGGGCTGACACCACAAGTAAAGGCATCTACCCTAGCACCTGCCCAGCTTCAGAGGTCCCGGTTCACCTGGCCAGGGGAGCCGCCCATGCCGGGGGGTTAGGCTGAGGAGGTGTCTCCAAGTAAAGGGGGTCCGAGGGTTGGGTAGAGACCTATATTGCTTGCCTGGGCTTATTCATTAAAACCCCACTCCCCCGCCCCTCACCATGGTTAGTGCCAGCACGTGCTCCGCATCATCCTCTTCCTCTACCTTAAAGGTGAAGGAGCGGGTGTGGCCGGAGAGCTCACAGCCTGGGAGAAATAACAGTGAGTATGCCTGAGCGTGTGTACTGGGCTGGGGGTGGGGGATGTCACCAACCCGCGGTCACGTGTAACCTTGGGCGGACGAGCCATTTACATGTCCACCTCCTTCTCTCAGAACACCTGGGGCGCTCGACCGTGGGCCCCGCCCAACACATCTGGGGCAGGGATCTCGCCGCCCCCTTCGGCTGTGCGTGCGAGGCCTCCTCTCCTCCAGGAACAGCAAAGCAGCCCTCCGCCCACACCCACGCCGTGAAACCCTCCGCATTCCGCCTCTCATCCCTACCTCTTACTGCCCCAGTACCACCCTCAGCCTCTCCCTTCCCCAGTACCGAAGAAAAAACTGTCCATAGTGACCGGGGCTGGGACCCGCAGGCCCCCGACACCCCCGGCCCGCGTTCGGCTCTCCTGACTCAAAAACGCCAAGGCAGTTGCAGTGCCGGCGGCCATGCTGCAAGGGCCTTCTCCAAACTCCGCCCCCGACACGCACAAAGCCGGGGACCCTCGGCCAGTTCCGGCCCCGCCCATTAAAGGAGACGCTCAGTCCTGAAAGAGAAAAGGCACCGAGACACCGCAGCCCTACCCGGAGCCCGCAGCTACTGCTCGTATTGTATCAAGACCGACGAGAAAGGAAGTAAACATCACAGAAGAACGGATTTGGGATTTATGTTAACATCCTTGCTCATTTCCACGACTATGAGGGTGTCCAATTCCCCAAGCTCCTCGCTCTGTGTCGGAGGAGTGTCTCCCACTCTTCCAACTCAGGATAAGCTTTCGTCAAGGGAGGTATAGATATAAAAATGTTAACCCTTCTTACTCCTCCTTCCAGCAAAGGTGGGGTTCAGGGCAGTGCTTTTCTGCCACAGCAAAGGAAATGCACTCAGATTGTCTTTGCCTCAAGAGAGCCGAGGAGCCTAAAGACTTTCAGTTCAGGCATTTCCATCCCAACACGTCTGTCCTCTCGGCTAAGCCTCTCCTAGATACTCTTCCTGCTGTAATGACCCCGCAACTTGTTATGCCTTCACTGAGCCTTAGCTGCTGGCACCTGCTAGCAGAGGACTAGTTGGTTCATGTGTGTTCTGTTCCTGGCCGACCCACGCTTTTTGAGCTTTTAATTCCAAATCAGCCAGGAGTATCTTTGCGCCCTGGATTTTGTCAGTTTCCGCTACTCGCGCCATCTTTCGCCTTTTAAGAATCAGGCAAACTGTGTGCTTTTTCCTAATAGATGGCAAAAACTCAAACTAGAGGCCCTATTTCACACCCAGGTTGTAACTGTGGCAAGAGGGTGGGGTGGCTTGACTAAGAACCAGTCTACTTTTTTTAGCTCTTGCCCTAAGGAAAATCTGGAAGTGATGGAGGTAGGAGGGCTGCCTTCAAGATCCAACCTCTAACTTCGAACAGCTGTGGAGAGGGGGCATACTGCTTGTAGGTGAGGCATGAAAGGAGAAAAGGTAGGGGACAGACAGGAAATAGATTCACACAATACAACACGACAAGCATTCACTTCAAGTTTTATTTTGCCTCTTGCATGGTCTTTTACAGTTCGTTTTCTACAGGAACTGAGCTCTGATCTAAACAATCAATAAAAATGTCATTCCAACCTTAATATTCATAACCAGGAAATAGGATAGTACTTCATGATCCTAGAGTGATGAAAGCAAAGCCCAGGGCATCTGTCTCACAGTTACCTGTGACCAGACCAGCCAACATGATTACTAAAAGCCAAGATAAAACCAAAAGTAAACTTACTAAAAAATCCTGATTCCATGAGGTTAACTCTGAAATCCTCCAGACAAAATGCTAGAATTGTCCACTACTGTTAAAGACGAGAAAACTGAGGAAAATTCAGCTGTCTTACTATCTAGTAGGGGTCTTCCCTTCATCTCAAGCCCTCAAAAATGCAAACTTGGTTCCAGCTTTACAACATACCACATCCTTCTATCAGTTAAAAGGTTTCTAACCTTAAAACCTTCTCTCCTTTCTTCTCACCTACTTAGTGCATACTCAAAGGCCTTGGTTAAGTCACTAGGTACCACTAGGTACAATGCTTTAGGGCTCTGTCAAAGCCCACACTGGTGGAGTTCTATGAAAGAAACTGAAGTTTCTTTCTCTTTACCCCTCTCCCCTCACTCAGCTCGAAGTTAAACAGCTGATGCAAAACTGCAGAGAAGCAAGATAACAAAATACTATTATGAATCCATGGAGAAATCAGCCAGCCATGATGAAAAAATGATTCCTGCAGAGATTATCTGCCAGCTTCATGCTCAGAACCCTTAGAAACACCAAATCTAAATTAAAATACATGAAGCTTTCACAATCTGGTTAAAGGAAAAAGGTAACTGTAAATAACTGGTTAAAGTGTGCTCATTCTTTCTTTCAGAAATTAGATACAAACATGCAAGAATTAAAGACTGATTTAATAAAAATCAGTAGTAACAGGTCTTGAGATTAAAAAACAACTGACCTGAGGGCAAATGGGACCAATCAGTTCCCGAACCCTACCTGACAAATGTCAAACCCAACATTTCACATGCTGACCTAATATTGAGGTTAATTTCCAGAAGTAACTGCACCTTGCAACAGATTAAGTCCTACAAAATTAGGCTCTCGTACCCCAAATGGTCATGGCCTAGGCCTAGGTGGGAGGCACTTTAAAATAAAACTTCAAAAGAACAAAACAACCCCAAACCCAAAGACAAAAGAGAATCCACTTTTCACTGGTTTACATTATTCAAAGTGCCATTCTGAACCAACACCCTTTCATTTTAGAGGAAAAAAATTTACAAAACAGTAAACACAAAGGATAGTCAGGTTACAGCTAGTTTATATACAAAGAAATTTACAAGTTTGTCAATTGTAGGCTTTTGCCACAAACAAATGCACATTTGTCCCTACAAAGTACAACATGCCTAAACCAAGTCATTACAGGAGACAACTGGCCACGGCTTTACAAAAAGCAGAATAACTGCCCCAAATTGAAATTATTTATTCAGCTTAAACTAATGCCACAACCATCCCACTTGGAATCACTCCACCCTGACACTTCTGAAACCTACTAAATCTTTTTCATCTCTGCCATGTCCCCAAAGACTGAGACATTTCACTCAATAAACCAAGGAAAATGACAGATGTTATTTTGATTACCCTCAGGTGAGAAATGCAACCACACTGGATGCAGAAAATAGTGCTGACTACATTTATTGAAGACTCTCTCCCTGTATAAGCCCATGTAAAAGGTCTCAGCACCTAACACAAGACTCAAAAAGGAAGCCCACATCTCTTTCATACAGGATTTGCTGCAATACTATATTCTTCCAACCAGTGAGTAGTCTGAAAGTGTGAAGGGTGAGTTTTACATAGTCGTCTTTGTTTCAAATCCAATTGGCTGATCTGTTGCCACTCCAGAGGCTGAACTGTATGAAGACCTCAACTACTACCCACAAGGTGCAGTTAAGAGACTTTTGGACAGTTCACAGTGCCTACAAATGTCACAGGCTCCGACCAAGTATAACCACATCCTTTGGAAATCCTTCCATTTTTGCAATTTCAAAACAGCCTAACTTGCTGTAAAATTCCAGAATTCTTTTATCATCTGGTCTCACTTCACAGAAAGCTCCCCGGGAGCCTAGAAATAAAACAAATATTCAAAACATAAATAAGTCACTTAATTAGTATAATTATGGATATAAAACTATAATCTTTGATATAGTTAATATAAACAGGGCTTGTCAATGCCAGCACCTACATTTCACACAATCAAAAAAATTCATATTCAAAAAATTCAATAATGAGTGGCCACTGCAGCCGGCTTTTTTTTTTTTTTTTTTTTCTTTCCAAGACAGAGTCTTGCTCTGTTGGAGTGCGGTGGCGCAATCTCGGCTCACTGCAACCTCCGCCTCCCAGGTTCAAGCAATTCTCCTGCCTCAGCCTCCCAAATAGCTGGGATTACAGGTGCCTGCCACCACTCTTAGTAGAGACAGGGTTTCACCATGTTGGCCAGGCTAGTCTCAATCTCTTGACCTTGTGATCCGCCCACCTCGGCCTCCCAAAGTGCTGGGAATACAGGCGTGAGCCACCGTGCCCAGCTCAATTTTTATTTTTTCAATCAGGCAGAGATGGGGTCTCAAGCTACATTGCCCAGGCTAATCTCAAACTCCTGGACTCAAGTGATCCTCCCACTTCAGCCTCCAGAAGTGCTAGGATTACAAGCATGAGCCAGCAAGCCCAACCAGCATTTCTCAATTATTATTTTTATTTTTTATTTTTGAGATGGAGTCTGCTCTGCTGCCCAGGCTGGATGGAGTGCAGTGGCGTGATCTCAGCTCACTGCAACCTCCGCCTCCCGGGTTCACATCATTCTCCTGCCTCAGCCTCCCAAGTAGCTGGGACCACAGGCACCCGCTACCACACCTGGCTAATTTTTTCTATTTTTAGTAAGAGACGGGGTTTCACCGTGTTAACCAAGATGGTCTCGATCTCCTGACCTTGTGATCCACCCGCCTCGACCTCCCAAAGTGCTGGGGTTTACAGGCGTGAGCCACTGCGCCCGGCCAACATTTCACAATTATTAATACACATGCAATTCTTCACCACTTAATTCAGAAACCAAATCATAAAAGATGGGAAAAGCAGTATAAATTTACAATTCACTTCTTTCCTTTTATATCCAAAAATATATAGTTCTTTCCCTATCTTGCCCAAATACCACCAACTCCACAAATATGTACTCACCATTAGCCTTCAGTGAAGACAGGAGGCAAGCCATCATGCTTTTGGCCACACTTGGGTCAGTTACTTTTTTGTGAATGTCCATCTTTATCAGAGAAGGGAAATTAGCAAGGAAAGTTTCTGGCAATACTTCCTGTTCTTCATGGAAACTCAACATTATTTTCTGGAAAAATTAGAATCTCTTGACTTTCACAATAGTTACGCATTAGATATCTAACTCAAATACAGAACTTAGCAACAAGAAAGCAATATTTAATAACTCTTCCAGTCACTATGTAAGTTATCTCACACAGGATTATCCTGTAATTCTAGCTGACGCGTTTTCACTTTCTTTTTTTGAGACAGGATCTTCTTGTTGCCCAGGCTGGAGAGAGGCAGGCATTCTCTCTCGTGTGCACAAGCGCGCACTCTCTTTTTCCCTATTTATATTGTCAGGGCTGGTCTCGAATTCCTGGGCTCAAGTGATCCTTCTAGCTCGGCCTCCTGAAGTGCTAGAATTACAGGTGTGTGTTGCCACTGCGCCTGGCCACCGTTTTCATTTTTAAAAAGTTTGGGCTGGAGACCGAGACCATGCTAGCTAACACGGTGAAACTCCGTCTCTACTTAAAAAACTACAAAAAATTAGCTGGGCGTGTTGGCGGGTGCCTGTAGTCCCAGCTACTCGGGAGGCTCAGGCAGAATGGCGTGAACCCGGGAGGCGGAGCTTGCAGTGAGTCAAGACTGCGCCATTGCACTCCAGCCTGGGCTACAGAGCGAGATGCCCTCTCAAAAAAAAAAAAAAGAAAGAAAAAAAAAGTTTGGGCCGGGAGTTCATGCCTGTAATCCTAGCACTTTGGGAGGCTGAGGCAGGCGGACTGCCTGAGCTCAGGAGTTTGTGACCAGCCTGGGCAACAAAATAAAACCCTGTACTAAAAACACAAAAAATTAGCCAGGCATGGCGGTGGGCGCTTGTAGTCCCAGCAACTTGGGAAGCTGAGGAAGGAGAACTGCTTGAACCTCGGAGGCAGAGGTTGCAGTAGGCTGAGATCCCGCCACTGCACTCCAACCTGGGCGGGGAAAAAAAAAGAAAAAAGAGAAAAAAAGGGTTTGTCTGGCCAGGCGTGGTGGCTCACTCAAGCCTGTAATCCCAGAACTTTGGGAGGCCAAGGCAGGAGAATCATGTCAGGAGTTCGAGACCAGCCTGGCCAACATCGTGAAACCCCGTCTCTAGTAAAAATACAAAAATTGGCTGGGCCTAGTGGTAATTCCAGCTACTCGGGAGGCTGAGGCAGGAAATCGCTTGAACCTGTGAGGCGGAGGTTGCAGTGAGCCGAGACTGCACCACTGCGCTCCAGCCCAGGTGACAGACTCTGTCTCAAAAAAAAAAAAAAAGTGTCTAAATGCTATGTGGTATTGGATCCTAGAACAGGAAAAGGACATTAGCAGAAAAACTGGTGAATAAAGTTTGGTGTCTGATTAATAATAATGTACCCATGATGGTTAGAGTTCACAAATACAGAAAATGGATAAGGAGTATATAGAAACTCAGTTTTAACTCGGCAACTTTTCTGTATTTCTAAAATCATTTAAAATACATAAAATATTTTAAGTTAACGTATTCCTTACATAAAAATGTGTAAATTTTATGTTATATTTTACCACAAATTTTAAAAAGTTCTTATGCTGAAAAGTGTCAGATGTGGAACACCAATACATCAGCATTTCAATCACCAGCATAGTGTCAATGTAATCCCAAGTAAGCGAGGAAACACCAAACCAGCCTTTTGTTACACAGCCATGTGACTAAGGGCAGAAGGTAAAATATAGAAATAAACTATGAAGAAAATGAGGCCCGGCGCAGTGGCTCACACCTATAATCCCAGCACTTTGGGAGGCTGAGGAGGGCAGATCACCTGAGGTTGGGAGTTCAAGACCAGCCTGACCAACATGGAGAAACCCTGTCTCTATTAAAAATATAAAATTATCCGGGCGTGAGGCAGGAGAATTGCTTGAACCCGGGAGGTGGAGGTTGCGGTGAGCCAAGATTGGTTCACTGCACTCCAGCCTGGGCAACAAGAACAAGACTCTGTCTCAAAAAAAAAAAGGACTATGAATACTTTGGTGTGGTGGAGAGGGGTAGAGAAGTTTAGAAAAGGAGAAGAGAAAGAACATGGAAGAAAAAAGTATCACAAGTAGGCGTCCAAATATCTTATTTACTGTGCATAAAAACTATCCTCAAGAAGGAACTATCTAAAAAATGCATACACTGGCCAGGCACAGTGGCTCACGCTTGTAATCCTAGCACTTTAGGAGGCTGAGGCAGGCAGAATGCTTGAGCTCAGGAGTTTGAAACCAGCCTGGGCAACATGGCGAAACCCCATCTCTGCCAAAAAAATTAGCTGATGCTTGGTGGCCTGAACCTGTAGTCCCAGCTACTTGCAGGGCTGATGCAAGAGGATAACTTGAGCCTGGGAGGTCAAGGCTGCAGTGAGCCATGTTTGTGCTATTGCATTCCTGGATGACAAAGTGAGACACTGTCTCAAAACAACAACAACATATACTGATGTATAAACCAAAATCATCATATAATGTATTGGGCAACATGGGGCACACAACTTTTTTGGAGATGAAAAATGTATTTAAGTTGGGACAGGACAGACTAAGAAGTGCTCCTATCACAAACTAGACTCTCAAGAGAAGCTCGCTTATTTTTAAATCACAATGTAGAATGCATTACTCACACGGCAAGTCATTAACCTTCTGACAACCAACCAAACAGATTTAAATTACTTAAATTGTCCTGAGTACTCAACAAAACCACCATAGTATCTTTTGTTTGTTTTTTTTTTGAGACGGAGTCTTGCTATGCCACCCAGGCTGGAGTGCAGTGGCCGGATCTCAGCTCACTGCAAGCTCCGCCTCCCGGGTTTACGCCATTCTCCTGCCTCAGCCTCCCGAGTAGCTGGGACTACAGGCGCCCGCCTCGTCGCCCGGCTAGTTTTTTGTATTTTTAAGTAGAGACAGGGTTTCACCGTATTAGCCAGGATGGTCTCGATCTCCTGACCTCGTGATCCGCCCGTCTCGGCCTCCCAAAGTGCTGGGATTACAGGCTTGAGCCACCGCGCCCGGCCCCTTTTGTTTTTTTGAAACGGGAGTTTCGCTCTGCTGCCTAGGCTGGAGTGCAGTGGTGCAATCTCAGCTCACTGCAACCTCCGCCTCCTGGGTTCAAGCAATTCTCCTGCCTCAGCCTCCTGAGTAGCTGGGATTACAGGCGCCCGCCACCATGCCCAGCTAATATTTTTTATATTTTTAGTAGAGAAGGAGTTTCACCACGTTGGCCAGGCTGGTCTTGAACTCCTGACTTCAGGTGATACACCTGCCTTGGCCTCCCAAAGTGCTGGGATTACAGGCACGACAGTCACCGCGCCTGGCCAACACCATAGTATCTTTAAAACAAAGAGGAAAAAAGTGTTGTCTTTACTGTGTTTTCACCTGAGGAAATATTACAACAGTACTCCCAAATAAAAAATTGTCCCAATATTGGGGAAACAGTGAAAAATGTCATAAGAATAAGCCGTAAGAATTCTTTCTGCAAGAAAATTAACTTACAAAAGCACTAAGATTTTATGATGTATCTACGTACTTTTCCATTTTAGTAAGTACTTTAATAAAAAAAAAAACAAAAAAACCGTTACCATAGTATAATTCTTAACCTGTGTATTACCTCAGCCTCAGAGAGTTCCTTGTCACCATTTGGCTTGGTATACTTCTCCTGCATGAAGGGGATCCAGGAAATTTTACATTTTTTAATAAAGGGGGTCACATCTACAGTGCCCAAGGCGTAACCACATATGCCATCTTCATCTTCTAGGACAAAGCAGTAATCCAGGCTCAGGGAAAGCAGTCCTCCTACTAACCTGCTCAGAAGGAAAGAGGCCACAGTAAACTTAAGTTGCTAATATAAAATTCAGACTTCAGTGATGTAAGACCCACTGTACTTGAATGAACTTATGGAAGCTACATTTAGTGTAAGAAGGAACTGGAAATGCACACACATTCAGATTTTACTAAAGCCAAAGTCGGATTTAAAATAAATGAATATATTTCCAGTCATCACCTCCCCTCAATCTGATAAGCCTGGCTATAAAAGGTCTATTCCCAAATCCAAATACTCATCACATACTTGTCTCCAATAAGATCAGGCTGACTTTGAAAGGGTAAACCCACTCCATCGTCATACATTTCTCTGCAAATCTTGTACACGGATGCCTGAAAATATAATCTAGTTAAGCAACACATCAAGAAAAATGGTAGCAGAATCTAACAATATAACTCACAAGTCAGTCTGAGAAGGGAGTAACAAAATGGCCTATCAGAAATACCACCTCTTCTTTGTAAAATAAAGATTCATTGAGTCAGATTTGTAAAACCAGCAAAAAACAGCAAGGTTTTAGGAATACTGAGAATTGGCTTTTACAGAGGATGGTTTTTGTTTTTGTTCTTTGAGACAGAGTCTTGCTATCACCAGGCTGGAGTGCAGTGGCGCAATCTGGGCTCACTGCAGCATCTGCCTCCTGGGTTCAAGCAATTCTCTTGTCTCAGGCTCCCGAGTAGCTGGGATTACAGGTGCATGCCACTACACCCAGTTAATTTTTATATTTTTAGTAGAGACGGGGTTTCACCATGTTGGTCAGGATGGTCTCGATCTCCTGACCTCGTGATACGCCTGCCTCGGCCTCCCAAAGGTGTGAGCCACCAACCCCAGCCTACAGAGGATGACTTTTGATAGTCAGTTGTGTTCAAAGGCCAGCAAACCTTGAGGTATAGTCTCTTGACTTTCTATACATTAGGGATACTTCTAAAATGTTTAAACCTGTTACTGTATTTTTTTATTTTTGTGTCGCCCAGGCTGCACTTGCGCGATCTCAGCTCACTACAACCTCCACCTCCTGGGTTCAAGTGATTCTCCTGCCTCAGCCTCCCAATCAGCTGGGATTACAGGCATGTGCCACCATACCCATCTAATTTTTTTTTGAGACAGAGTCTCGCTCTGTTGCCTAGGCTGGAGTGCAATGGCACGATCTCGGCTCACTGCAACCTCTGCCTCTAGGGCTCAAGGGATCCTCCAGACTCAGCCTCCAGAGTAGCTGAGATTACAGGCACACCCAACTAATTTTTTTTATTTTTAATAGAGACAGGGTTTCACCACGTTGGCCAGGCCAGCCTTGAACTCCTGACCTCAGGTAATTTGACCGCCTTGGCCTCCCAAAGTGCTGGGATTACAGATGTGAGCCACTGCGCCTGGCCCTGTTACTGTCTTTAAACAGTCTTGCTTTTTTTCTTTAGCTGATTGTCAACAGCCTGTAGGTACTTCACAATTGAAAATCACAGAACACCAATATATTAGAGAAAATCAGTCAAGGACAACACATCATTTAGATACGTTAACTATTTTGTAACTCCAACTCTGAATACAATTGCTGACTTTTTTCAAGGGAGAAATTATAAATAACTTGGCACAAGATGTTAGAAATCTAAACTCCTTAGATTCTCCCTTAAATTTCTCAAGATACGTTGAATGTTTAAATGAACTTTCTCCATCTAAAGTTTGCAGTTTTAAGACAGAAGGATTCTTTTTTTTTTTTTTTTGAGAAGGAGTCTCACTCTGTCACCCAGGCTGGAGTGCAGTGGCCAGATCTCAGCTCACTGCAAACTCCGCCTCCCGGGTTTACGCCATTCTCCTGCCTCAGCCTCCCGAGTAGCTGGGACTACAGGCGCCCGCCACCTCGCCCGGCTAGTTTTTTGTATTTTTTTAGTAGAGACAGGGTTTCACCATGTTAGCCAGGATGGTCTCGATCCCCTGCCCTCGTGACCCGCCCGCCTCGGCCTCCCAAAGTGCTGGGATTACAGGCTTGAGCCACCGCGCCCGGCCGACAGAAGGATTCTTTTAACCAGTGAGTTCAAAGATAAGTTTTAAGTGTGCACCATACCCATACGCCAAGTTGGTAGGTAGAGAGACAATTACCTCATCTTTAGGAAAATAAGGTCTGATAGTATAAACTTTGGAGGTAGGAGTCAGTGGAGGTGGCTGAAAAAAGAGATCATTTGCCCCATCAATTGGCAGCAAACGCTGTGGGAAGAAAAAAAAGGAGATGGATTAGTGTTGGGAAGGTATCCATTTCTTTAAATGGGTGTGCACTGCAGATTACCAACTTATATTAACTGGCTACTGCAGGCAGACCTAAAGAAGAGGGGTGTACTATGCTTTACTAATAGATATACCTCTTTGCTGGGGGAGGGGAGTGCTTCTGAATAGAAATTACCCACTCTGAGTTACAGCTTTAGTGGCATATTAATGGGGATTTAATTTACAGTAAAACAAAACAAAACAAAACAAACCTATTCCAATTATGACAAATCTATTTTTTTAAACCTATCTTAGATAGACCATCTCTCTAAGATAAGATGGCAGAACAGAATGTCAGGAGGAGAGGTTTGGTCTGAAGAGGGTTATCTGTCCAGGAGACGCTTTATCCCCAAAGCAATGCGCTTCAGTTTGCTGTGCGCAGCAGAGCACCTGTTGGGGGGAGAAAAGTAGAGCACCTAGAAAGTCCATGAACAAATTCCAGCAGCAAAAAAACTTTAAATTTTCAGCAATGGACAATTCTTTCAAGCACATTATATTTATAAAATAATTAAATATCCAAAAGCTCTTTCACCATTTATTTGCATAATTACTATTTTTTGATCATGGAGTTTCCACTGGCAGACAAGCATGCGCGCATTGTGCATTGCGGGCGCAGATTAAAATGCTGTGCGACCTGCAAAGAAACAATGTGAAGTGTATACCTAGAGCCGCTGCGCTTCGCAGGCGCGGGGGGGATTGGCAGCATCTCCTTCAGAAATTACTGTGAAAGAGGAGGAAAATTTGATTTAAAAATCCAGCTATGTAACTAAATTGAATTTGGGACTAGAAAGCCTTCGGCAGACCAATCCTTCCAGCCATCTGATGCGCAACATAAGGTTTCTCATAAAACAAAGAAAATGTCAATTCAGTTGTGAATTCATATTGATACCTGGAACTCTCCTGCTAGACCACCTCTAAAGGCCCAGGGTTCTTGGTCTCCAATTAAGAATTGTGCTGAAGAATGACTACGACACCCTGTTGAGATCAGATCCAAGCGGAGAACGTTACGAGAAAGGGGATTTCCTGGGGTCTCAAATGTCCAACAAACTGACAAACACTTCGTGGAAACAGCTCTCTAACAATAATCAGGGTTTCAGGGCAAGGCTATGATAATAATTATTATTTTTAAAAATAGTAACGGCATTTCAATACTAATGTTCCTTCCTCCAATTAATGAATAATCAGTATTATCAGTTCTACTCTTTAATTACTGGAAGGAAAGTAAATCCCAAGTTTGTCTGGGTCAACTTTATATATTCCCTAGATATTACACGAATCAAGCTAGCTGCTTGCTCTGCCATAAAATTGCAGTAACTATAAACTAAAATGACTGATAGATGATTAGACACTTTATTATCACAGCCCATGAAGGAATTAAACCTGTCTGAAGTCACATTTTACATTTTGAGGAAGGGTACAGGTAAGGGAAAAGGGCGGGGGAAGAGGATTAATCTTGTCAGAAAACTAAGGTCAGTAGAATAAAATACAAGAAATTAAGTTGACAAAATGAAACAAAATGAGAAAAATTTTTTGGACAAAATTCAAAATCAGACTTGGCTAATAATAATACCAGTCTGACAGATTCTGAGAACTAAGGAGAGCCAATTGATGTTATTTTGTCCAGAGCTAAATACACTTTTCTTAAAAGTATGACAGCATCTGGTTCCTCTGACCAGTCATTATAATCTTTGCAATACACCGAACATACACATGGAATACAGAAGTCACTATTTGAGGTCACCACTTAACTAATAGGCAATAAAGCTAGCTAACAGTAAGACATAATTAAAGGCAAATGTTTGGAGGCCAAATCAAAATCACTTGCCTAGTCTTCTGACAAGATAAAGCAGCGCAATATAGTTCTTTTCCATTGGAAGACAGCATTCTACCTCCTGTTCAAGTTAACAGTCTCATCAGTACAAGATATAGTGTGCTAGTCAGACAGTCCCAAAGCAAACCAATTTTTTGTTAACAATTCAGCCCATTAAGAGATTGTATCTGGTTTGTCATTTTTCAAGGGTAGGGGTACTTTTAAAAAACATAAAATGTAGTATTTATAAAATAAATATGAAACAGGGTCAAAATTTAGACTATAAGAGAACCTGACCCATTCCGTAACTCAGTGTAATTTACACTGCAGGAAAAAAACTATACCTCTCAAACTTTAAGATCAGCCAATTTCCCCTACCCCCTACTTTGAGACTACAACATAACTAGCACTTCCAACTATTACAATAAAAAGCTGCATGTACGAAGAGCTGTGTAAATGAAAACATGGTTAATGCCTCAGTCGCTGCGCAAACGTGACTTCAGTTCATGTCTACTGCCCTTAAATCTACCTGAGCTACCTCACAGATAGAACCTTGCAATTTAAACTAATTAATCATGACGCGCTGTGAACATCTGCCGCTGTCCATCCAATAGTAGTAGACACTTGTGCTGAGGATTCTCCCATCTGTACACAATGGGGAAGAAGATAATAGAAGTCATTAGTAATCAAAAGTACTGCATAGCCACATTGTTTAAAGGACTGAATGCCAGCTGGACTGGAAAGAGGAGGAAAAGGAAGGGTTCTAATCAGTAAACCCCTGAAATTACTACAGAACCAAGAAAATACTCTCCCTGTCATGAGCTTTTGTAAAGCTATGTGGATACGAAGATAATTATTTAAAACTTTTAAGATGTTACAAGATGGGGTGTCCAATCTTTTGGCTTCCCTGGGGCACACTGGAAGAACTGTCTTGGGCCACACATAAAATACACTAATTATAGCTGATGAGCTTAAAAAATAAATCAATTTTAAAAATTCACAAGGTT
>NW_016814655.1:5751783-5761545 GCF_001698545.2 Rhinopithecus bieti | reverse complement strand
AAAAAAATTCAAAAGTTTTTTTTTTTTTTTTTTTTTTTGAGACGGGAGTCTCGCTCTGTCACCCAGCCTGGAGTGCAGTGGCCGAATCTCAGCTCACTGCAAGCTCTGCCTCCCGGGTTTACGCCATTCTCCTGCCTCAGCCTCCTGAGTAGCTGGGACTACAGGCGCCCGCCACCTCGCCCGGCTAGTTTTTTTTTTTTTTTGTATTTTTTAGTAGAGACGGGGTTTCACTGTGTTAGCCAGGATGGTCTCGATCTCCTGACCTCATGATCCGCCCGTCTCGGCCTCCCAAAGTGCTGGGATTACAGGCTTGAGCCACCACGCTGGCCAGTGTTTTAAGAAAGTTTACAAATCTGTGTTGAGCCACAGGTTGGAAAAGCTTGCTATAAGAGCTTGGGATTGTGTAAGAGCTATCTATATAATTTTGGAAAGCTACCACCATAAATGCTTCGTGCAGACATAAAAACCCTGAGAAAAGAAACAATACTGTGTATAATCAAGAATTTAACTTTTAATAATTCTTAAATTAAAAACTGATTATCAAATGTTTTCTGTAATGTATTTTAAGCTCAATAATCCAAATTTCAGGTTCAAAATTCTTAAGGGCCTTAGAAACTTAAGTTTAAATCCCTGTAAGAATTAATTATAAGAACCTGAGCAGAAGCCTGGAAGGCAAATGTCATCCAACAACCAGTATTGTGGTCTCCTGAGCCTAACGGTAGATGTCTTCCATGTATAGGAGCTATACAGAGCCTCCCCGCCCACCTCTACCTCCCCGGAGATGAAATCTCCCTCTGTCACCCAGGCTGGAGTGCAGTGACACGATCTCGGCTCACTGCAACCTCCAACCCCTGGGTTCAAGTGATTCTTCTGCCTCAGCCTCCCGAGCAGCTGGGACTACAGGCATGTGCCACCAAGCCCAGCTAATTTTTGTATTTTTAGTAGAGATGGGGTTTCACCATATTGGCCAGGCTGGTCTTGAACTCCTGACCTCATGATCTGCCCACCTAGGCCTCCCTAAGTGCTGGGACTACAGGTTTGAGCCGCTGTGCGCAGCCAGTATTTCCTTTTTTTTTTTTTTTTTTTTGAGATGGCATCCCCCTCTGTCACCCAGGCTGGAGTACAGTGGTGTGATCTCAGCTCACTGTGACCTCTGCCTCCTGAGTTCAAGCAATTCTCCTATTCTCCTGCTTCAGCCTCTCAAGTAGCTGGGATTACAGGCATGCACCACCACGAGTGGCTAAGTTTTGCATTTTTTTAGTAGAGACGGGGTTTCACCATGTTGGCCAGGCTGGTCTCAAATTCCTGATCTCAAGTGATCCGCCCGCCTCAGCCTCCAAGAGCGCTGGGATTACAGGGGTGAGCTACCGCACCCGAAGCTATACAGAGCCTTTTACCAGGAGGTCAAAATACTCTCTTCCACCTGTTATATACAGCAATCCCAAAAAGTTATATATTTTCAAATTAACAATCAGAGACTCTACTTTTAGTAGCTAATTAGCTGTATCACAGGGAAACTCCTTTTTTTTTTTTTTTTTTTTTTTTAAACATTTAAGAGCCCAAAAGGTATACAAGCAGAAAGTCTCACTACTACTTTTTATTCTAAACTCACGGTGTTTCAGATATCAATTTCACAACCAAGACCATGAACCCCATCACAGTATTTGTGACTACTATGAAAACTATGACAGGTCAGTCAGCCTTGCTGCCTGCTGTGTGCTGTATATAAGTCCATTACATATTCCTTATAGCTGGATTGAAAACCTGAAAATGAAATGAGGTCCCTAGAGAAACTTGGCCATGCTGGTGCTTTTTACCAAGTTTGACAATTAAAAAAAAAAAAAAATTCAGTGTTCAAAGGAGACATACAAAAGTCCATCCATTTAATGTAGCAGAGATGTTTTAGGGGACTACAATTTCTATCCCCTGGTAAAACCAACACTTGGTAGAAGGATAAAGAAAAAGTCATGTGAAATACTGAATAGCACCAGAATAGCCTTAAACTAAAGCTCGCATGCGCACAGGGCTGGGAGGATGGCTTCCTCTTGCCAGGCCCCTTAGAGGTCATTTCAGCAATTGTTCTGTTAAACATAGCATTAATGTTATCTAGACACAGCAAGCAGCAGAAAGCTTATGGAGTCACATTTCATAGTGTCTCATCTCCAAATCAGATAAAAGTGGTATACAGGGTTCCATCCAGAAAGCATTCAGTCAGAGTAAGTTAAAGTCAGTACACTTTCTAACATATTTTTTAAGATACTTATGCTGAATTAGCCCAAGGGAGAAAAATTAATGTGCTTGATGTATTTACTAAGACTTGCATCTCAAGTCTTCAATAATGCCTACTTTTGAAAGAAACCTATGGAAAGAATTGAAAAGACTTGGAAACGTGCCAATTCCCTAAATGTTTTTCTCCCTGTGGGATAATTTTTTTTTTAAAGGGACAATATATTTGAGGAGAAGAGATTATTCCTGGTACACCTACCTAACCACTGTACAAAAGACTTCACCATAGACATTATACTCTTGATATCCCAAACATAGGAGTACATGTCATAAAGGATTGTCCTGTTGGCACAATTGGAGAGCCGAGTGAACATTCCCATCACTAGTCCACACATCTCTTCAAACTTGGCTGCTCGTGACCGCCATTCTTCAATCTATTGAGGATCAATAAAAAGACTCAAAAAATTGCAAGCTTAACAAAATAACCTGAGACACAGTTACATATTAAGCTGTGTATGTTGTCAGGTATTGGCAATTTATCCTAACCATTAAAGTATCACTTTGTGTCTCCCCAAACTGACAAATATTCCTAAAATAACACTGACTTTTCCTTATTCGTAACTAGAAGGGCAAAATATGAAACTGAAGGTACCAGATTTAGCAGAGTCCACATCCACTGTAAATAACACACTTTTTTTTTTTTAAGACAGTTTCCCTCGTCACCCAGGCTGGAGTACAATGGCGTAATCTCAGCTCACTGCAAACTCCGCCTCCCAGGTTCAAGTGATTCTCCTGCCTCAGCCTCCTGAATAGCTGGGATTACAGGTGCCCGCCACCATGCCCAGCTATTTCTGTATTTTTTTTTTTTTTTGAGATGGAGTCTCGCTCTGTCGCCTGGGCTGGAGTGCAGTGGCCGGATCTCAGCTCACTGCAAGCTCCGCCTCCTGGGTTTACGCCATTCTCCTGCCTCAGCTTCCCGAGTAGCTGGGACTACAGGTGCCCGCCACCTCACCCAGCTAGTTTTTTTTTTTGTATTTTTTTAGTAGAGACAGGGTTTCNTTTGAGACAGAGTCTCGCTCTATCGCCCAGACTGGAGTACAATGGCGTAATCTCAGCTCACTGCAAACTCCGCCTCCCAGGTTCAAGTGATTCTCCTGCCTCAGCCTCCTGAATAGCTGGGATTACAGGTGCCCGCCACCATGCCCAGCTATTTCTGTATTTTTTTTTTTTTTTGAGATGGAGTCTCGCTCTTGCGCCTGGGCGGGGGGGGGGTGGCCCGATCTCAGCTCACTGCAAGCTCCGCCCCCTGGGTTTACGCCATTCTCCTGCCTCAGCTTCCCGAGTAGCTGGGACTACAGGTGCCCGCCACCTCACCCAGCTAGTTTTTTTTTTTGTATTTTTTTAGTAGAGACAGGGTTTCACTGTGTTAGCCAGGATGGTCTCGATCTCCTGACCTCGTGATCCGCCCGTCTCGGCCTCCCAAAGTGCTGGGATTACAGGCTTGAGCCACCGCGCCCGGCCATAATTTCTGTATTTTTAGTAGAGATGGGGTTTCACCTTGTTGGCCAGGCTGATCTCGAACTCCTGCCCGCTTCGGCCTCCCAAAGTTCTGGGATTACAGGCATGAGCCATCATACCCAGCCTAAAGGAACATATTCTAAAACATGGTCAATTTTCTGTCAGTTACAGTGTACTCATTTAAGAACCTTTTCCACATTACCAGTATGGGGAACCACCCAGGCTTCAGCAGCAGGCAAATTAAACATACTCACTTTTTCAGAGTCTTTTCCTTTGCAGTTGACACTGACAACACTACTATTTGCTCGAAGCCATTGAAATTCCCGTAACATCTGTGCTCCTTTGGGTCCATGCTCATAAGGAAGGTAGAACAGATCAGCAAGTAACTGCAAATCCTCCAGGGTCACTGGTTCCGCAGTGTATAAAGGTTTTTCATTTGGACCTGGCACAAACTGCTCCTTGTTTGTCTGTTCATCAGTCTGCATAGGGGCAATGTCACTAATACAATCTTCTTGCATGGACATCTCTGGGGATTTGGATTCAGCTATGCTCTCTTTATCAGTGTCCATTGGTTTCAATTCCTCTGCCATTTTCGCTTCAACAATTTCACTCAGTATTTGATTGTCATTCTTGTGGTCCGTTTCTTCTTGTTTTTCCACCACCATGTCCATGGGTTCTTCATCAGGCTGTTTCTTTTCTTCTTCCTTGGTCAGAGTAGTAGGCTCACCACTCAAGGCTGCTCCCTGGCTCATAATGGGCTCCTGATAAACTGTTGTTACTACGGTTGTGGCATTTAAAGAGGGTGCTGCAACTAAAGGAGTCCCATCAACTACACTTGCTTTAGCGCCACTGTGTGCAACTTGCCTACCTACAAAAACAAATGTATAAATAAATAAAATGGTCACAGAGATAATCAGAATTAGAGACAGAACACATTAGATTCAGAAAGATGCTTTATCATATTTGTTACGTGGAACCTCAATGTTAGATTCAAATTAATTTGACCTCTAAGAAAAATGAGATTTCTCTACACCACTAGGGATGCAGGAATGGAACGGGGTTGGGAGGCAATAAACATGCCAACATCTACTATTACATTCTCTTTTGAAAATTTGTATCTAAAAACCCTTAAATTACTTCAAAAAATATGTTTTAAGAGAAAATAGCATTCCATCAAAATAAAAGCTATTTAAGACCAAAAGATTTAAAAATCCTTATTCTCTAGATCCCCCAATTTCATTTAATTTCACTTTGCTTAGTGGGCCTAAGGTAAAGCACATGACAGTGTTTTGTTTCGTTTTTGTTTTTTTTTTTTTTTTTTGAGATGAAGTCTCGCTCTGTCACCCAGGCTGGAGTGCAGTGGTGCGATCTTGGCTCACTGCAACCTCCGCCTCCCAAGTTCAGGTGACTGTCCTGCCTCAGCCTCCCAAGTAGGTGGGACTACAGGCACATGCCACCATGCCCTGCTAATCTTTGTATTTCTAGTAGGCACAAGGTTTCACTACGTTGGCCAGGCTGGTCTCGAACTCCTGACCTCAGGTGATCCACCTGCCTTGGCCTCCCAAAGTGCTGAGATTACAGGTGTGAGCCACCGTACCCGGGTGACAGTGTTCTTTACTTTGTGACTCAACTATTTGATCTAACCCCCTTAACAAAGAATGGCCAAACTCACTGCTGTACTGATGAGGCACACCAAACTCTTGCAACCATTCTGTTAAAGCTAGCTTTAGAGCCATCTGTGGACTATAGAGTACATCAGTTTCAATATCTTCATCACTGCCTTCATTTTCTAACTTTATTTGGATGGATACAGTACTATCTTCACTGTCAGCTGCAAAAAATAAAATAAAGAGCACAAAATACTTTTGATTACAAAATCCTTCTGACAAGTGAGAAGAATAAATGCAACTAATTATCACAGTATAACCACAGAAATGACTAGAATGAGAACAAACCTTAAACATAAAAATGCAAATAAAAGCAAGACCCTTCAATGAACGATTTCATCTAGGATAGTAACCTAAATGCAATGCTAAATGTAAAATCTCAACTGAAATAAGAAATATAAATTTTAGTATCAGTGGAAGAGTCAATCTGAAATGTCCACTAAGTACTAATTGTTGGGAAGTCAAGGTCAAAAGTACCATGCTTTTTGTATGAAGAAAACATTGCATAGCCTTCAGGGCCCTGTAACTTTTTTTTTTTTTTTTTGAGATGGGCGTCTCACCCTGTCACCCAGGCTGGAGTGCACTGGCAGGATCTTGGCTCACTACAACCTCCGCCTCACAGGTTCAAGCAATTCTGCCGCCTCAGCCTCCCAAGTAGCTGGGACTACAGGCGTGTGCCACCATGCCTGGCTAATTTTTGTATTATTAGTAGAGATGGGGTTTCACCATGTTGGTCAGGCTGGTCTCGAACTCTTGACCTCGTGATCCGCCTGCCTAGGCCTCCCAAAGTGCTGGGATTACAAGCGCGAACCACCATGCCCGACCATAACTTCATTATTAATAAAAGCACTGAGGGAAAATGAAGAGGCCGGGCATGGTGGCTCATGCCTGTAATCCCAGAACTTTGGGAGGCTGAGGTGGGTGAATCACCTGAGGCCTGCAGTTCAAGACTAGACTAGCCTGGCCAACATGGTAAAAGTCCATCTCTACTAAAAATTCAAAAAATTAGCCAGACATGGTGGCAGGCACCTGTAATCCCAGCTACTCGGGAGGCTGAAGCAAGAGAACTGCTTGAACCGAGGGGTCAGAGGTTGCAGTGAGCTGAGATCGGGCCATTGCATTCCAGTCCAGAAAACAAGAGCAAGACTCTGTCTCAAATATAAAAAAAAAGAAGAGATAATCAACAGAGACCCACAAATTAGCACATATAAGGCAACAAAGCTCTGAGCTAGGATAGTGGTAGAGAAAATCAAGTCTGAATTCTTTGGTTTTGTACTTAAAAACTCAATTCTTGGCTTTCCTTAATATTTCCTGCATATGTCCCAGGTTTGGATAGTGTCTGCCACCCTTAATATGTTCCACGCTCTGCCTTAAAAGATGTAGGAGTTGCCCGGCGCGGTGGCTCAAGCCTGTAATCCCAGCACTTTGGGAGGCCGAGGCGGGTGGATCACGAGGTCAGGAGATCAAGACCATCCTGGCTAACATGGTGAAACCCCGTCTCTACTAAAAATACAAAAAACTAGCCGGGCGAGGTGGCGGGCGCCTGTTGTCCCAGCTACTCGGAGGCTGAGACGGGAGAATGGCGTGAACCCGGGAGGCGGAGCTTGCAGTGAGCCGAGATCGTGCCACTGCACTCCAGCCTGGGCAACACAGCAGGACTCTGTCTCAAAAAAAAAAAAAAAAAAAAAAAGATGTAGGAGTTAAGTGCCATGTACACTGACAGCATTGAAATTACATTCCCAATTTTTGTTTTTTATTGAGGAGAGTAGGATGACAATGACTAAACCAATATTCCTATTTTTTTTTTTTCTAATGGGGAGAGGAGGATGACAATGACTGAGCCAAAAGGGAGACATTAATTCAATAAACAATTCAAAGCAGGAGTATGGAACTGAGAAATAGACCACAACTATTAATATTCCTACATACTATCATGACACTTCAGTAGCCCAAAATGGGCCAAAATTCAGGGAACTTCAAAAGTTCAGTGTACAGGCTAGGTGCCGTGGCACACGCCTGTAATCCCGGAACTCTGGGAAGCAGAGGCAAGCAGATCACCAGGTCAGGAGTTCGAGACCAGCCTGACCAACATGGTGAAACCCCGTCTCCATGAAAACTATAAAAATTAGCCGGGTGGGGTGGCGTGCACCGGTAATCCCAGCTACTCAGGAGGCTGAAGCAGGAAAATCACTTGAACCAGGGAGGCGGAGGTTGCAATGAGCCAAGATTGCGCCACTGCACTTCAGCCTCGGCAAGAGTCTGTCTCAAAGAAAAAAAAAAAATTTTCAGTGTTCAGTGTTTTTCACCTCCAGCCCACAAACCTTTAATACCCAGCAAACTCTCCTCATACTTTGATCCAGCTTAAAAGTCTGTGAAATCTCTTAGCAAAAATAATCACTCTCTCCCCTGTGTTTACACAGCATTTTATAAATTAAACTATTACAACACTTATCACACTATCATACTATTGTCTATAAGCCTTACCCAACACTAGACTGTTTCTCAAAAGTAGGAATGGCCAGGTGCAGTGGCTCACGCCTGTAATCCCAGCCCTTTGGGAGGCTGAGGCGGGTGGATCACCCAAGGTCGGCAGTTCAAGACCAGCTGGACCAACATGGAGAAACCCTGTCTCTACTAAAAATACAAGATCAGCCAGGCATGGTGGCGCATGCCTGTAATCCCATCTACTCGGAAGGCTGAGGCAGGAGAATCGCTTGAACCTGGGAGGCGGAGGTTGCAGTGAGCCAAGATCATACCACTGCACTACAGCCTGGGCAACAAGAGCAAGACTCCATCTCAAAAAGAAAAAAAAAAAGTAGGAACTACTTTATTCTTTGCCACCTCAGTGCCCATAAACACACATCTGCCACGATAGATTATTTAAATGTAAATAAACAATTATCAAACACTTTACTGAGAACTCTATTAGAGATTTTTCATAAATTAAAAATTAGTAAGCCAATGTCTAAAATAAGACTATATTCCATTCGGCCAGGCAGGGTGGCTCATGCCTGTAATCCTAGCACTCTGGGAGGCCTAGGCGGATGGATCACCTGAGATCAGGAGTTCCAGACCAGTCTGGCCAATATGATGAAACCCTGTCTCTACTTTAAAAAAAAAAAAAGCAAAAATAAGCCGGGTGTGCCTGTAATCCCAGCTACTTGGGAGGCTGAGGCTGGAGAATCGCTTGAACCTGGGAAGCAGAGTTTGCAGTGAGCTGAGATTGTGCCACTGCACTCTACTCTAGCCTGGTCAATGGAGCAAAACTCTGTCTCATAAAAAAGAGTATGTTCCATAAATGATAAATGTAAGCTGAATCTAAATGATCTAAGTGACTCAGATTCAGAGTATCCAGTCATCTAAAATATGCTTTTCAATAAAACTGCCTGAAAATACATTTTATCGGAATGATTCTAGAGATAATGGAAACACTTAAAGACTGTCTCCTCTAGTACTCAGACTTCAAAGACTGAATCCTATTCTATTTTTATTTATTTGATAGGGTCTTCATCTGTTGTCCAGGCTGGAGCGCAGTTCCTGAGCTTATTGGCGAGCCACCACGCTGCTTCTGAATCATACTAAAAAAAAAAACAAACAACTGAGGCCAAGAGGTTAAGTGACTTGTCCAAAGACACTCAACCTTTCTTGTATCATATACATCTTCATCAACAGAATGAAACAACATACCGTAATAAAACCACTTAGTTTTGTTTCCTTCTTAGTAAAACAAAATAATTTTTTAAAAAAATAAATAAAACTGCTTCAGTTGTGATGACAAAGGAAAGCATACTTTCCACTGGCTCTAGTTAACCCCAGCTCTCCTCCCAAGGTGAAGGATCAAGTACAGGCTACTTACTCATCACTACATCTTTTCTCACTCCGTTCATGTTTGATTTGTACCAGGTGGCAAGGGTGTGGATAGCAACGTAGTTGGCTTCAAATTCACAATTTGGATTAGTCAGGACTCCTTTTAACCGTGGGATGAGTTCTGTGGATCTTCCTTTGTACGGGCCCAGAAACAGTCTCTTCTGATCATAATCATTAGCATGAATGTTATCCCAGATTACTGGAGCTCTCTTAATAATCTTAGAAACTTCTTCAATGGACTCTACCGGAATTTCTTTAGAAACAACTTTGGGACCTAGAAATAACGACAACCATTTGTTAAAAGAATTGTGGCTCTTGGCCAGACGCATTGGCTCATACCTGTAATCCCAGCACTTTGGGAGGCCGAGGTAGGCAGATCATTTGAGCCCAGGAGTTCGGACCAGCCTGGGCAACACAGTGAGACCCTATTTTTTTATTTTAAATTTAAATACATATATATATATATATATTTTTTTTTTTTTTT
>NW_016814655.1:5722096-5749459 GCF_001698545.2 Rhinopithecus bieti | reverse complement strand
TTTTGAGACCGAGTCTCACTCTGTTGCCCAGGCTAGAGTGCAATGGCGCGATCTCGGCTCACTGCAAGCTCCACCTCCTGGGTTCATGCCATTCTCCTGCCTCAGCCTCCTGAGTAGCTGGGACTAGAGGCGCCCGCCACCACGCCCAGCCAATTTTTTGCATTTTTTACTAGAGTCAGGGTTTCACCGTGTTAGCCAGGATGGTCTCGATCTCCTGACCTCATGATCTGCCGGCCTCAGCCTCCCAAAGTGCTGGGATTACAGGCATGAGCCACCGTGCCCAGATCCTTCTATGTACTTTTTTTTTTTGAGACGGAGTCTCGCTCTGCCGCCCAGATTGGAGTGCAGTGGCCAGATCTCAGCTCACTGCAAGCTCCGCCTCCCGGGTTTATGCCATTCTCCTGCCTCAGCCTCCCTAGTAGCTGGGACTACAGGTGCCCGCCACCTCGCCCGGCTAGTTTTTTTTTTTTTAGTAGAGACGGGGTTTCACTGTTTTAGCCAGGATGGTCTCGATCTCCTGACCTCGTGATCCGCCCGTCTCGGCCTCCCAAAGTGCTGGGATTACAGGCTTGAGCCACTGCGCCCGGCCCCATGTACGTTTTATAACAACTTTTCTTTTTCTGAGACAGGGTCTCCTCTGTTACCCAGACTGAAGGGCAATAGAGTAATCATAGCTCAACGCAGCCTTGAACTCCTGAGCTCAAGCAATCCTCTCACCTCAGCCTCCCAAGTAGCTGGGACTACAGGTGTGCCCCACCATGTCACAGTAATTTTAAAATTTTTTGTACAGATAAGGGCTTCCTATGTTGCCCAGGCTAATCTTAAACTCCTGGCCTCAAGCGATCCTCCTACCTCAATTCAAGCCTCCCATAGCACTGGGATTACAGGCATGAACCACTGCACCCAGCCACAATTTTTCTTTTGAAAACAAAGCAATACGCCTTTTACTGAGCTTTATTTTTTCATTTTATAAAACAGAAGAGTTTCCTAAACGCTGCTTAAACGCTGGGATCAATACCCTTTAGCCCAGTTCCCTATAAATCTTTATTATTTATTAACTGAATTTTTTTTTTGAGACAGGGTCTCACTCTGTTGCTCAGGCATGTTCACAGCTCACTGCAAACTCTACCTCCTGGGCTCAAGTGATCCTTCCACCTTAGCCCCCTAAGTAGCTGGGACTACAGGCATGCACCACCCCACCTGGCTAAGTTTTTTATTTTTTGCACAGTCTCCCTATGTTGTCTAAGCTGGTCTTTAACTCCTGGGAGCTTCCACCTCAGGTTCCCCACCCATGATAAATTTTTTTTATATTAAGAGAGTAAGTAAACTTTGTAAAAGAAAATGTATTTTAACAAGTTCTCAGGGTCGGGTGCAATGGGTCACACCTGTAATCCCAGTACTTTGGGAGGCTGAGGTGGGCAGATCACCTGAGGTCAGGAGTTTGAGACCAGCCTGGCTAACATGGAGAAACCCCGTCTCTACTAGAAATACAAAAATTAGCTGGGCGTCGTGGCACATGCCTGTAATTCCAGTTACTCAGGAGGCTGAGGCAAGAGAACCGCTTGAACCCGGGAGGCAGAGGTTGCGGTGAGGTGAGACTGTGCCACTGCAATGCAGCCTGGGCAACAAGAACAAAACTCCATCTCAAAAAAAAAGGGTATTCAATTAACAAGAACAAGCAATTTCTCTAAGTCCTAGTTAATTCAAGTTTGACTGTATGAATTAAAAGACTTACCTGTCCAAAGCACTTCAATTCCAGGTAGAAGCTTTTCACCCACAGTCCTTAAATATGGAGACTGAGACACATTTGGATAACAGAAAGTGCCACAATATTCTAAATGTAGGGAGAAAAGTAAAAAAGTCAGGAACAAAATGTTCATGGGTTTTTTGTTTGTTTGTTTTCTTTGAGACGGAGTCTTGCTCTGATGCCCAGGCTAAAGTGCAGTGATGAAATCTCGGCTCACTGCAACCTCCGCCTCCCGGGCTCAAGCTATTCTCCTGCCTCAGCCTCCCGAGTAGCTGGGACTACAGGTACATGCCGCCACGCCTGGCTAGTTTTTTTTTGTATTTTAGTAAAGACGGGGTTTCGTCATGTTGCCCAGGCTGGTTGCAAACTCTTGAGCTCAGGCAATCCACCCGCCTCGGCCTCCCAAAAGGATCATGGGTTTTTGCATGTGGAAAAAAATGTCTGCCAATTCTAAATTCTTTTCATCCAAATGATAAAAGGCCTCCTACACGGAATTAAATTCAAGTGGACAGTTCATTTAAGAAATTGATGGCCGGGCGCGGTGGCTCAAGCCTGTAATCCCAGCACTTTGGGAGGCCGAGACGGGCGGATCACGAGGTCAGGAGATCGAGACCATCCTGGCTAACACGGTGAAACCCCGTCTCTACTAAAATACAAAACTAGCCGGGCGAGGTGGCGGGCGCCTGTAGTCCCAGCTACTCGGGAGGCTGAGGCAGGAGAATGGCGTAAACCCGGGAGGCGGAGCTTGCAGTGAGCTGAGATCTGGCCACTGCACTCCAGTCCAGGCGACAGAGCGAGACTCCGCCTCAAAAAAAAAAAAGAAATTGATAAAATCTGATACTTTTCCTCCAACAGTAGCACAGATCAATTCTTATGATACTACGGTTACTAGAAATACAAGTTTACTAAAGAAACAAGAACTGTAGCATTTTCTATAGAATTCTGAATTGCCCACTTTTCTCAGTTACAATTAAATGCAAACAGAATGAATTGATAATATCATAACAGAACTAATACAAGAATATGCCAAGGGCAGCTGGGCACAGTGGCTCACACCTGCAACCCCAGCATTTTGGAAGGCTGAAGCGGGTGGATCACTTGAGCCCAGGAGTTTGAGACTAACCTGGGCAATATGGCGTCTCTACCAAAAATAAAAAAATTAGCCAGTTTTATAACCCGGTCTCTAAATAATAACACAAATTTAAAAGTAATAAGTAAAAAAAACATTTTTTTTTTTTTTTTTGAGACGTGGTCTCGCTGTCGCCCAGGCTGGAGTGCAGTGGCGCGATCTCGGCTCACGCAAGCTCCGCTTCCCGGGTCACTGCCATTCTCCCTGCCTTCAGCCTCCTGAGTAGCTGGGACTACAGGCGCCCGCCACCCGACGGCGCGCCCGGCTATAATTTTTGTACTTTTAGTAAGGAACGGGGTTTAACATGGTCCTCGATCTCCTGACCTTTGTGATCCGCCCGTCTCGCCTCCCAAAGTGCTGGGATTACAGCGTGATTACAGGCGTGAGCCACCGCGCCCGGCCAAAAAACATTTTTTAAAAAGGCATATACCAACGGCTATTAGTACTCAACTGCAACTTAAACTGTAACTCGCAGCTAATTAATTCCCAGTATAATCTTAAAACTTTTGGGTACTAATGTAGTACTCAACTAAAATAAGGTTCCCGGCTCATAATACACACAAAGAAAGTTAAGTAATTTAGTCTAAAATTCTTCTTCCTGAACAGGGAAGTCTGGGGAAAAACTTCTCGTAAGTTGAATTTTGAGAAGCAACTAACAGACTAAAATATTTTCAATGAAAGAAACCAGAGGGGCAAAAGAAAGGAAAAGAGGAAAACTGTTAAGTTTTCTATGCTGACTACTTGAAATAAGAGCCCAGATGGAAGTGGGAGGAGTGCAAAAGGGACAGATATGCATGGGCAGAAAAAGGGGACAAGTAGGAGGAAATGAGAAGTGACTAAGGTAAAAGCAAAGTAACTTGGTTTTTCTCCAGTTTTCATTTCAATACTATCCCTCTCTTAATATTGACAAAGTTCACATACTTCCAGTACTAAAAAATACATAGAAATCTTTTGTCTAGTCAGTTGTCATTTATTAGTTCCTAAAATTTTTCCAATTTAGGATCTTGAAAAATATCTTCTAAAAAAAAAATTCCTACTTTTATACACTAAGGAAGGAGGGAAATGGAGAGACAATGGGGCCCATGGTCCTTTATAAGTTACATATTCTAAGAAAACTAGTTAAATATAAAGCCATTATATACAATACCTGTGGGACAGAAGAGGAAAGTTTCTGGCTCTCCTAGGTACTGATAGATTTCATTTGTGATGGAGACCTGGGCATGAGCAAAAGAACTGAATACCTCTTTGTCTGCTGCACACATATTATGGTCTATATCATCAAAAAGCAAAGCAAATGACCTGCACCCAAACTGAGAAACCTAGGAGGAGAAAAAAAGAATCAAGAGTAAAAAAATTAAGAATTCCAAACATTAAAGTATAGAGTTAATAGTTATACTTAATATCCAATATTTTCCTTACTAGAATGTTCAAAGACAGGTTGCTTTTACATTTTTAATTTAAAAAATTCTAAGTCAAAAAGAGTTTTGGGACCCATTTCTCATTTGGGTTTGAATGCACTACAGGTTAAGTATTCCTTATCTGAAATGCTTGGGACCAAAATGTTTTGGATTTTGGGGTTTTTTTTTGGATTTTGGAATATCTATATTATATTCAGCATCCCTAATCTGAAAATCCAAAATCTGAAATGCTCCAATTATCATTTCCTTTGAATTTTATGGAGCTCAAACAGTTTCATATTTTGGAGCATTTCAGATTTCTGAATTAGGGATACTCAACCTATATGACAATATGATCCAACAAAGTTTCTACAAAGTGGCCTAGCCTCTTGGCTACCTCATGGGCTGCTGACTGTAGAAGACCCAACAAAGTCAGAAAAATACAGAAATATGAATAACCTTAAGACATGAAAAAGCCAGGCTATGTCCCAGTCCCAAAAGGTACACTGATCCCTTTGCAGATAAACCTAACCAGGAATGAATCAGAAAGAACAGTAGAATTTTATCAAATAGGAAAACAGCTTCATTAATGAAAATTTCAACTGCCTTAAATTTTTACCATTTTAATGCCACCCATATAAATCTTTGTCTAAAGAAACAAGACATGTATATAGAAAAACCAGCAAACTTAAAAAACAGGAAAATAGGGCCAGGCGCGGTGGCTCACGCTTGTAATCCCAGCACTTCAGGAGGCCGAGGCTGGCAAATCATGAGGTCAGGAGTTCGAGACCAGCCTGGCCAACATGGTGAAACCCTGTCTCTACTAAAAATACAAAAAAATTTGTCAGGTGTGGTAGCACACGCCTGTAATCCCAGTTACTCAGGAGGCTGAGGCCAGAGAATTGCTTGAACCCAGGAGGCAGAGGATGCAATGAGCTGAGATCGCGCCACTGCACTCCAGCCTAGGTGACAGAGCAAGACTCGGTTTCAAAAAAAAGAAAATGGAAGCCCCCTACATTTGACCAAAGGAAGTGTGCAGCTTTTACATTAAGCAAACTTTACACTCAATTAGGTTCACCTAGTCTGTTTTTCTTCTCATCTTGGGAAATTAGCCATTTCCAGACATCTCTTTGTCCATTAATTGAAAAAACTAATGTCTAATAGGTGAAACCCTGTTTCTATAATCTCAGTTTTAAATTCAAGCCAAGCAGCCTAGGGTATATATAATTTCTCAAAATGTGGTTCTTGACCACCAATCACCTAGATTCCCGGTCCCCACCTTATCAATTTGGGAAATAAAGTCCAGTAGTCAGCATTCTTTTAAGCTTCACTTCTAATCATTCTTTTAAGGCAGTTCTTACGCAAACTGAAATTTGAGAAGAACCAGTACCTCCAGTAAAGCTCTTTTTACTTAATTTGGAAAATATTCCTCTATCAGAAGGATTCAAGGCTGGGTGTGGCGGAGTGTGACTGTAATCCCAGCAATTTGGGAGGCTGAGGTGGGTGGATCACCTAAAGTCAGGAGTTCGAGACCAGCCTGGCCAACGTGGCAAAACCCTGTCTCTACTAAAAATATAAAAATTAGCCAGGCATGGTGGTGTGCCTGTAATAGCTACTAAGGAGGATGAGGCACGAGAATCGCTTGAACTCAGGAGGTGGAGGTTGCAGTGAGCCGAAATTGGGCCACTGCACTCCAGGCAAGAGGGTAAGACTCTGTCTCCAAAAAACAAACACATTCAAAGTAAAAAAATTCTTATAGAAACAAAGAAATACAAGGCCAGGCATGGTGACTCACACCTGTATTCCCAGCACTTTGGGAAGATCATGAGGTCAGGAGCTCAAGACCAGCCTGGCCGCCATGGTGAAGGCCTCGTCTCTACTAAAAATACAAAAATTAACCGGGCATGATGGCACGCACTTATAGTCCTAGCTACTTGGGAAGCTGAGGCAGGAGAATCACTTGAATCCAGGAGGCAGAGGAGGTTGCAGTGAGCCAAGATCGTGCCACTGCACTGCAGCCTGGGCAACAGAGCGAGACTCTGTCTCAAAAAACAAAACAAACAAAAAAAGAAAGAAATATGAATTTGATTTCTTTTTAACATCATAAAAGCAATTGAGCAAACTTTTAGTTTCAAGTACAGAGTCAGAAAAAATGAAAAAAAAGTAAGGAGTTACCTGGTCCAATTTACGTTTCAATGTGGATACTTCCTTGGGGTTAGAAAAAGTGATATCCAATCCAGGTGAGATCGCATAGATGAACTCTATCTCATATTCTCTTGCAGCAGAGATGAGAGTCATAAGTTGCTCTAAAGAACAGAGTCCATGTTTTTAGAAAGCAGAACAGAAAACTAAAAGAACTTTCACTGAAGGTTTAACTGAGGAGGTTATTTCTAACTTACAAAAAAAGGAAAAGATCCTTACATTTTACAAATTGTCATGTCCAACTTAACAACAGGCCATACAAAATGGTACAAGCCTGAAGTGATTTAACGTCACAGTAAGGAAAGAAGAACAGTTTTCACACCTTTGAAATCTGAACCAACAGAAAATAAGAGGCCCTTCTTTTTCACTTCCAAATAGTTTCTTATCCCTTTGGGGAAACAGGCTAAAATCAATAAACATTCTCCTCCCTTTCACTGCCATTTCTCAAAAACACTGAATTAACTGTCAATTCTCTTACTGAACTTAAGCCATTTCTACTTCCTGAAGCATTTGAAAGGCATAAAATGCAGCTGCTGCTTTTTTATTTTGAGAGTCTTGCTCTGTTGCCCAAGGCTGGAGTACAGTGGTACGATCCTGGCTCACTGCAACTTCTGCCTCCTGAGTAGCTGGGATTACAGGCATTACAGCTAATTTTTGTACTTTTAATAGAGATGGGGTTTTGTCATATCACCCAGGCTGGGCTCGAACCCCTGGCCTCAAGTGATCCACCTGCCTCAGCCTCTCATAGTGTTAGGATTGCAGGCATGAGCCACGGTACTGGATCTTGCTTTTTTTTTTGCCGTCTCTGAACAACTGGAATTCCTAACTAAATAAACCTACACATAACTACTTTATAATATGAAAAAAGAAAATGCTTTCTTAAGAATCAGGGTAGGCAGGCCCAATGGCTCATGCCTGTAACCCCAGGACTTTGGGAGGCCAGGCAGGAGGATTACCAGAGGTGAGGAGTTCGAGACCAGCCTGGCCAACATTGTAAAACCCCATCTCTACTAAAAATACAAAAATTAGCCAGGCGTAGTGGCGCATACTTGTAATCCCAGCTGCTAGGGAGGCTGAGGCAGGAGAATTGCTTGAACCCTGGAGGCAGAAGTTGCAGTGAACCAAGATCGTACCACTGCACTCCAGCCTGGACGACAGAACAAGACTCCATCTCAAAAAAACAAAACAAAACAAACAAAAAAACCAACAGAATCATGCCTGTAATCCCAGCACTTTGAGAGGCCACGGCAAGTTAATTGCTTGAGTTCAGAAGTTTGAGACCAGCACAGGCAGCATGGCAAACCCCTCTCTCTACAAAATATACAAAAATTAGCTGGGCATGGTGATCTGCACCTGGAGTCCCAGCTACTTGGGGGGCTGAGGCGGCAGGATTGCTTGAGCCCAAGAGATCAAAATTGCAGTAAGGCACTGAACTCCAGCCTGGGTAACAAAGTGACAAAGGCTGTCTCCAAAAAAAGAAAAAGAAAAAGAACCAGGAGTATGTCATGGCCTTCACAATCTTGATCTGTTTCTATCTATGAGAAAAACGTTAATTATAGATTTTAAGCTTTTAAAATTATCAACTGACAATTTTCCTAAATCAACTTACATACTACTACTATATACCATAGGACATATTTTTGAATAATTTTCAGCAGTATCTCAAGATAGTCATTTTCACTCTATTTTAATTATTGATCACATTAAGTTTCATTACCAGCACCACCAGAAAGCAATTAAGTTGAAGGCACACTTAAATAGAGTAGTAAACCACAACACTAGATGGAGACGGGATAAGTTGTAATTGCTTCTTCGTAATTCAAGAAAACTTTCAGCCTTCTGTGCTTTGGCTGGGCTCTGTAACCAAATATCTTGTTAGCTATACGTGTATACTATTTAATTTCAAGTACAAAAATGTTCCACCATTCACAAGTTCCCAAAGAAAAGCACCTCTCTAATTTACTCAGGTGGTTCAATGCTATACTACTAACTTTTCAGCAATTTTATGTAACCAACTCAACGTAAGTATACCCATAGCAGGCCGGCCGGGCAAGGGGGCTCAAGCCTGTAATTTCAGCACTTTGGGAGGCTGAGGCAGGCCGATCACTTGAGGTCAGGAGTTCAAGACCACCCTGGCCAACATGATGAACCCCCATTTCTACTAAAAATACAAAAACCGGCTGGGCATGGCAGCAGGCGCCTGTAATTCCAGCTACTGGGGAAGCTGAGACAGCAGAATTTCTTGAACTCGGGAGGCGGAGGTTGCAGTTAGCCGAGACCACACCACTGCATGCCAGCCTGGGGTACAGAGCAAGATTCTGTCTCAAAAAAGAAAAACAAATAAAAACAAAAAAACCCAAAGACAGCCTATTAATAGCTTCCCACTTTCCTGGACTAGGGTAAGGATCAGTAGTTGTTGACAAGGCCAAGCCATACTAGAGCCTGAAGCAAAAGGAACAATCACTAGTGCTGATCCTATCTTTACCTAAAATTTTAGCATTGTTTCCATCATAAATTTCTGCATTAATTTTGTTTTTAAAAAATATTGCATAAATTATTATTTATCTTGATTACTTTTTTGGGGGTCCCTTAAAATTTGCACCCAAGGTACGTGCCTCACTTGCCTTGCCCTGGGCCTAGCCCAGCTCCAGCACTTCTTTGCCCAGTGGCCCCCTGTTTATTCTACTGGCAGAAGTAAGCAGCACAATCTATGACCACAGAATAGGTGGAGTCAGCCTAGCACGCCCATGACATCACACATATGGTCATGACCTTGCTAGCGCAGAGCACTCTTTCAATCTCAGCTAACTGAATAGTTACCAGATAGAAGAAAAGGAAACTACCTACAAAATAAAAATAAAATGTCATAAAATTCTTGTACAACTACATTTAAAATATAACTTTTCTTCACAGATTCTGAATTTATGGATTAAAAAGAAAAAGATTACCAGCTTCCTCCACTGAATACATCTCTCGCCAAAACATCCTATGTTTGTAGTCATCTTTTGGGGCATACAAGTATGTATTTAATTCCCATTTCTGGAGCCTTAAGGAGAAAGAAAATTACATATGTATAAACAGGCAACATTTATAGGCTGTCAATCTCCATTTCCCTCTTCTTGGAGCATATCCATCTCATACTAAGCTAATATTCTATGACAGTAGCTTTTAACCTTTTTGTAATCAGTGGAATTTTAAAAATGAAGTATTACAGGCCGGACGCGGTGGCTCACGCCTGTAATCCCAGCACTTTGGGAGGCCGAGGCGGGTGGATCACGAGGTCAGGAGATCGAGACCATCCTGGCTAACACGGTGAAACCCCATCTCTACTAAAAATACAAAAAAGTAGCCAGATGTGCTGGCCAGCACCTGTAGTCCCAGCTACTCGGGAGGCTGAGGCAGGCGAATGGCGTGAACCCGGGAGCGGAGCTTGCAGTGAACCGCAATAGCGCCACTGCACTCCAGTCTGGGCGAAAGAGTGAGACTCAGTCTCAAAAAAAAAAAAAAAAAGTAAGTATTACAATGTATGCCAACATATAAAACAGTCTTAAAAAACATAACAGCTCTGGGTAAGGTGAAGCCCAAAACCTATTCAGCTCCCCAGGAAAAGTCTGAAAACCAAAGGCCTAGGTGAGGAAATAAGGGACCAAGGTAAAATAACTTCTGTAATTGACAAACTATCAAAATGCACCTGGGCTATTCACTGTTAGTATTTCTTCAAACGAAAGAAAATGTTAGGAGTTTAAGGTTCTCTCTCCTTCATAAAATAAAAATCTACCTTCTAAAGAGTTCCTTTCTCTGTTCCATAACCCAAGGTCTTCCGTAAAATCCTAGATTGAAAGAAAGAATGAAATTATATTCAGTTTTAAAATGTGGTAAGCTTTATTGAGAAAAGTTAAAAACATACAAGACAAGCCTATTTTGCAAAAAACATAAAATACACCAAATCAGAATGATATTTAATAAAATACTAAGGTTCCTTTATCTTTGGGTGGTGACATTAAAAGGTGACTTTTATTCCATTTTTGCTTAGGTACATTTTCTTATTTTTTTCTACTATGACATTAGTTACTTAGGTGACAGTTATTTTAAAACAAACATCTATCATTTCTTTTCACTGTTGATGAAGTCCAAATATATGTAAATCCAATTTTGTAAGAGATCTCAATCTTACAATGGTGAAGGGCAGCAATGTAATACAAGCTGCCAACAGTAACAATTACTTCCTAGAAGGATTAAAACTGCTTTAGAAAGGGTGAGGGGAGGCCAGGTGAGGTGGCCCATGCCTGTAATCCCAGAACTTCGGGAGGCTGAGTCAGGTAGATCACTTGAGGTCAGGAGTTCCAGACTCACCCTGGCCAACACGGTGAAATCCCGTCTCTACTAAAAACACAAAAATTAGCCCAGTATGGTGGCAAATGCCTGTAATCCCAGCTATTTGGGAGGCTGAGAAACAACAATCACCTGAACCTGGGAGGCGGAGGCTGCAGTGAGCCGAAACTGCGCCACTGCACTCCAGCCTGGGCAACTGAGTAAGACTCCATCTCAAACAACAACAACAAAAAAAAAAAAAGGAAAAAAAAAAGGGTGAGGGAAGATCAACATGTAAAGCAGTTAAAAAAATCAGAGAGCCAGGCCTGGTGGCTCAGGCCCGTAATCCCAGCACTTTGGGAGGCCGAGATGGGCGGATCACAAGGTCAGGAGATCGAGACCATCCTGGCTAACACGGTGAAACCCCGTTTCTACTAAAAAATACAAAAAACAAGCCGAGGAGGTGGCGGGCACCTGTAGTCCCAGCTACTAGGGAGGCTGAGGTGTAAACCCGGGAGGCGGAGCTTGCAGTGAGCCGAGATCCAGTCACCATACTCCAGACTGTGGAAGACGGAGCAAGACTCCGTCATCAAAAAAAAAAAAAAAAAAAAAAAAAAATCAGAAACTTAATTTTATGATCGTGGCTCTTTTTCAAAAAAAAAAAAAAAAAAAAAAGGTTTGTCCCTGCCAGGACGAAATTCAACTACTTGGGAGGCTAAGGGCAGGAGAATCACTTGAACCCAGGAGGCAGAGGTTGCGGTGAGCCAAGATCCGCGCCATTGCATTCCAACCTGGGTGACAGAGCAAAACACTCTCTCTCAAAAAAAGTTCCCGATACAATGATATAATCAAAGTGACCAAAAAATGCCTGAAACCACATTCCCAAGAAATTCAACAGCCTAACTGGCCCAAACAACAAACTCTCACGCAATCTTAATTACAGAGCAAAGGTCTGAATAAATAAAAATTCAAGAATGTTACTTCTGGTCCTAAATGAAAAGAATAAACAAAGAAAACTCAAGAATGTGACTTGCCCCAGAGTATCCTATAAGAGGACAAAATATTAGTTATGCAAACTGCAGAAAACAAACTTGCAGACTGATGACCTAAATTGTTGAATAAGCAACAAACTCGTATCTAGAACTCCCTAGTGTGCTTATCACAGCTCAAATCACACACTTTACATCTTGTCTAACCTTTCCTTTCCACCTGTCTCAATCTAATCATCAGTAAGAGATAAGGACAGCCTCTCAAGAGTACCATGAACAAGATTAATAAAAGCATTCTGAACACAAAATGTTCTACATAAACCCACACAGTCTATATAAGAGACTACTCTAGAACAGAAATTTCTGCAATGTATTTTAGCTCCAGCCTCTACGCAGAATGACTCCACTGCACCACAAAAAGGACAATGACAGACCAAATTAAAATTCATTACATACCAATGTATAAAACTGTAGCACTTTCATTCGGACAATCTAATGTTACCCTCTCACAAGTGATATAACATTTTTTTTTTTTTTGAGGCAGAATCCCGCTCTGTCGCCCAGGCTGGAGTGCAGTGGCACGATCTCTGTTCAATACAACCTACGCCTCCAACTCCCGGGTTCAAGTGATTCTCCTGTCTCTGCCCCCCGAGTAGCTGGGATAACAGGCGCCCACAACCATGCCCAGCTAATTTTTTCTATTTTTAGTAGAGACGGGGTTTCGCCATGTTGGCCAGGCTAGTCTGGATCTCCTGACCTCGTGATCCGCCCGCCTCGGCCTCCCAAAGTGCTGGGATTACAGGCGTGAGCTACCGCACCAGGCCAATATAAAATATTCTTGATTAGGCAGACCTATACAAGTCTTTAGCATCCCTACGGCACTTGGCATTGTCATTTTTTTCTTAAGGAGTAGGCATCAAACATCCTTTCAGAGTTGCTCCAATACAAAAAAAGACTTTCCAAATGTCTAGCTTCAACGTTTTAATCTTTAGAAACCCTACCTTGGCTATTTTGAGAGTCAGGTTCATGGTTTCGGTTGACTGGCACCACAAAGAGGAAGCAATGCTGTTAATGTATGAGTTAAAAACCAAGAAAGTTTTGTGATGGAAAGAAAACAAGAAAGAAATCCTAGCAGCAACTATAGTATTTCTATGCTCATTCATTTTAGGGCTGGTGCCAACCAAGAGGTATCAAAAACTAAAAAAAAAAAAAAAGAAAGCCAGGCGAGGTAGTTCATGCCTGTAATCTTAGCACTTTGGGAGACCGAGGCGGGCGGACTGCCTGAGCTCCGGAGGTGGAGACCAGCCTGGGCAACACGGTGAAACCCCTGTTTCGACTAAAATACAAAAAATTAGCCGGGCCTGCGTCTGTAGTCCCAGCTACTTGGGAGGCTGAGGGAGAATTGCTTGAACCCGGAAGGCGGAGGTTGCAGTGAGCCGAGATCACGCCACTGCACTCCAGCCTGGGCGACAGAGCGAGACTCTGTCTCCTCCCCCACAAAGACCAAAAACATCAAAACACAAAAAAAATCAGTGCTGGCTCAGGTGTTCAGTCACTAAGAAAATATACAAGGGCACGGGAGGGAAGAAGAATAAACGACAGAATGGCAGACAACTCTGTTCTTTAAATAGGAAGAATCGCCTTTTAATGCTATTCTAAACAAACCAATTTAAGCCAAATGAGTTTTCTCCTTTTATTACTGAAGGTATAATGGGCTGGCAAGTTTCCTTAGACTCATTCCAGTCTAGTTCCGAAATTTCTCAGCAATCTCTCATCCCCACCCCAAGATCTTTGATAACAAAAACCAGATTCTTTTTCTACAATCTCCCTGCACTCAAGCCAATAAATACATCGATATAAGTCACACAATGCAATCATTTTTGATGAACACTATATAGTAGTCCATTTTGATGAACACTATATAGTAAAAAACTGCTATATAGCAGTTTTCGATTCTGTAGTCCCCCAAATTCTGCAAGACAGTTAACTTCGCTGAACTCTTTCACGCCTTACTGTAGCAGCAAAGTAGCCTGTTATGGTCTGTACCACAACCACCACCCATTTTTCACAAAATACTCTAATTTATAAGGTGAAAAAAAAATAGAAAAGCTGATGTTCTCAACCTCGAGAGCAATCCTTTTCCATACCTTTTGGTTTTAAATTTTTTTTTTTACCCTTCTCCACGCCATTACACACGAGAGAAATATAAAACAAACATCTAGGAAACTCTGAGTCGGCCAAAATACTTCAGAAAACTCAGATATACGCTGTAATTGCGGAAAGAGCAATAATGTAACCTATTCGTGCCTCTATAGAGCTGCAAGGTGGACTATCTGTCCATTCTTATCCAGAAACTGTGAAAACAAGCATCTGGTAATTTTCCCTCACTACCAAAAAAGTCCATCATTCTTTTCGACTGTAAATGGGGAAAAAGGCGAGAAGGGCATTTTTAACGCCACTTCTGCGGTCACTAAATTCAAATTATGCATCTCAGATACTTTGAGAATCTGTGATTAAAGCCAAAGCTCCATCCTTCGACAGCAAAGTACAGTAGCTGGGAAAGAGGGTAATTTTCTAAGTTGCAAATGAATCTTTGCGGGGGTAGAGGGAAGCAACAAAAATATTCTAAGCAAAGTGGACCCTGAAATACTATAGGCCAACCGTGCTTCTCTTCACTCCAGAAGTACAAGCACGTCAATGTGGATCGATTTTCCACAAAAGTGGTGACAGAGGAACTATACACATTTTTTCAATGGAACGCAGACAACCCTAGAGAATAAGATCCCAAGGTACAAAGAAGTAGAACTCAGAGGCTAACAGAGCACCAGGCTCCTAAACACCGCCTCCTTAGGAGCTGACTTGGCTCCAAGCCCAAGACGGGTGGGGTCAGGCTTGTGAGTGGCCAGGGGGGAATTCGACGCCGTCTAAGGACGTGCGAGGAGATTCGGCCCAACATCTCGTCTCTCCCCCTCGCTTTAGCAAGGCCATATTTCAAACCCAAAGGCTTTCCAGACTTCTACAGCCTCCAAAAGCCCCGCCACCACCCTCCTCCCGAGGACAGAACGTATCAGTGCCAAGGTGGGGCGGGGAGGGCGCTCACCTTCCACCACGCCACACAGGAACCGCCGAGCCCCTCCTGCAGCCCCGGCCACCGCCGCTCCCCCAGCCCCGGCGGGGTTGTCTTCTCCGGGTGCCGGAGCTGCCGGTGGCTCCAGCGATGCCCCCGCAGAGGCGGCAGGGTTGGAGCTGAGCTCGCTCTCCCGCTCCTCCAGCGTCGCTTGGCTATCCTTCTGCACCATCCTCCTGCCCCCGGCCGCCGCCACCTCTGCGGGTCCTCCTCGGCCTCCGTCCGTTGGGCCACAGGCCCGGAGCCCTGGAGAGGGCTTCAGCTCCAAGTGTGCGCCCCTCCGGCTCCTTCCCCTCCCCCTCTGCCCTTCCCCCTCCCTCTCCGCAGGGACCCGAATGCCCGGATGAAAAGGGCGGCGGCACCGGCGCGAGCCCTTTGTCAGCCGCAGCCTCAGCTTTAAGCTGGGGCGCCAGAAGCCTAAGCGGAGAGCGAGGCTGTGACCTCTTGTTCCCTGGAAGAAGACGGCCAAGGGTCCTGTCCTCGTTCTCAGCCTCTGCTGCCCTCCCGTTGATCTTAGTTCTTCCGCTGTTTCCCCCCCGAAGCCCCGAGCTCTTCTCTGCTGCTGCCTCCACCGCCCGCTTCCTGTTTATCCGCACTGCGCTTGCGCTGCAGACCGGCTCAGACCGGTCCCCTCCGCCCGGCTCCCCCGCCTTTTTTGGGGCTAGCCTATTAAGCTCCTCTAGGTAGGGGGAAATAGAACAGAGGAGACGCGAAAAGCAGAAGGTAATGAAGGCAGTGGAATGTACCATTCCTCCTTGCCACCCTCCGGAACAAGCCTGACACCCTGGGACGGACCATTACCCCGCCCGAAGGAGGGGAGTATGGGAGGAGGCTGCGGCAGGTTGGGGCAATAGGGAGAAGGGGGGAAGGTGAAAAGGAGAGGCGTTTACTCTCTCAGTGCGCAGGCGCGGAACCGCGGCCTCTCGTTCTTAAAGAGATAGTAAAGAACTGACCTAGTTTCTATGGAGATTCTTGTAATAGGTGGGCTCATTACATCTGCCTGACCCAGGCTTGGTTCGGTAAAGACACCATTCGAAGGAGCTCAGCTCACCCCTCTGCCTTGAATCATTTTCGCCTAATCCCATTTAAAATGAAATCATTCGTTCATTCCTTCATTCAGTAGACATCTATAGAGCTTGCCTGGTGCTGGGCTCTAGGAACACTATGAGCTCACAGTACGGTGGTGGAGACAAGCCACCACACACGCAGTTCCCACAAGGTGTCCCCAAGAACTTCGGAGCTCAGAACAGGTGATACTCACTCCTCCTTTGGGGAAAGGCATGGCTTCACTTTTCAGCTGGATTATAAAGGATGTGAAGTTAGCTTTACTGAGCAGGGGAGGGAAGACAGTACTCCAGGAAAGTGGAACGAACAACAGAGTCCAAAGGTAGGGAGGCATGAAAAGCCTGCCTCGTTTGGGAATGGGGAGCGCGCGGTGTGTGCAGTGGGGCATGAGATCCCTTGGGCCTCAGCATGGGCATCGCTTCCTTGGGAAGCCTTCCCTGAGCCCTAGATGGGTTTGGGTCTCCTCGTTGTATGTTCTCAGAGCTCTCTTGTAGTCCTATCCTAATGCACTTTACGTTTATGTTGCTTGAGAAATCTGTCTCAGCCTGTGAGGTATGAACATGAAATGATGATTAAGACTTAGTAATGTCCATCTTACACTTAAGTCTGATATTTACCTCCTCTAGCCATAGCCCAACTTGTAGTTTCAGGGACTTTCATGGTCCCTCTTCTTTTCAGTCTTGGATTGTTGAGATGGGGGTTAGGAGGAAGCGTTTTTTGTTTGTTTTTTCAGATGGAGTTTCACTGTCCCCCAGGATTACAGGCGTGAGTCACCGCGCCCGGCCAAGCATTTTCTTTCTTTCTTTTTTTTTTTTTGAGACGGAGTTTCGCTCTGCCACCCAGGCTGGAGTGCAGTGGCCGGATCTCAGCTCACTGCAAGCTCCGCCTCCCGAGTTCACGCCATTCTCCTGCCTCAGCCTCCCGAGTAGCTGGGACTATAGGTGCCCGCCACGTCGCCCGGCTAGTTTTTTGTATTTTAGTAGAGACAGGGTTTCACCATGTTAGCCAGGATGGTCTCGATCTCCTGACCTCGTGATCCGCCCGTCTCGGCTTCCCAAAGTGCTGGGATTACAGGCTTGAGCCACCGCGCCTGGCCAGGCCAAGCATTTTCTTAAGGGACCTCCTGTGCTGAGAGTTAGGAGCCACAGCAGCTTCACTGGATATTGTGGTCCGTTGGGGTTGAGAACACAACTTTTTTTTTTTCTAAGAAAAGAGGTCTCACTTTTGCCACCCAGGCTCGTGCAATCATAGCTTAAGTATTGAATTCCTGGGTTCTCAAGGCATCTTCCTGCCTCAGCCATCCCGAGTAGCTGGGACTATAGGTGAGTGCCCGACACCACACTCATTTAATTTGTTCATTTTTTGTAGAGACAGGGCTCTCAACATCTTGCCTGAGCTGGTCTCGAACTCCTGGGCTCAGGTGATCCTCAGTCTCAGCCTCCCAAAGTGCTGGGATTACAGACATGTGCCACCTCACCTGGCAGAAAAGAAGTTTTATCTGAGGAATGTGAGTCCTCTTAAATTATCAGGCCCAGATGGCTGGGCACAGTGTTGGTGTTTGCAACCAGCCTGGGCAATATTGCCAGACACAGTCTCTATAAAAATATAAAAATACAGCGGGCGTGGTGGCTCACGCCTGTAATCCCAGCACTTTGGGAAGCCGAGGCAGATGGATCACTTGAGGTCAGGTGTTCAAGACCAGCCTGACCAACATGAAGAAACCCCGTTTCTACTAAAAATACAAAATTAGCTGGACATGGTAGCAGATGCCTGGCAGGAGAATCACTTGAACCAGGGATGCTGTGAGCCGAGATAGTGCCATTGCACTCCAACCTGGGCAACAAAAGCTAAACTCCATCTAAAAAAAAAAAAAAAAAGCCAGGCATAGTGATGTGCACCTTGTAGTGCTAGGATCTCACCATTGCACTCCAGCCTGAGCCACAGCGAACAAGATCCCTGCCTCTAAAAAAAAAAAAAAAAAAAAAAAAAAAAATTAAAAATTAAAAAATAAATAAATCTTTTTTTTTTTTTTTGAGACGGAGTCTTCTCTGTCCGTGCCAGCGCTGGAGTGGCAGTGGCTGGATCTCAGCTCACTGCATAGCTCTGCCCTCCCGGGTTACATCCATTCTCCTGCCTCAGCCTCTCGAGTAGTCTGGTACTGACAGTGCCCGCCACCTTCGCCCGCTAGTTTTTTGTATTTTTTTTTTTAGTAGACCGGGGTTTCACCATGTTAGCCAGGATGGTCTCGATCTCCTGACCTCGTGTATCCAGCCTGTCCTCGCTCTCAACCCAACAGTTGCTGGGATTACAGGTTTGAGCCACTGCGCCCGCCCTATAAATAAATCTTTAAAAATTAAAAATAAATAGGCCCAGCGAGGCATTACAATGACAGAATCAGCCAGGCTCAGTGGCTCACGCCTGCAATCCCAGCACTTTGGGAGGCCAAGGCAGACAGAAAGTCAGGAGTTCAAGAATAGCCTGGCCATCATGTTGAAACCTCGTCTCTACTAAAACTACAAACAATAGCTGGGCGTGGTAGTGCATGCCTGTAATCCCAATGATTTGGGAGGCTGAGGCAGTACAATCACTTGAACCTGGGAGGCAGAGGTTGCAGTGAGTCAAGATTGTGCTGCGCCACTGCCCTCCAGCCAGGGCAACAGAGTGAGACTCGGTCTCAAAAAAAAAAAAAAAAAAAAAAAAGAATAAAATGACAGGATCACATCCTACGCCTCCCTCTTTTGAGCTAGGTAATCATCTCGACATTGCTTGCTGTTGCCACAAGTAGCTATAAATTAACCTAATAATGTTGTACTGGACATTCTAACACATACCCTATAGTTTAACAATATATAGTCAATCAATAGCTTATGTTATTTTAATGTAAATTCTTGGTAAATAACTCAGGAACTGCCTCTTCTTTTCCTATAAAAATCCACTTGTAACTGCTACTAATCAGAGTGTCTATTTAGGGCAACTTGAATCTATGCTCCTGGGTTGCAATCCTCAAGCTTATAATAAACTCTCTACTTGTATTCATTTTGCCTCAGCTTCTTCCTTATAGGTTGACAGGAGATTTGGGGGCTGTCATTCTGGCTGACGTCCTTAGTCTCTTGACATTTTCCTCTTTGCGTTACATCTCATCCCATGGCGACCGCCAACAAGTCAGTAGCCACGATTTCTCCTACTTTCCACAGTCCAGTCTCATAGGGAAGGTTGGCCCCATTTCTGTGTCCCTCAAATTTGAAGAGTAGTTCTTACCACATAACTGCTATACACTTTCTCACCATACCACACCTCTCCCCACCCACCGCAACACCTACAACAGTAAACAGTGCTTAGTAGACCTATGATGAATATTTGTGGAATGAATGAGAGAGGACCCTGCCCTCACAGATTTTACATTCTGTTTGGAGAACCAGACAATAACAAATTCAGTACACACATAGGAACTCACAGTTTGTGGTAAGGGCTATGAAGGGAAGAAACCTACCAACTGCATCAAGGAGCTACTTCAGATGGACAAATAGGAAGGAGTAATTTAGGTGAGTAGTGATAGTGACTTGGGCTAGGAAACAGCATCAGAGACAGAGAGAGGTGGTGTACCTTTGGTGGTAGAATTGGTGATTGATTAAATGGGGGTGGAGGGAGAATGAAGGAGAGGAAGAAATGAAGACTTCTAAATTTTGACCTGAGCAACTAGATGGATGTTGGTATCATTTACTGAGATGGGAAAGACTGGAAAGGCATGAATCTAAGCTCCATTTTGAACATGTTAAGTTTAACCATTACAGATCCACATTAATATATCAAATAGGCAATTGGACTAGGCATGGTGGCTCATTCCTGTAATCTCAGCACTTTGGGAAGCTGAAGACTAGAGGAGGATCACTTGAGCCCAGGAGTTAAAGAGCAGCCTGGGCAACATAGTAAGACCCCATCTCTACAAAAAATTAAAACATTAGTGGGGTGTGGGTGGCACACACTTGTAGTCCTAGTTACTCTGGAGGCTGAGGTGGGAGGACCACTGGAGCCCGGGAGTTTGAGGCTGCAGTGAGCTATGATTGCACCACTGTACTCCAGCCTGGATGACAGGAAAAAAAAAAAAAAAGGCAATTGGATAGATAGGTTTTGGATTTCAGAAGAGAGAGTTCTGGGGATATAAACTTAGGAGCCTCTGCATATCGATGGTGTTTAAAGCCACGGGATTAGGGGTGGTTTGAAAAAGAGGCTTGGCCGGGCTCAGTGGCTCAAGCCTGTATTCCCAGCACTTTGGGAAGCCGAGACGGGCGGATCACGAGGTCAGGAGATCAAGACCATCCTGGCTAACACGGTGAAACCCCGTCTCTACTAAAATACAAAACAAAAAAACTAGCCGGGCGAGGTGGCGGGCGCCTGTAGTCCCAGCTACTCGGGAGGCTGAGGCAGGAGAATGGCGTGAACCCGGGAGGCGGAGCTTGCAGTGAGCTGAGATCTGGCCACTGCACTCCAGCCGGGGCGACAGAGCGAGACTCCGTCTCAAAAAAAAAAAAAGAAAGAAAAAAAAAAAAAAAAAGAGGCTTAGGTCTGAGCTGTGGGGCCTAAGATTTAAAATTCAAGTTGAGAAGGATGAGTCTATAAGGGAGGGTTGAGAAGGAGTAGCCAGAAGGGTCTGAGGAAAACCAGGAGAGTAGGAAATACTGGAAGGCAAGAAAGGAGAGTATTTTGAGATGGAGCAGCTGACAACATTCAGAACCCAACCAATGGCCAAGATGAAATAACCTGAAGCTGGCGTGGTGGCTCACACCTGTAATCCCAGCACTTTGGGAGGCTGAGGTGGGTGGATCACCTGAGGTCAGGAGTTTGAGACCAGCCTGACCAATATGGCAAAACCCCATCTCTACTAAAAATATAAAAATTAGCCGGGCATGGCAGCATGTGCTTGTAATCCCAGCTACTCAGAGGCTGAGGCAGGGGAATCGCTTGAACCCAGAAGGCGGAGGTTGCAGTGAGCAGAGATCACTCTACTGCACTCCAGCCTGGGCGACAATCTGAATGCCAACCTACTGCTTTTTTCTGAATCTCATCTGTAGGCTTGGGCTCTGGGGCACTTCTCAGCTTACTAGCAGTTCTCTGCTTCAATTCCACTAAACTTGAATCTACCTTCGAAAATGGAAACTGGGCCAGGCATGGTGGCTCACACCTGTAATCTCAGCACTTTGGGAGGCAGAGGTGGGCAAATTGCTTGAGCTCAGAAGTTCAAGACCAACCTGAGCAATGTGGTGAAACTCTGTCTCTACCAAAAATGCAAAAAATTAGCCAGGCATGGTGGTGCGCACCTGTGGTCCCAGCTACTTGGGAGCCTGGGGTGGGAGGATCACCTGAACCTGGGAGGTGGAGGTTGCAGTGAGCTGAGATTGTGAGACCCAGTCTCAGAAAAAAAAAAACAAGTGTCTCCATACCTATGTAATTATATACACACATTCACCATGTCCTTTCATCCACTATTATTTACTGAAGGCCTATTATGTGCCAGGCCTCAAGAATAAGATGGTGAAGAAAAAAACCCTAGTCCAGGCACTCAGGGAGCCCTCAGGAACTTACAGTGTATAGGAGAAGACAAGTAAATAATTACCCAAGTAAGTATATGGTTACAAACTGAGAAGTGCCATAAAGGAAAAGCAGAGGGCATCACGAGAGCCTGTCACAGCCTGCACAATCCTTTGCTTGGATTATGCATAACATGCACAGCATCCAACCCTTCACATACAACTCTTTTTTTTTTTTTTTTTTTGGGACGGAGTCTCACTCTGTTGCCCAGGCTGGAGCACAGTGGCGCGATCAATCTTAGCTCACTGCCAGCTCTGCCTCCCGGGTTCACGCCATTCTCTTGCCTCAGCCTCCCAAGTAGCTGGGACTACAGGCGCCCGCCACCACACCCGGCTAATTTTTTGTATTTTTAGTAGAGACAGGGTTTCACCGTGTTAGCCAGGATGGTCTGGATCTCCTGACCTTGCGATCCACCCGCCTCAGCCTCCCAAAGTGCTGGGATTGCAGGTGTGAGCCACCGCACCCAGCCCACATACAACTCTTTACTGTGCCCAAAGGCCACGGCTGACAGACTTGAGGGATTTGAGTCTAGTCTGAGTCCTGCTACAAACTCACTGAGTGACCTTGAGCAAGTCTTCCTTCTCTGAGCCTGCTTCTTCTATAAAATGGAGAGTTAGACTAGATCACATGTTTTTTTTTTTTTTTTTTTTTTTTGAGACAGAGTCTCACTCTGTTGCCCAGGCTGGAGTGCAGTGGTACCATCTCGGCTCACTGCAACCTCTGCTTTCCACTTCAGGTGATTCTCTGGCCTCAGCTTCCCAAGCAGCTGGGATTACAAGCATGTGCCACCATGCCCAGCTAATTTTGTATTTTTAGTAGAGACCGGGTTTCACTATGTTGGCCAGATTGGTCTTGAACTCCTGACCTCAAGTGATCTATCCACCTCAGCCTTCCAAAGTGCTGGGATTACAGGCATGAGCCACTGCACTCGCTCTAGATCACAGGTTCTTAACTTAGGACCCTTAGATGAGCTAAAGGGATACAAAAATGCATGGGAATTCTTGCGTTTTTTTTCTTCTGGATAATGGGCCCGTAGCTTTTATCAGATCTTTATGCTGACGACTCAAAGAAACCCAAGGACCTAAGGAGCAGATGGTTCTTTGATGATATAAGCAGGGAACACAGATGATAAAACAATGGACACTAAAAGTGAGTTTTTGCTTCTTGGACAACATATCCCTCCCCCTGACTTTGTCATGAGGGAGGAGAAGGCCTGATACTCCCCTATGGATGGTGAAACTTAGTCACCACATAATGGTGACCCAGAGAAAGGAGGAGAGGAACCTACCATTGGTGGGTCCCTCTGCAGGAGCAGAACACAGAATAAAGAAAGAGTGGGAACACACAAAGTCCGTGTCATCCTTTGTGCCATCTGCCTTATGGTGACCTGCGCTGGGTCCACTCCATCTCATTCCCCCATCATTCCTGGCTGGGGTATGGACACAAAAAATATTTATCTATACTGGAGGCAAGGTTGGAATGTTGACACAAAGGAACTTTCATTAGAAACTAAAGGGAGGGGCTGTGCACGGAGGCTCACGCCTGGAACCAGCACTTTGGGATGCACAGGCGGGCAGATCATATGAGGTCAGGAGTTCGAGACCAGCCTGGCCATCATGGCAAAAACTCTGTCTCTACTAAAAATACAAAAATAAGCCGGGCATGGCAGCGCACGCCTGAACCTAGCTGTTCAGGAAGCTGACGCAGGAGAATTGCTTGAACCCAGGAAGCGGAGGCTGCAGTAAAGCCAAGGTCACGCCACTGCACTCCAGCCTGGGCGAAAGAGAGAGACTCCGTCTCAAAAAAAAAAAAAAAAAAAAAAGGGAAGAAGAAAAAAACTAAAGGGAGCCCCCTCAAAAGAAAGCACTTTGAGATTAACTAAAAAGTCTATAAATTAGAAATCTGTGATTCAACTTGTAAGAATGTCAGCTAAAAAACAGCTTGCTTGGCACAGTCTTTGGGACATCAGTGTCCTGTCCTTCCTTCCTTGTCTCCTCTCAGGCTGTGTGGGAAGGAGATTCATGTGGGGGCCTGAGGTTGGGTGGGTTTCCAACCATTCCAGAGCCTGTGTCTCAGTCTCATGCCAAGGTATGGCCAACTATGGAAAAGAAAGCCACTTTCTTGGGGATCTAAAAGGCTGCAGGTGCATGAGTTAGGGGTTGTGTAGTATTTGTAGGTGGGAGGGACAAAAGGCAGAGACAGCAGCCTGTGCATAGCCATTGTGTTTTATTAGATCTGGTATATTTCTTATTTTACAAAATATATAGAAGAGCCCAAAATGCAAAGCAGTCAACAGTCTTCTGATGGGGAAGGGGGCTCTCTGGGGGCCCTCCCCTCAGATTTTGGCTGACTGGGAGGGTAAGCTGAATGGGACGAGCAGGTGTGCTAAGGGATGGCAGCATGGCTGGGGTGCTGACAATGGGGTTGGAACCTGGGTCCTATGGTCCCTGCCCTCTGAGTGTGCTAAGGGGCATCTCTGAGTAGATTGAGTAGAGCAAGAGGAGACTCTAGGGAACTGAGGAGGTTATCTGGGGGGCTGGGGAGAGCCCGGGTTGATTGAAGATCCTAGTGAATGCCCCCACACTGGGTTCAGATGCTATGCCTGCCTCCCTCCTTCCCTCTCCCTTCTAAGGCATCCACTGTGGGGAGTGATAGGCCCCAAGTTCAGGAAGGTCCCAAGTCTATAGAGAACATGGGAAACAAAAACTCAAGTCATAGCCCTCAAAACAGGGACGATGAGCAGGGAGGGTGGGATGAAACTTCGGCAGGCATCAGCCAGGACATCTCCCATCCACATTCCCCTGCCACAACCACCACCAACACATGCAGGAAGGAAGGAAAGGAAGCAATGCCAGGGATATGCCAGATATCTAGCCCCAGGCTCTCCATGGATACCGAGGAGGGTGTGGAAAATTTCTGGGGCATTTCCAAGGAGACAAGGTCTTCTGCAAAGCCTGGAAACTTATATTTTGATGGCCTGTGGTAGCAGACCTGTGGAACTTGGAGCTATAACCTGGTATGCCTGAGCAATCACATTGTGTCCAGGCCTTTCTATTCTCAACCCCAGCCACTTCCTAGGACCTATCCATTGACTCAGGCCCAAGATTTCTCCCTATACATTCTTGTCCCCCTCCCACAGGGCTCTCAAAGGCTGGTCTGAGAAGCCAGCCAGTGCCAAGAATGGAGCATTCTCTCTGAGAAGGGAGTTTTAGGGGAAATGTTTATGAAGTCAGGGATGGGGGAAGCACCATAGCAGGAGACATCTGTCTAGTGTGTTTCTAGAATGGGGGTAGGAGGTAGGGAACCACTCAATTCCTACAGGAGGGGCACTCTCAACACTGGGTGTCAGGCAGGAAGCGGGTGAGAGCTGGTGGGAGTTGGGAACACTTCCCAAGATGCACTCTGCCCACTCTCTGGCCCCTTCAGCTCCAGAGATCTGGACTACTGAATCCCCAAGCTCTTGGATCCCTCCAGCCCCCAGGGAGGCCTAGGACAAGGATAGACCTGGGAAGAGAAGGGTAAGGTCCACCTGGACTAGGGTTAGAGCATGGTCCCTCCAGGAAACACTGACCCCCTCTCCTGGGGGCTAGATGACATTGTCAAAGAGCTGCATGGACCTCATGATGTTCTCATCCTGTGGCCATGGTGTGAGCGAGGCAGATTGAAGAGACAGAAAGAGAAGGAGCTTATCAGAGACAGGGAGAGGGACACTGAGTCACAGATGGGGACATTCAAAGGCACAGAGGAAGGAGATGCCCAGAGAGACCTGAGGTAGGGAAGGGGTAAGCCTCCCACAAAGGAATAGGATTGAAATGTGGGGGTGAGGTGGGGAGGTGGTATTCTGCCCAAAGAAGTTTTTCCCTACATTACTAAATCAGGCCTGAGTCCAGGTCAGGGTAATGTAGAGGGCATGGAGCTGTGAGCTGTACCTTTTGACAAGACTCAATGAATTCCTCAATGGTCACCACACCATCCTTGTTTCTGTCCATCTTCTGCAAGAAGGTGGTCAGGCAGGGAGAACAGGAGGGATGGCAAGAGAGGCAGACAGAAGTCAGGTGAGTTCCCTGCTGGTTCTTGGCCTCCTTCTCTTCACTCCAGGGCCCTCCAGCCTACCCAGTCCCAAGTACCTGGAAGAAGTTCTCCACATGTTCCCTTGGGGCCTCCTCCCGGAGTGCAGGGTACGTGTACTTGCCCATCATGTCATAGATGGACTTCATGATGTCAAGCATTTCCTGTTAGGCCAAGAGAGAAGAGGATGCTTCCTCAGAGCCTCCAGCCTCCCTTGATCCCTTGCTTGTGGGCATATATGGGTCATATTTCCCTCCTATCACCCTCTGCACACCACCCCCATCACCACCACAGCCCCCCAGCCCTTCAGTTGCCCTGCACCTCCTTGGTGATGCAGCCGTCCTTGTTGAGGTCATACAAGTTGAAGGCCCAATTAAGCCTGTCATCTACAGTTCCCCGAAGAATCACGGACAAACCAGCCACAAAGTCCTGGGAAGGAGGCAGGAGGGAGCTGTGTCTTCAGGTACTCTTCACCCAACCCCTTCCCTGGGTTTGGCCTGGAGATCCTGGCCCTGAAGTCCAGGAAACAGGCTTCCCTGGCCCACCTCACCCAGCTCACCTCAAAACTGACCGAGCCATCATGGTTGGTGTCAAAGGCATTGAAGAGAAAAGTGGCATAGGTGCTGGAGTCTGCAGGGTGAGTGTGGAGAAGTTGGCTTCCACACAGGAGAGGACTTCCTACCTCTACGGAGCTCCCCATACCCCCCATCACCTTGGCATTCCCAGCCCCTCCAGAATTCCTCCCTCCCTCAGCCTAGAGAAGGACAGCTGCTTCCCTTCCCTTTGCACCTTGTCCCCTCACCTCCTTGAGGAAAGAACTGGGAGTAAATTTGCTTGAAGTTCTCCTCATTGACAATTCCGCTGGGACATTCCTGGAAGGAGAGAGGGCACCAGGCTGAGGGCAGAGACAAAATCCCCTTCCATTCACCACCCCCACCCTCCATGGCCCAAGACTCCCAGGGAGGGGGATAATCTTCAAGCCTCCAGAGGACTCACCACGTGGCTCATGTGATGGGAGGCAAGACTTCTTTCCCAGTGCACAAATAAAAAACATGGAACGAAACTGACAGTCTACAGGCGCCGCTTCCGTTCTGGCCCCGCCCCAGAACCTCCAGCTAGAAGTTCAGTCTCAGGGCCTCGCCTCCCTTCCACTCAGCACCTCAAGCATCCAAGCCATGCTTTCTGGGAAGCTGTGGACTGGCTTGGGTCCTCCTGTCCCACCCTGAGTTTGGCCTCGCCTTGCACTCACGTTCTTGAAGCCCCGGTACAGGACCTGCAACTCCTTGCGCGTGAATTTGGTTTGCTCCTGCAGCTGCTCCAGACCCTCAGGCCGGTGACACACGGTGGACAATTCAAACTCATCCTCCACGCTGTCTGCGGAGCGGTGAGGACAGCTGCGCCTCAGGCCCGGCCTCCGCGACCCATCTTCAAATCACTGACCCATTCACCCCCTCCCCGCCCCCGGTCCCATCCGATGCTGGAGACCAGGCTGCCAGTTCCCTAGGCCCGGAGCCAAGGACACTGAGGCAAGGAGAAAAGATGCTGGCTATCTTCGAGGTCTATCAGCGGGCCAAGGCCTGGCCTGGCCCCAGAGCCGGGGATCCGACTCAGTGCTCGCCCCTGGGCCCTGGATCCCTGTTTGGAGGGGAAGGCCCCCAACCGCATCTTCGTTTCAGAAAAGGAGGAGTGGGAAAACGCGTTCAAGAGGGGCGTCTGAGGGTGGGAGCTCCGGGCCTTCGAAG